>NC_059151.1:1370443-1670443 GCF_020740605.2 Lemur catta
AGGGAAATGAACCTGCAAAGCCTGTCTGCAGGGAACTGTTGAAAACCAGCCAAGAGTCTGTAAGGAAGGAGGCCGGGCCTTAATCAGTTCTGTCAGAATCACTAGAAAGAAATCTCCCAACACTTTGATATGTAGGACTCCTGGAAAAAAGGAAAACCAAAGCATCCATCAAGGAAAGCCCTGGGTTGACACTGTAAATACGCTCTGCAGCTCATAGGTATGATGACATCCACAATAAATGTGAGTTATGCTTTCTAAGGTAGAAGTCTTTAGCCAGAGTCTGAACCGAAACAGATTTCTCTTCCTTCTGAACACCATGCTGGTGCCGAGCCTCCGCTGAGGACACAGACACCTGCTCTGAGCGTCCCAGCCAGGTGAGGCGGCCGTCCCGACCCTGCCGACGGCAGAGAGGGCTTTGTTTACATCCGTGTAACTCAGGGCGGCGCTCAGTGAAGGAGCCATGTGCTTGTAACGAGGGTGGGAAGGAAGGTGGGTGGCCAAGGCAGGTAGCAGCAATGAACATACTCAGCTCACTCTTACTTTAATATTCACTTTCTTGATTATATTCCTTAGGGAATAGCCGAGGCACCCAAGAGATGAACGGTATTTTTTTTTTGTACCAACAAGTTTTGCGTACTTCATGAACCACTTGGTTTGAGGTGGAGTTTGAGTTTATTTCATTCACATACTTTATAGCGTTTGCTTGTTTTAGGCTGTGGAACCACGGATAAGGATTTGAATAACTCAGGCACCATATACTTTTCGGCTTCAACTCATTCCTTGCGTTATAATTTCAGTGTGTCCCTTACCAGCCTCACTGTAGTCTTAAAGCATCAAATGATAAACTCTGATTCGGAGGCCAGACCTTCCCTTGAAATGATAGATTGCAGCTCATTGCATATATACAAGGCCCTGTGCGCTGATAAGAAAAGTAATCCCTGCAGCATCCCACAGACTGGCTTAATGACCCATTCGTCAAATGTAGACTCTGGTTTTTGTGGAAGCTGAAGTGTCCTGTTACCTCATCGGAGACTCCCGGAGAGGTGGTTCATGTTGAACCCCTTCCAAGAGTGTTTAGTTACTAACACACTAAGAGACTTCGTTATAAGGCAGTTCTGGCTCTAGTAAGGCAGGACTCCAGGCAGGTGCTGAGGTTCTTCATGTGTGTCCCTCTCCCTCTTACACATCAGCATTTCCATAACACCCTTCACCTCGTGACACGTGTTCTGATGTAGGTGAAAGACGCCGTCTGCATTGATAAATTGATATGTTTTCCAGTCCAAAGTGTTTAAGTTTCACACCACATGGGCTTCTCTGTACCGAAGACATTAAAGACTGTAAAGAAAGGTCAGGTGTTGAGCTGTCTTGGTGGAGTAGCTGCTGATCCGGCAGACTCTGGGCGCTTATTCAGGCTGAGTTACAGCCGTAGAGCCCTGTTTGCCTCCTTGGAACATACTTGATTAAAATTATTTATTGTTCTAAACCTAGAATATCTTTGGTTGAAATTTAGCTGCTGTGGTCTGCCTCTGATTACTTTCTACTTAAGCCATTACTCGATGGTAGGTGGCATCCATCCTAAACACACTTGCTGCTAACCCCTTTCTCCTCCCTCAAGGCTATGCAGTCCGTGTGCCAAAACTGTGAGTTTGGAGCGCTTCTAAGTTTTTTGTGGTGTGGAAGGGTTTACATAAAGATAGGTTTTATCTTTCCCTTTGTGAAAGGTAATTTACAAAAGTGTTGATGACAGAGAAGTTCAACCTGATAAAAACACACCATCTTGAAGGAGGACAGAAGGATTTGAAATCAGCTTTTATTTTACTCTTGGTTTAAGTTGTCTTTGGCTTATAAGAATATTTCACATGAGGTTTTCTCCTCCTTGATCTTTTAAGATAGATGATTTATGTTCATTATTTTCTCATCATTCCTGTAGTCACTTAATCTTATTTTTCTTAATCATAAATGTGACTTCTTTAGGAAAAATGATTAAAACACAAGCGTTTTTATTAGGCAACTATCACTGTTTGTGACAGACAACTACAAAGAGATGACATTTCAGTGGGTATGTATTGCCTTTCAAAAAAAATCTTACATATTTCATAGACTGAAAAAAAAATTGAGGCAATCCAAACCCAAAGTGAATATTTTCCTTCACTGAGGAAGGACAGATTCTTTCCTACTATTCAAAAAACTTTAAAAATAAAGAATTATGACTTTCACATATTTCTGAAGTACAAGGCTACAATATAAGGCTTTGGGGAAAATGGGATATAACTGAGGGCTGAATGATCGCTCTCATAGAGGCCATTCCTATAAAATACAAGGACCAATAGGAAAGCTTCATTTTTGGTGGGTTTGATAACAAGGAACTATAATAACTTCACTAAAATGTAGTTACCTTGAAATGCCTAGCGCCTAGCGTAGACTTGAAATTAAAAGTACTGGGATTATCTGACATCTTTATTTAAAGGGCGTGGCACACCTGGAGAGGAGGCGCTGTGTGTGCAGCTGGTTTGAGTTACGTCCTGCTTCGCCTATCTGATGGCCTTTAATGAACTCTTTTGCTGCAGTAGTCAAGACAGCTTTATAATCCCTGCCACTTAAAACTACGTAACACCATGAGTGCTTGACTGTATGTGCTAAGGAAAGGGGAAAGTGAATGTATTACATAAAAAGGAATTTAAATTTACCTTTGTAGTATCGTTAGGAACACTTAAAGAGACCAAAAGACCATGGAGAATCAAGGAAAACAATCCCCTAAGCAGATAATTCACTGAAGCAATATTTGTACATTAAAAATATATTCATAATCAAGAATTAATTAGGAGGGTTACATACATTTTGCCTAAGCAGTGGGAGTTCAGAAGTACTTGACTGAATGGGTTCAGGTTTTTCTGAAAATTAGAGACATGAATATCAAATCTTTTTGTATTATATTTTAGATTAGAGAATTTTGTATTTGAAAGAGGTATTCGAGGAGACAAGTACAGCTTCTTCTTTAATGAAAGCAGAAATGGGCATCATGATTTATTTTCCAGACAGTTTTCCAAACATACTGAACTTGTCTCCAAACCTGTTATTTCTAGTACCCTGATCTAATTTTCAAGGAGAAAATTTGACAAAAAGAAGTCTTTGGAAGATGTTAACAGGTGATACACACAATTGGTTTCCGTGGCCAAGTAAGTTTGGAAAAGGTGATCGGTTTTCTTTGCACTGTGACCTTTCAGGGCCTTTAAATGCTAATGAGTCCCCTTAAAAGGGGAATACTTTCTCCTGGAAAAAACATTTTAGAGAATTGTTGTTCTAAGATGTCTAGCCGGGAAACACTGGTTCTACTGAACGCTGTTACATTTCTCATTTCCTAGTTAGTACCTATCTCAGTCCAATTGTCATTGTACCATCTTCCTGTTTTTATGTCATAAAACTTTTCTGAATGTAATTTTAGAGATTCTCTTTCATTACATTTCATTTTCCCTGTATCTCTATGAGGTCTCCTTCATTGTTTTCTTCTATAGGATTAAATTTTATTATTTCACAACAGGTATTAATTATACTTTAAAAAGAAAAGCTACTTTGTGGAAAAAGTCACTAAAGGTCATACATATCACTTTTTTAATGTTTTATCACCATTACTACCTTGATGAAAGACACATTTACTCAAGACATCTATCAAATCCCTTATATAATCCCCAATATTTGTTGTATTTAATAGATATAATAAAGAATCAGACCTATTAAAAAGCCTCACGAAAATTATTGAGCAACCTGACGTCCATTTTCTATTGGCTAGTCAGGATTTTTGTGTTGCAATATTAGAACATTTCTCCCAAAATTTTGATAATTTTCCTGTTAAATGAATATCCTAGTAATCAGTTAGGGTCTTAATAACTTTATTTTGGTGAGAGTAGTGGAAAGAATCATAAATAGTCTCAAATTGAGTTTTCTAATGCCAAGTTTCAAGTGAGTGAAATTTTATGATGTTATGAATCCATGAAAATAGGATTTTAATGGAAATATTGATATAGTACTAATCACATGACACAATTATACCAGGATAATTTCTACTCTGGACAGTAGTAAATGATTAATGAGTAACCAAAGAGCCCTCATATATGGAGTGTATTTAGCAATCAGTAATATTGCTGGTCTGTTCACATGTTAGTAGTGGTTGTGTCTTAGGATACTGGCATATAAAGCAATACTCCTGGTAACACACATTTTCAGGGATGATATTTTTAAAGGTCTCTTTTAAAAGTCTCTTTATTTATGTAAAACATAAGTACGTACGTCATAGAGTCAAATGACCGTGTTTATGTTTACTGACTCATTCAGTGATCTACCTTCATTTAAGATTCATCTCCTCTTGGCAACAGAACCACAGTAAATGTTTGCTTTTATTATCTATGAGTACACCGTGAATAAAAGTGTTTGAGCAAAACGATCCCACTGTATTACCAGCTTCAGTGGTTCTTACTTTACCAAGTAAGGTACTTTTATATATTCTTCTTATAACATAATTACATCCAATAATTTTAGAAATGGTTCTTTGTTCAGCCCTATTATTTTACAGTTAAAGCAAGTGAAGTCCAACGCACTTTTGTTTGCTTTTCCTTTAAAGAAAATTGTAAGTTAAGTGCATGGAATTAATCTCAAGACTGAATTGGGTGTAATTGCTGCATTTAGGTGCTGGTTAAGAGAAATGGTTTTCAAGTAGAGAAAAGATTGCTGGAGTTTTGATTTTTCTATTACCTAAGGCTAGGAGTTAGATCTAAATTCTAATCTTGGTTGAACTGCTAGTAAGTCAAGTCAACTAGTATTATTATTCTTAGTTTCCTCATCTATCAAATGGGTTGAACCATACCTAGTGTGTCTGTCTCACAGAAAAATGGTGAAACTCAGTTGAAAAAATGAATTTGAAGATGCATTAAAAGTTTAGAATCCAGATATAAATTAGGTATTATTAATATTCTTAATAATTTAAAAGATTTTCTCCCTCTTGCTTCCCACAAAGCCTTAAACATATCTCAAATGTTGATAATGTTTTTTGTAGCACAGAGAATATACACAATGTAAAAATAGAGAGGTGGTAGTCATTTTGTAACACAATCTATATTCCAAACCTACATTCAACAAGTTACTATTTCTGTCCTGACCACAGTAGCTAAGTGGAGCAGGGTTGTTTGTGCCTTTTTATAGAGATTTCTTGAAGTTAGCTATTCTCAAAGTATGGTCCCTGGACTAGCAGAATCAATATTACCTAGAACCTTGGTAGAAATTTTCCAGCCCACAGCAGATCTTCCAAATCAAAGAATCAAACTCTGGGTGGGGGAGGCGGGGTTCACAAATCTGTGTTTTAACAACCCACACAGGTGATTTTGATCCATATTTGAGAACTACTGCTCTAAAATTTGACCCTAGAGTTTTGACTATTTTATATCACAACCAGCGTCTGAAATCTGGGATGATTAATGTGCTAATACCGGTGGTCTCATCTGGTGGCCCTTTTAGGGGCCTCTCCATGGACAGATGGTTTATTAACTTACATAGCGGTGAGCTTCTTTTACCTAGAAGGTATATTACTGCCTTTATGACAGTTTTTGCCCTGGAGAAGGCTTTGAAGGCAGTTAATCAGGATTGCTTACCTCTCTCTCACAGCTGTAGAGTTTGTAACCTAATAGATTTGCTACAAAAAGGAGGACGTGGGCGGGGCCTGCACAGAAGCCCCTGGAGGGGAGGGGGTCGATCTCATTTCGTCCTCGTAGTCCTGTGTTCCGAGGACCCGGCACAGTTTGCCACATAATCTGCACTCTGTAGATACTTCAGCTGAGTTGGGTTAGATGTTCAAGAGACAAGATAACCAGGGATAGCAGAAAATCCATCAGCCAGGCAGAGTATCCTTTAAAAATAAACTTTCCTTGAAAGAATTTCCCATGGGGCATTTTATCATCTATGTATTAAATGTCAATACTCTTCTGTTTCATATGCAAATGTTCTACTAATTCTTCTTTTCTAACCACCTGGAAGGAATAGTACATGATACTTAAACCCAAGAAGGGCTTTTGCTTATAACTTTGGGAACTTGCACCTACTTGAAAAGTTTTTACACTTTGGTGTTAAATAGAAAACACTTTAGAATCTAGTCAATATACACAGCTGTTCATGCAACAAATTTAGCAAATATTTTTCAGGATGTAAGTGCTCCAGACTGCGAGAAGTACTAGGAGTCCAAAGATTTGTAGAACTGGGTCTGCCCTCTGGGAGTTCGCAGTCTAGGAATGCCATTGGGTAGGGGCTAAGAGTAGATAAACTGATTAATGAACATTTTGTTTTCTAGATAAACATACATTATATCATCTTTGGCCATGTTTTTTACTTTGGATATACAGAATGGTTCTTTTCAGATCCCATAAAACTCACTCATTCACCTGGAACTCTGCAAGGAAAACAACATTCTGTGACTTTGTGTTTGTTTTAGAGGTTCTCCATCTTGTCTGTGTGTGACAGTTGGGCCACGTGGAGAGACCGCAGTCTCCGCCAGGTACCCAGCAGCAAGCACTCAGCCAGTGGCTGCGGACGTGTGTGCCCCCGACCTAGGCACCCCCGGCATTTGTAGCAGCTGCACTTTGTTTGGAGAAAGAAGTGGGGAGAAAAATTGTTCTTAGTTACATATTTTCTGAATGACTAAAATGTTTTCCCGGCTTCCAGGGGATTTAACTAATCATCAAGATTTCATTTAGTCTATTTGTTTTAAAATCAGACTTTACATAGAAAGCTTTCCATTGTGTGTTCTAATTCCCTTTGAAAACGTTCTGTGTGGGCCAGAGCGAAGGTGAGCTTCTTCCCACTGCCTGGGCTCAGCCTCCGCTTCCCCGGGAGAAGAGCCGACCTGTCGCGATAGCATTGCTGGTCCTAAGTCCCTAAGACAGAGCCTGACGCCCTGATCCAAGTCCCTGGCTTCATCAGGTGCAAGTGCTTTGTTTTCAGATAAAACCAGAAATAAATATTTTACCTTTATTTAATAATCAAACTCCCAAATAATCTGTGTTAGTAATAGACGACATGGGCTTCTCTTCAAAATCAGTCGCTAACTTGCTGGCTACCTACTGTGGTCCGTCATGTTTGCATTTCTCTAATGAGTAGGTTGACCTAAGTCTGTTTATCCATAAAAGAAGCATTTACTGAGGCCTGCCTAAGGGTCCAGACCTGTGCCACGGGCTGAAGAGTCTGACGTAACACAGAGCCTTGTCTCTAAGGAGTTTATGGTCTTAGGAAGGAGTAAGAGTGTAATAAAAATGGGACTAGAGGCAGGGTCCTAACCAAGGAGGTGGGTTGTCGTGACAAGCTTGCCTCCAGGGTGGTAACGCAGCCTTGCCTTAAAAAGCAAATCGGAATCATCCAGGATAAAAGGACGGGTACAGCCATTTTAGAGGGAAGCAGCGACAGGTGCAAAGTCCCAAGTGTGTAAAGGAGAGTGTGGCTCGCTCAGTAACTCACCTGGCTTCCAAACCATTTTCAATGCCCAGGTATTATGGCTCTAGAGAGTTCAAAATGTAAGGTTATAATGCCAATGGCAAGCCCTAACCAGCCGGCAGTAGACACATTACCAGCAAAGGACATTCGGGCTTGTGCTAGTGCCAGCAAACAGTGAGAAAATAGCACCACCTGATGGTAGTTTTATTTCAGCATCAAAAACATTTCTCTGGGAAGAGCTGGAAGCAGCCAGCTGTAGTTGCAAGGGAGCTAACAGGTTCTCCAGTTTACCTGTCACACCCCACGCATTCGACCGTAAAGGAACCTCCTGTAATAGTCCTGACTCATGACCAGTTCTCCCAGTCCCACAGATGGGCCACCCTAAGTTAAGTAAAACAGTTAGAAAGTCATGACTTACATTGGCCTGAATTCAGCCTCCGTTCAAACTTTGACACTGGAAAGAAAAACCCTGCTCACTCTGAAGCCCCTCAAGTATTTGAAAACAATTCTCATGTCCTTGCTACACCTTTTCTTCTTCCTCCAGTCTGTGTGTTTTTATTTATTCAACCCAACCTTATGAGACAGTTTCCAGACGACTCAACATCTTGGTTACTTTCTTAGTTGCTCTCGTCTATATCAGTACACTAGCTAAAAGGAGAGCACTCAGCCTAAAAATGCATAAGCTGTATTTTTGTAACTTGTTCTTATTAATCAGAAAGTGTACTTCAAGTTTCCCATTCAATAACTACAAATAGATAAGTATCTGAATATTTCGGAAGAATAAAAAAGTGGACACTAAGGCATTTTCCATTCACTGATATTTAAGCGTAGATAGATGTGTGTATGGATAAATCTGTGTACAACTTATGGGAAGAAGGAGAAACCTAACACAAAACTAGTCTTCAGTATGGGAAAATTAATGTAAAATCTAAAATAGAGAACATGAAAATAATTGAATAGATATTATCATGTATTTCTAGTTGCAAGAGGGTATCTATCTCATTCTTATTTATTTCTCTGTACTCATTTGCTAAATTCCATGCAACTCTCTTATTATTTTTGTCCATTATAAAAGCTCAATAAATATTTGTTGGGTTGCTTTGGGGAGAAAAGCATTGACTTGCACAGAAATTATTAAATGCTTTAAAATCAGAGAAAATTAGCCAGTTGTGGTGGCACACGCCTGTAGTCCTAGCTACGTGGGAAGCTGAGGCAGGAGGTTTGCTTGAGCCCAGGAATTGAGGTTATAGTGAGGATGATCGAGCCACCACACTCCAGCCTCAGAGTCAGAGTGAGCCCCTGTCACTACAAAAAAAAAAAAATCATAGAAGACCAAAAAACACTATAGGTCAAGCATGGGTTAGAGATATCAAGGAATGATTTGTGGAATGACCAATTGACTTTATTGTTTAAGAAAGGGGGGAAAAGTTCAAGACGGAGGAGACCTAGAACAGGCAGAGACCCCTAACCTGGGTGGAAATATTAAGAGCAAAGACAGGCCGGGCGCAGTGGCTCACGCCTGTAATCCTAGCACTCTGGGAGGCCGAGGTGGGAGGATCACTCGAGGTCAGGAGTTCGAGACCAGCCTGAGCAAGAGTGAGACCCCATCTCTATTAAAAATAGAAAGAAATTATATGGACAGCTAAAATATATATAGAAAAATTAGCCGGGCATGGTGGCGCATGCCTATAGACCCAGCTACTTGGGAGGCTGAGGCAGGAGGATCGCTTGAGCCCAGGAGTTGGAGGTTGCTGTGAGCGAGGCTGATGCCACGGCACTCTAGCCCGGGCAACAGAGTGGGACTCTGTCTCAAAAAAAAAGAGCAAAGACATCACGTGCTAGGCATAACATAACACCTTTGGTTAGGAGATAAATGCGAACTGGGCGTACATTTTCTGAACTTGGATAGCTTAGATGTTTGCTAGGACTTCGAGCAACTAAGTTAATTTGATTATAATTTCTATTTGAGCATTGGCAGCATTCTTTTTGCAAAACCGTCTGGATCCTGCTAGAATGTGTTCCTCCCGTCTCCTCCTCAACATCCCCTCCTCCCTTCAACTTTAAAAGTCTACTTCAAAAGTCACCTCTTCCCTGGGTGTCCGTCTGCCCTCTACCTGGGCAAAGTCAATGGCTCCCTATTCTATTCCAAGCACTGTCAACACCTTTGATGGCTAGTGTCACCATCATGGCACAGCTGCCTGACTGCTGCTCCTGGTCCTTCCCCCATCCCAGCGTGAGCAGGACCCTCCACTGTGCAGCCTGTGGCCCGGCGCAGAGCTTAGCACCCAGTAGGTATTCCGTTCAAATCTGTTAGAGTAAATCATTTGTTTTGCTTTGGACTCTGGTCTTTGCTGGTCGTAGTGTGTTTATGTGTATAGACTTTACATATATGATAAACTAAGGGGTGGGTGTTTTTCCTCACCTTTGCATTATAAAACATTTTAACCACGAGTAATTTTTAAAAGTTTTTAATTTTGATGAAGTTCAGTCTAGTTCTTGCGTGTAGGTCTCTGCTTCATTTTCAGTTAATTGTGGCCTACTGAGGCCCTGTTGACTCCCGTTCACTTTCTTTTCCTTCTTTCCTAGGAGCCCTTGAGAGCAGGGGGCTGCATGTGTTCAATCTGAGCTCTCTGACCAAGTCCGAAAGTGTCCTGTCTGCCACGCTGCACTTCCCCGCTGGAGAGCCGGTGACCGTCAGCCCGAGCTGCCCGGCCTCCCAGGGCTGCTCCCGTCATGCTCAGAGGGGACACACTAAGGTCGAGCTCTCTGCGTGGACCCTCACACCCAGCAGAAACCAGAGTCAGCTCCTGGGTCACCTGTCGGTTGACATGGCCAGGCCCCATCGAGGTAGCACAGCCTGGCTGTCTAAAGACATCACTCAGCTCTTAAGGAAGGCCCAGGAAAACCAGCAGCTCCTCCTGGGATTCAGCACGGCCTCCAAAGGACACCCGCTGCCACAGAGGATGCCACCTTTTCCGGAGCCTTACATCTTGGTCTATGCCAACGATGCCGCCATCTCTGAGCCAGAAAGTGTGGTGTCGAGCTTACAGGGACACCGGAACGTTCTCGCCGGAGCTGTGCCCCACCTGGACGGCCACCTCAGAGCCGCCCTCTCTACGGAACGGAGGCAGAAGCGCTCGGCCGCCGTCCTGCTGCCTCTGCAGAACAATGAGCTTCCTGGGGCCGAGGATCGGTACAAGGAGGACGGGGTCTGGGAGGAGAGGAAGCCTTACAAGGCCCTGCAGACTCAGCCCCCTGAGAAGGGTAAGAACAAAAAGAAGCAGAGAAAGGGGCCCCACCAGAAGAGCCAGACACTCCAGTTTGATGAACACACTCTGAAGAAGGCGAGAAGAAAGCAATGGATCGAACCTCGGAACTGTGCCCGGAGGTACCTGAAGGTGGACTTCGCAGACATCGGCTGGAGCGAGTGGATCATCTCGCCCAAGTCCTTCGATGCCTATTACTGCTCCGGAGCCTGCCAGTTCCCCATGCCCAAGGTAGCCGCTCCGTCCCGCGCTTGCCTCCCGCTTCCGTAGGGTGGAAAGACGCGCTGAGTCGAGTGTGTTTTCATTTACAAAATCTGTCTGGACCCTTATTTACCACATTTATCGTAAAATAAATAATAGGCTTGGTTTTTCTTTAATGGTTGCAAAAGTAGTATGAAGTTAGTATTGATAGCAAGAAAGATATGCGGAAAAAATGCTTTTTGCATTGCTTCCAACACGGTGCATGTTCAGCCACGTGGCTCTGCGGGCCGCTGCACCTGTCCACTATAAGCACGCCCCAGGTTGCAGAAGGCTGACCTTTTAAGGGGTATTCAGGGAAGCAGTGGATGTCCTGGGAGCAAAGAGAAGGGCGAATAGGATTGATGCCCTGATGCGGAACAGTTTTTGATAAACAGAGTCTGGTGAGACGAGTTGTCCCCGCAGAGGTCAGGATCGGGATTGAGCCAGGATAACTGGCCTCATGAAATTCGCCAATGTTTATTTCATTTGCTTCCCTGGGAAACATTAACAAGGAAATCAAAATAGGCTACAAGGACTCTGTAAACTTCTTCCAAGACCTATCGGGGTTTACCTGTGTCTCTCCCAAAATCAGTAAGGACTGTACTTTATCCTGTTTGTATTCAGTATCCTGACAAATGTATTTGTCTCTTCAACTCCCCCTCTGTCTTGCACAGAAAGCCCAAGTGACTGTTCTCTTTGAATTTAGAATATAAATAGTACATTCTAGAATAAAATGTAGTGGTGCCCTCTGGCCGTCAGTTAAGCTTACGCTGGACATCCATTCTCATCTTGTCAGTTTGAATCTTTGTTATTCAAAAAAAAGTGGCTCGAGGAACAGAAGTCAAGAGGAAGAATAGAATTTGTTTTTGCAAAACTTGAAGTGAATCAATTTTTGCTATTGTGTGATAATGGAGGAGAAAAATCCTCTGCCCCAAAGAGTGATCAGTTTCTGCTTATAGATGTTCAAAATGGCATTTTCGTGTCCTACCCAGTGGTCGCTGGGATGCCCAGTGTCACACACACATGAAAGCAAAGGCCCAAAAACCAGGTCAGCCTCAGGGCCAGAAGCTTGATTGAAATCCCAGTTCCTTGTTTGCATGTCTCAGAAAGATGAGCTTTCTACATTTTCTAAGCCCTTTTCTTTCCCGAGGATTTTTTATTATTTCGTGGTGCATGAACCCCAAAGCAAAGTAGGAATCATATGCATTTGTAGTTATAGAAAGAGCTTTATCTTGTCTACATATTCATAAAGGACAGGTTTTACTGATCAAACAAATCTCATTCAGCTGGGATGGCATTTAAAAATACACACACAACAAAGTTCAGAAGTGTAACAAGCGGCGATGGATCTTTATTTCACACCTGGCTTCCCTGTGGCATTGGGAGGGAAGGATAGATTCAAACTCTGCCTTTAAACCCAGGACTTTAGGTGGATCTCCGAGTTTTCCAAATAATCTCTCTCACTCTCATAAACTCGTTTCTTCTGCATAGCGTGGAGAAGGAGTTTTTCTCTTCTCTCTTGACTGCAAGTTTCAGGCCCCCAGGGAGCCATGATAAGGTGGAGACAGTGAGTTGGCTTTTCAACCCCTAACTCTGGAAAACTGGCTTAGAGTCCTGCCTGCACAATTTCTTCCTACTCGTCCCGCTCATCTAGTTACCTGTCTGGTTACCCGCTTTGACTGTTGAAAAACCCACTGTTGCTTCAGAAAAGCTTCAATGTGGTTCTAAGCGATCTAAAGAAGAATAATTTAAAAACGGAGGGATAAGAATAGCAGAGATCAATTTGGGGAGAGAAGTATGTAAGTGCAGCAGAATAACTGGTCGTAGCAGAGGTTTAAGAACATTAATGGACCTCCGAACTGCCTGGAGTCCAGCTGGTATGTGGGCTTTGATCCCCTGGATGTCAGGGGAGGGGCTAAGATTCTGCGCATGTCACAAGCTCCTCGGTGACGCGGACGCTGCCAATACCCAGACTGCACTTTGAGTGGCGCCATTGAGAGTCAGATCCTGTTGGCTTGAATCTTGGGCTCACCACTTCCCAGCTAGAGTTCTTTGGAGAAGTTGCTAAAACTCTCTACGTGCTGGTTTTATTGTTTTTGAAACTGGCAAGAGAGTAGATAATAAAGATAATAGTCTCTACATAGTAAAAACTGTGGGAAATGAGATGGTGGAGCTCCTTGCACTAAGTAGGCGTTTGTGAACGTCTGTCATTGACGTTACTGTTGATGGCCGTGGCTGAGACTGAGAAGAGTAGAAACTAAGTGTAGAAAGTGAGCAAAGACTACAGAGGAAAAGAGATCAAGAGAATAAAGGCCATAAGGCAAGAAAAAGCTTTCTGGATGCTTCTAGTCCCTTTTCAAACATCACAAAGCCGAAACTAGGCTTCTCCCTGGGGGTTCCACAGCCTGTGGGCCAGCGAGGTTTCTCTGCAGAGTCCCAGAATCAGGAGAGCGTCAGCCGCAGCCACTGAACTCGTCCTGGTGTTTGTCAACACCTGGAATGGCATCAGAACTCCCGTTTTCTCTCCAAGCTTGAGGTTTCCTTTTGCCAAGTTGAGGGTAGAGATTTGGCTGTCACAGAGAGTTCTCAATCCCTCCTCACCTGTGTGGCTCTGCTTAAGGTTGATCGCTTTCTAATGGTTCCCTTTAAGCCCCCCAGGCTTGGAGTCTTTCCAGCGCTACGGCAACAAGGGCGGAATCGCGAAGCACAGGCAGCCCTACATTAGGGTAATTAACGAGCATCCCTGCGGTCAGCACAGGGTCCGTAGTGGCAATCAGGGTGAACCGTTTCAGTAAAGATACAGTCCAAGCAACAGAGGATAACGGAGGTGTCTGGTCAGAGCAGTACAACATGTGGAATACCTGAAGCGCCAAAAACCTTTCAGACTTCAGATACGCTTTTTGCCCCAGAGGGAAGTTCTCCCAGGCCAGACTCCTCCGGCGGCCCCTCTCTCTTGGCCTCCTGAGCGAAAGCCTGCTCCACACGGCGAGGCTCTCCGTCTGCAAAAGTTGACAACCTGTACTGTAATTCACAACAGCTGTGCTCTGCCTTTCCCAAATTCCAGGCTCTGCCCTTTCGCTGATTCCAATTAGATGCTCTTCTGCCCTATCACACCCATGTGGGCCGGACTGGGAGAGTGTGGAGCAGAAGCCCCCGCAGCCCAGCTCAGGAATGCAGGCTCTTCGCCAATGAGATGCTCTCCCTGCTGACGCGACTGTGATCAGATTCAACCCGGGACGTCAGGCACAGCTGGGCAGGTGCAGGCCTGACCACCGTAGAGTCCGCTCGCAAACACAACAGTTTGAATTTCTCTGATTCCTAGTCCTTCCAGCCAATCTGCCCTCCAAGGGAGAGACTCTTGGAATTCTGCCACGAGATGAAAAATGCCCGCACAGCCAAAGCCAAGCTCCATGCCTTTGCCTCTCCTCACCACCTTGACAGAGATGGAAAACAGAAATTTCCAATGCAAATGATTGAGCTGTTGTAGCTGACAGAGATCCAAGGGAACTCACAAGGATTAGAGGAATGAAGTTATTTTTGCAAGGAGCTGTGCCAAGGCTAGGGATAGCAAAGACATAGGATTAGGCAGCAAAGCATCTAAACACATTGAACCAAGTATCCCATATGAAGAAGAAATTCACATTTACTGAGTTCAAAATGATACACCCTCAATTTCCTGAATCTTCCCATTCTAATCTCTAGTCATGAAGAGGAACTCTAAATATATTAAATCTGGGTGTACTGAGTTACCTAAGCAAAAAATTACCTAAACTGACGTGGAAGTCACGTTCACCCTTGTTAGAAAGAGAGACTGGTGAGAAAAAGAGCACAGATATGCATTTGTGATTGATGTATTTCTTAATTTCTTAACTTGCTCAAAGGAAAGTCATGAGAAACATGATCTGAACTCAAAAACAAACAAAAATTATGGACTGGCAATATGCTTTACACCAGCAAATGACTGCATGGATCTTTTGTGCATGACATAATTATTCCTGGTAATGGCAGCTTGATCGGAGGATTCCAGAATGAGGGAGAAGGGGGGAACTCCCTTGTAATCTGAGAGGTTGCTGATAAGACACAGCAACCCAGAATCAAGGTCTTGTGCCTGAATTCCAGCAAGCCCACTAGGGACTGCTCATGTAATCATAGTTTCTGAATCTATCATTTCTGAGTTGGAGCTTTAACAAAAAAAGGGGGCCAGGCGTGGTAGCTCACGCCTGTAATCCTAGCATTCTGGGAGGCCGAGGCGGGAGGATCGCTCGAGGTCAGGAGTTTGAGACCAGCCTGAGCAAGAGCGAGACCCCGTCTCTACTAAAAATAGAAAGAAATGATCTGGCCAACTAAAATATATATATATAAACAAAAATTAGCCGGGCATGGTGGCGCATGCCTGTAGTCCCAGCTACTCGGGAGGCTGAGGCAGGAGGATCGCTTGAGCCCAGGAATTGGAGGTTGCTGTGAGCTAGGCTGACGCCACGGCACTCTAGCCTGGGTGACAAAGTGAGACTCTGTCTAAAAAAAAAAAGGAGGAAGGAAGGAAGGGAGGGAGGAAGGAAAGGAAAGTATGGTATCTCTTATGAAGTTCTTATTACCACTCTTGCAGTACCTGACATTCTGGGCTTACCAAGTGACAGTTCCTTCAGGTCGAGGAGAGCTGTATGGGCTCTAAATAAACCACCTGTTTCACATGGAAGTTCATGGTTCCATCTGGCATTTTCTTAGGGAAGAGATTTCACTCAGGCTTCTTTGGTGAAGTTCCTGCCATCCCTAGAATAACCACCTAGTTTATTCCCGAAGGACGTGGCCCACTCTTAGAACCGTCCTACCAAGTTTAATTCCAAACCCACAGTGCAACAGTGACCCCCAGTGGCCAATAGTGTGCCCTTCTTAACCCCAGTTTGGGCTTCCCAAGAGCGTCGAATAATTATTAATATATAGTGGAACAGTCGCCATGAGGTTCATCCTCTTAGCAACTATTAAATAAATTAAATAAATCAGTGCCCCTCTGACTTGTTTTCTTTTTTTAGCGACGATGCTTAAATATCACTATAACAGTGGCAATTATGCATCTTTGTTAAATAGGATGCTTGTTAGGATTCTTTGTAATTAATGTAGAGTCAAGAACAAATCGTTTTTGTTGCAGTATTGTTATTGAAAGCATATATAATGTGTTAATTCCATGATTGGGAGCCCAGTTGTTTGTAGTCAAGTGATTCTTGCTGAGAGGACTGGGCTTAAATCCTCACTCTGCCACCTGCTAAGCTATTCGACATCGGACACGTCACTGAAGTTGTTTGAGTCTCTGTAAAACGTAAGCAATGTTAGCTTTATGGTAAGGATTAGAGATACTACGTATCACATGCCTAGAATGTAGCAGGCACTTAGTTATTGGAATAACCATTTTCACGGGGCTGGATAGGAGACTGAGTTGAGCGTATAGTGATGCCACAGGCTTTGTGAAAGTGCTGAAACAAAATCATTCGATAAGCATTTTGTGTGACGGGGAGTGAGGCGTGGAGAAGCGGTTCCACCTAACACGTGTGTTCTTCTTTCATTTCTCCTTCTAGTCTTTGAAGCCATCCAATCACGCCACCATCCAGAGTATAGTGAGAGCGGTGGGGGTCGTTCCCGGGATTCCCGCGCCTTGCTGTGTCCCCGAAAAGATGTCCTCGCTCAGTATCTTGTTCTTTGACGAAAATAAGAATGTCGTACTTAAAGTATACCCCAACATGACAGTAGAGTCTTGCGCTTGCAGATAACCCGGCAGCGAACTCATTCAAACGCTTAATTCAATCGTTAGTTTATTTTCATGGACTTTTTTTTTTTTTTTTTTTTTTTTGTTGCACTGCCAATGCATTTTGCTCCAAAAGATTTTTTCTATGGTCATAACAGAATGAGCAGACAGACTGAAGATCTCCGTCAAGGAGAACTGGACTGTGTTTGTTTCTGAATGTAACTGAAAGCAAGATCTTCGTAAACATGGGCATCTATTTCTCTTTCTTTAATCACACGCAGAACGCTATCACTCAAACTGTCGGTAGAACTGTTAGCGAGCACGCCGATTTATTTTTGTAATGGTCTTCGAAAATAGACTGGAGAAACAGCAACAGCTTATCATTGATCTCCACTCATTTAATGGCTAAAGGGAAATAGGAACTTCATGTTTTCATGTAGGCTCCTTGCCTTAGATTCCTGAGTAACTCAGCAAGTGCTAAATAGTCCCATCAACTTTGATGTTTAGCTTCAAAGTTTTTGAAACTCTTGTTTACTTTTGCTTTTCCTCCGCAAGTCATCGTGTGAGTAGAGTGTGTGTGTGTGTGTGTGTGTGTGTGTGTGTGTGTGTGTGTACGTGTGCCGTTGCCTGCACCCTCCGTAGGAAGGTTTTATACTTCAGTTTACACAGGTTTCTTTGTGTTTTTAATTTCATATCCCGGCAACACCATTCAATTATGACTTTACCAAAAATGATAGCACCATCCAAGAGCATACAGAGCGTTGCAACTCGACCCCGCCATTTAACTGCAGACACAGTTGTTTTCATTCCTCGGCCTCCCAGAGAAGGAAACCGGCAGCCCCGTTGATGGAAACCCAAACGCAGTTCTTCTTCTGTACTTCTCTCTCACAAGTGCTTTCATTTATTCTTCTAAATTGAATTCAGAATTCGTCCTGACGCCATTAATATTGGAGTTCTCGTGCTATGTTTTCATTTCCTGTGAAGTTATCAGTAGATGTTGAGGCTCAAAAACTGATGGAATATTGGAGCTGTCCTGAAATGACCCATTTAATCATAATCACGTGTTGAATATCACTCTTCAGCCACATCCAGGTCGAGGCACTTTTTCACCTAGATCAGGGCTTTTGGCTCAGTTGTGGAATCTATGCTTTCGTGGAGCTCACTGAAAATTATCCCCCAGGAACGGGAGTCAGATATAGATAGTGGTTTGTTTTTATCCATTTCCATGTGTCACAAATGTCTCCCCTTTGACTTCTGCCTTTGAAAATTGTTCTGAAGATCTTTTACTTGTTATATTTACCTGTGCGACAGAAATGATTTCAGGCCATAGATCATGGTTGATGTTGTATCTGGGGTTAATGCTCATCTTAGTTGGCTCTTAGCCGATGGTTACAAACTAAGCCATGTCAGAGGCCGTGCAGTGGCGTTTTGTTCTGTCTCTGCCTGTAGCTATCTACAGTGGTCCAGTCATAAATAAATATTTATTGAGCATCTATTTTGTAAGAGGCACGGTGTTACCTGTGTGTCTTTGGTGTCCTCACTGGCAAAGTTCAGAGGCTGGCCACTCGAGCTTGGCGGTCCCTTTGGCTCTGAAGGGTTGGGTTTATAATACCAGCTATTTATGCACTTCCTCTTTGAAGCGATGATAGTGACAGGCATAGAAACACTGCAGGTACCTCCGTTCATAAACCAAATGGGAAAACATCCTGCGCTTCAGCTTTTGTAAATGATTATGGCGTTCTCTTTGGTTTAAGTGATTTTTTTTTTTATTATAAACCCATTAAAAGAAGACTGCCATGAAAAGAAGCTCTTTGGCACTTGGAGTACCCAGAGGTTGGGGTGGGTGTGTGTCAACTCTGAATGAGAAACAGCTGTTCTGAAACAGTGAGTTAAGTTCAGGTGTCTGAGTTACTTCTCGTTTATAGCTTGTGGTGGTAGGATAAAGTTAAAGATTCAAAGTGAGAGGGGGGGAAAATTACTTCTTAATAAATTTTCTCAAAAATTTGAATACAAAATTCTATACTAGCAGTGGGCCAGTGTGTGGCCACCATATGCTGGTCACGCTGTCTTTTCAACAAGGAAACTCTGCCATGGGTAGATTTGATGACATTTTTAATTGGGTTTTTTCTAGAGATGGATCAACCAGAACGTCTGCTAATTCTCAGCGTCACTTTTCAGCCTTCTTATATCCAAATGTCAGTTTGTTACCTTTCTTAATTTGAATCAATACCTACAGATTAAATCCTACAATGCCCCCAAATCCCTCTAAATCATAAAATTTCCAAATACCAACTAATTAAGATCTTAAGTAGCAAATGATGTGATGGGATTACAGCACAGTAATCCATTCTCTTAGCAATGGAAATAGGTTTTACGCCGTAGTTATTTGCAAGTGACCTTCTCACCACCATTTGACTGCCGAATTGAGGACATATTATGGTATAAATGGGAAAAAAATTTATTCTTAAAGCATAAAGAAAGATTACTTTTCAATAGTGAAGCTTGAAATAAATGGATTAATATTTTAATTAATGAAAATTTATTTAAAACTGTTAGAAAATTGAATACCTATTTTTTCACTATTTGTTAGGTACTAATTTACTTATAATTCCTACATAGACTTTTAGAAATCTCCTGATATTAACTGACATCGAAAAGAAGATGAGCTGCATTTATAAATGCCATTTTCTAAGTCGTGCGTGTCTGTCTGTCTGTCTCTCTCTCTCTCATTCTCTCCCATCCTCCCTCCCAACCACCTCCCCACCCCCATTCCCAGATGTGGGACACACACACGTAAACCCAGTTAGTCATTTTAAAAAGGAATTCTTTTTTAAATAACTATTCTCTGGAATTCAAATTAATGGACTGCCAATGTCAATACAATATTTTAAAAGTACTTTGTTGTAACCTCTGTAAATAATATACAATTTACAGGAATTGCGGTTATAGAACTTACTTAAACTGGAAAATTGGATTCCTCAAATCTTAGGAATACAATATTCCAGATAAATTTTTACATTCACCTGTCCTACCTATATTTGTTAATATTTTTTACCTTAATATTTCTAAATAACTCTTATTTTCCATTTAATATTTTCCTAGGCAATATGTGAGTAATACTATTATCAGTCTGATTTATAAAAAAAATTTAAATAATTACATTATTCAATTTAGTCTTTCTTTTACTTCTCTGTGCTAATAAGTAACACGTGGACATTGACGTCTTGTTGAATTGAGGTTGAGTTAGAGAATAGCTACACACACCTGATACGTAAGATGATTAAATAAGAAATCTTGAAATAAGAAAATAAGTCTGGCTTATTTGTATAGCTCTTCCCCCCCCCAAGAATGTATTTCAATGTAGTTGGTAAGTGTCAAAATGATCCCTTTTTTTCTAAAAACCAGTCTCTCAGCTTTCTACACTCATTTCTGTAAATGTCTCAGTTTAGAATTTAATTCTTGTACAGTTGATGGCAATTTTAAAAAATATCTATGTATATTATATATGTATATGGAAAAACTTTAAAGATGCTTTTAATTTATTTAATGGCTATTGTCTTCCTATAATGGTAATAATTTTCATCCTTAGATGATGAGAAAAACTTTTTACTATAGTTATTGGATGCAAAGTGAAATTTGGTTCTTGAGTCCAATCTATGTAAAGGCGTGTGCGAGTGAGACCGTGAAGGACACGTCACTACCAGTGTACCAGCTTCGCTGAAGGTGTATCATTTTCTTTCAGTAATGAAGAGCTATTGATTACACAGTGTGGAAATAAAAAGTGCTTAATTGACCACTTCCCCATTCTTTGCTACTTATTGGGAAAGACTGTGTTTCCAAAACCTTTTCAACTGAGCTGCGTTTGAAAAGAGGTGATAAAACTTAGGCACAGAGTTGAACATTTTCAAATGGTATCACGAATGGAGCATACAACCTACTATTAGCAAGACATGGTTAACGCTGTGGGATAGTGTTGAAATACACCCATAACGAGAAATATCTATCCTCTAAGCTTGAGAAACTCAATGTGAATTGTTTAAAATTTTCGTTTCTTTTTTAACCACAAACTCCACATTTTAGACTTGGAGATTTTTTTCTGTCTGGATGTCTGACTCACTGTTTTGTTTGTTTTTGTTTTGTTTTGTTTTGTTTTGAGACTGAGTCTCACTCTGTTGCTCAGGCTAGAGTGCCCTGGCGTCAGCCTAGTTCACAGCAACCTCAAACTCCTGGGCTCAAGCGATCCTCCTGCCTCAGCCTCCCGAGTATCTGGGACTACAGGCATGTGCCATCGAGCCTGGCTAATTTTTTTCTATATATATATTTTTAGCTGTCCAGCTAATTTCTATTTTTAGTAGAGACGAGGTCTCGCTCTTGCTCAGGCTGGTCTCAAACTCCTGACCTTGAGTGATCCTTCTGCCTTGGCCTCCCAGAGTGCTAGGATTACAGGTGTGAGCCACCACGCCCGGCCCATCTCCTCCATTAAATAGTAAACAAAATTGTTATTATAAAGCTAGATTCGTCTATTATTCGTTCGAAGGAGAGTATTGCGTGGGAATTAGGAGCCAGGCAATTTGCATTTGATTCCCACCAGCTGTCATTTACTAGCTCTGTGACCTCAGGCAAGTTACTGAGCCTGTTTCCACGCCGTAACATGTAAAATGGAAACAAAACGCAGAACCTACCTTAACAGTGTTGCGAAGATGACTTGAGTTATTACACATGAAACACTGATAAATGTTCATAGCACAAAGTAGATGTTCTATAAAATTGGCTTTCTGATTTATCCAGTGCACTTCGTACATTTCCGTGAATGAGCTCTTATTTGACGTTGAAAAGTGGTGGCGGGTGTTGTCCCCATTTGGTCCTCATTCCCTTCTGTGGCACTGACACCCTGCCCTGAGGGCGGCAGGAAATCCAAGGAGAGTAGCAGGTGTTTTCGTCCCCTACGTTCCCTTCACCCTGGCCCCATACTCAGACACACACACACAGACACACACACACACACACACACACACACACACACACACACCCGTCCTAGAAAAAGCTAAATCAGAGAGTAGCAGGTGTTTTCTTCCCCCACATTTCCCTCATCCCAACCTGTGCACAGGTGGGAATTGGGGATGGGGGAAGGAGGGAAGGAGAGAGGGAGGGAAGGGAAGAGAGAGGGAGGGAAGGACCAAGCTCCAGCAGAACATCACCGGAGCAGGGAGGGAGGCTGGTCACGGTCCAATGCCTTGCTCAGGGTAGCAGCCAACTGCGTTTTCCGACTCTGCACACAGGCAAACTGCCATCAGGTTACGGTCAAACCAACCCCTACCTCGTGGGGGCTGCAGCCAGATGTGGACGCCGCGGCCCAGAGGTGAGGCAATTGCGTGCAAGCGCCGTGTGCGAGCACTCCCTGGACTGGATCTAGTTAAGGAAAACATTTTGGCATTTATGGGACCACAGCCCTGCTTTCTGGAGAGCTTCCATCACTATAAACACTGACACATACACACGAACATACGTGGATTTATAAACGACACGTCCAGCATATGTAATTTCATGAAATCATCTTATTTGTGAGCAATGGGAAAAATTAATGATGCAATATCAAAATGTTGGCAGCTGAGACAGTCACACAGAAAAATGCTACATGGAGCCAGAGCCCATACCGTGGGTGAATAACACAGAAACACGGAACTGTTAGTAATCCCTGGATGATTTTATCCTGACTGGCTGGGGGTGTGTACCAAGAGATAACGGGCCCCTTGAAGCTGTGCTTTCTACTGCCTTTGATTTGAAGCTCACCTTCTAACGCTTCCAAAGGGGAGCAGCATGTCACAAAGAGAGGTTTCCGACGGGAGAGGTTAGGCTGAGAGCATTTCAAAGTTCAGTTGCCTGTAATATCATCAGGGGTTTCCATTTCCTCTTGCATGGTGTTATGGGGGTGTTTGTTTTTAATTCTATCCCACTCCGACTAGTTACAGAACTGAGATCTAGAATTTACCATTAGATGAACAAGATTTCTGTCTTGTAGAAGGCAGACTCCCCCACCCTATTCTGTCTTGAACTGTCTATTATACACCTAAGAAAATGATCCCGTGCTTTGAGAAGGGAAAAGAAAATCGCCTACAATGACTATATGGATTTAAATAAAAATGTCGCATTTTGCTTACATGAAAAAAAGAATCTTGAACTTTGTTATTATCTCTTGTAGCTCTGTGGAGTAAAATTTGAATTTGAGAGCAGGCTCACTGGCCTCCAGAGTGGTTATCAAGTACGTATAGGTGACAGCCTGCAGCCCTGGGTTAGGAGACAAAGTAACCTTTAGGATACAAAGTGGAAAAATGGAATGATTGAATCTACTCATCGAACACATTGTACAATGGTCATCACAATATCTAGCAATCTCTCTTGAAAAATAACTGAAACCACAGGAGAATAACAAAATGATTGTCCCAAGCAACCAAGTTTTGGGGTGATTTGTAACATGGTCATATTAACTAGGACTAAGTCAGGCAAAACCATCACCGTCAAATGGGGAATAAAATGCATATTTAGAATCTTGTGTGACTGAGATAATGGATATAAATACTCCTAGTTCGATGCCTAGCAATAAAGAACAGGATTTATTATTATGCCAAAAAAATACGTATTTATTTCCAAATGATTATCATCAATGACCTGCTAGTGATATTGATAATATTATGGCTCCATGTTTCAAAGCTTTAAATGTCTATGTCCAAGTTACAGATGAATAAAAATGTGTTGTTTTTTTTTTTGTTCCAGGTCACAAAAATCTCGGCAGAGCTGGAATTGAAACCCAGGTATTTCTTGACTCTAAATCTCTTATTTTTCACTACTACATTCTCCTTCCCTCCCTCCAGACATTTCCATATTTAAAGAAAACAGTAAACGACTAAAAGGACAGACAGTTGACCTTACATGGAAGCAGCTCAGCAATCACAAATTAACTTTCCACCCTAGAAAAGAGAGATCAGGAATGATTTAATGATGAGGAATATGATTTAATGATGAGAAATACACAGGAATAATTTTCTGTATTTCCTTGTGTGTGTGTGTGTGTCCTTAATTCATAAAAATTAAAATTTAGGTTAGCTTAAGAAAGCACTTCATTTTGGTGAGGGCTAACTCTTCATCTTCTACACATATCTGAGCAATCATCTTTACTTCATGATTTAAAAGGAAAAAAAAAGACAGATACTGGATTTAACGGGTATAATTCTGCGTGCGGATGCCAATGACACATAAGGTCCAGAACTCAACGGTTATTAAGGCTCCTTTAATTTTAATAGAGATAGTAATGGCAGCTCCCAGCTATGCAGCATTGATTATTTCACAGAAACCGGGCAAAAGAGGGTCCACATATCTTATCAAATCCCTGAAACAAGCCTCTAATGTATCATTCTATGACGCCTCTTTCTGTAGGTGAGAAATCTCGTACTCAAACGAGCTAAGTCATTTTCCCAGGGTCAGCCGGCTAGGCAACAGTGGAGTTGGGATTATATCATGGTTTAATCTCTCCTTTCCTTATCTTTGTAAAAGAAACACAGTAAAATCACATGTGGGGATTCCACGTGGCCAATCAAAATAAATCTGTAATACTCTAAGTTGGTTTTTATTTTTCTATAGTATACGTAAGTTTTTTTAATGACAACTATTAAACTCATTTGAGAATAGCATTGCCATTATAACTGTACAGTTCTGATATCCACCCAATACATAAATTTCCTATCTTTATAGGTTGGTAATTTTAAAATATATACATGGAAAACCATACAGTACAAACCAACCCAATGCAAATAAAAATCGTTTAAAAATCTTAGAAATTCTTTCAGCAGGTTATGTCCATCCTATTAAAAATGATTCTTCTATGTACAATACATATTCTTTAAAAATACTACCCCAAGAAACAAAAACTCTTTGGTTCAGCAAAAGGATTCTAAATGTGGAAATTGAAAATGTAAAAATCGTGGTTTTAACTCTTCAGGAAATATATAGCTGACTTTCTCCAAATGATGAAATTATGGGCAGGTACTAGGTAGACGTTGCTTTCCACATAGAACATCATCATATGAAGATATAGCCAGAAGATTGAATAATGCCAGAACTTAGACGTTATTTTTACTCTGCCAGATTTAAAAGATAAAGAAAAAGCTCTGCATCCATCCACTGTGGGAAGAGGGCAAAGGTGTGATCATGTTCAGTACATGTAAACATTCACCAGCAAAGTTCTCAGGTCCTGGGGTCCAATGCCATCGAAACCATCCTGTTTATTATTTGGAAGACTGCAAAGAAGAGACAGGAGCAGAGCCGTTGCTGGGTGTTCCTTTTACTTCTAAAATCTTACCACTTTTCTGGTGGCTCGCCTACCTTAACAATCTAAAATCATAAACACAACCATGACTCAAATGCCTTTAAAAAGAGCTATTAACTTAGCAGTGATTACAGTGCATCAACCTTTGCCAATGGGATTTTCGTTAAAAGTTAATCGTGGTGATTCTATACTCTTTTGGTTCATTAATAGCAACAATCGCAAAATTGGCCAAAATAACTCAGAGTTTCAAAAAGTCAGCGGCCTTACTTATTAGAATTTATTCTCCTCTGTATTTAATGGGAAGGAAAAGCCTTCACAATTATGTTCCGGCATATCTTCTAATGGTTGTGAAAATATTTTAGCATATGAGGTGAAAGCTTTCCAAAGGCTTTAACCACAGATTTTCACCACCTTTCGCAAGGCTTTTGAAGAGTCTTTGCGATATCACAGCTGGTCATCAAAAAAAGAAAAATAGTTTTTGCTTTATTTATTTTTTTCTAAGTTCCACAATAGAATATAATCACCTGGTTGGATTAACTGACTCATTTACTTTACGAGGAAGCACCACTAATACTCAAACTTGCCCGTCTCCGACCAGCATCAGAAGCATGTTAGTATATTTCCAGGCTAAACGCAAGGGGAAGTCAAGAGCTTCTATCGATTACCAGGATTCTGCAAACCACCGTTTCAAGATGCCACAAGGCTTCTACGGAGTTGTTGAGAGCTGGGGCAAATTCACCCTGCTCTTCCTTTTATTTGCATGACTTTAACTGTTCAAGAGCAAGACCCTTTTTTTTCCAAACCTTAGTCGTCTCAAAGGAGAAGAATACAACTGGGAGGGAGCAATAGACTGCAGAGAAAACTATGCCTCGTGAACAAAAACGGTGCTGGCTGTGGAAAGGGAAACGGGATAGCCTTCAACGTTTGAGAAAAGCAAGGAATGAAATACACGGATAATTCACAGCATCTCAATGAGACATTGCAATTCAGGACCACCTCCGTACCGTTCTCCTCTAACCCCTGGGCAGAGATCTCTTCTCCCTACTGGTCTTCCAAAAGATGTCATAATACGCTGAAGAGAGAAATAATCAGCATTGGATTATTGGTCCTGATAGTCCTCTTCGGTAGTGTGCAGGCAGTAATCATCTTCGCTTCCGTTAGAAGTCTTTATCCCAGCCTGACAGTTCATCCGGGGGCACTCCCTTCTCAGGGGGATACTTGTCAAAGTAGCTGTGATCTGTGGGTCCACTGAGCTAGTGGGGAAAGGATTAACACGAAGGTAAGGATGACATTGACTAAGCGTGCTAGCATATGGGTGTCATGCCTGCGATATCTGAACACGGATTTCATACTGCAGCCACTTGTGAGCTGCACACAAGAGAAAGACAACCAGTCATCATTCCTAAGTCACCGTCTTAGCTCCATGATGAACTCTCCCCTTTAGAACCACATGGATTTGCTCACTGGATTCCATTCCATAGGAACTAGCTGGTATGAGGAGTTATTTCCTCAAGGTGACAAGTTGGGTCGATGTTTTAATTGAAAAAAAATACTTTAAAAGCACATATTAAAAAATCAAATTCTGCCAGAGTCTTCCTTCCACTTTATAAAGGTTTCTTACCGATCCTGGATTTTTATATGGTTAAGGGATCCTTATAAAGTAGCCAGAATGCCAAAGGGGCAATTCAAAATATTAGTGACCCTGTCGAAAGAGTAAAATGACTCTGGTGTTAAATTATTTTGCAAATCAAGCGGTTTCCAACTCTGCTTTCCAACAAATTTAAGTAGTAACCTAACTGATTACCAGCTAAAAGATCATTAAAAATACTGTTTATGTTAGGTCATGATGTCTTGGGGGACCCGGGGCAGGGATCATCCAAAAGGAGCTCAAAGTGACGGTGCTAAAACAAACCATCCATTCCCATCTACATACGTAAACCCAACTCTTAGCACTTGCAGATTTATAATAACGGTTGTAAAAATGGCTAGAATTGATGCTGAATCTGATCCCATTTTTTAAAAATAATATTTATCCATAAGCACATTAAATCATTTCTTGTCAGAAATGTTATTTTATGATTATCTTTAGAAATGTGATTTCATTTGACAGGCCTGCTTTAGAAATGTCATTATAACCGAATACAGAAGAACCATTTGTGTTACCACAGAAATTTCTGTTGTCACAGAAATTTTTAAAACTTTAAGAAATTTTAGAGGCACTGACAGAATGGTCAAGAAAGACTGTCAAGCCTAGAAGTATTTTACATTAGGATGAAATTTTATAAGGAAAACGGAATGGAAATACATAGAGAAAAGAGAGTGATGT
Source organism: Lemur catta (assembly GCF_020740605.2). NCBI lineage: Eukaryota > Metazoa > Chordata > Mammalia > Primates > Lemuridae > Lemur > Lemur catta. Next base: position 1,397,800 of record NC_059151.1, read on the forward strand.
GATAGTCCTGTCTGTATTTTTTTTTAAATGGCTGGTGGGTCTCAAATCGCAATGGCATTTAGATGATAGTAGATATACTGAAAGGAATGAAGCAATAGTAATATTTTATTTTAAAATGTCAATATTTATAACGTACTAGAAATTACGTTCTCTATGACTATTTGAACTTTGCTGAACAAATTCACATGTCAGTCTAAAAATGTGCAAGAGGAGACATGAGCTGCATAATTCTTTTAAAGAAAACACGAGCATAAAGTTGGCAGAGTGTTGACCTAGACCATTACTGAGTCGTTCTCCCTCCAGTTAGCTGATGCTCTGCTTCCTCTAGAGCTGTGACATCCAACGAGGCCACCAGTGACACATAGGACTCAGCATTCGAAACGCACTTTGCCTGAACTGACATGTGCCCTAAGAGTAAAATTCACTTGGGATTTGTAAAATTTAGTATGAAAAAGTAAATGTAACACATCTCATTAATATTTTATATCCATAACATATTGAAGTGCTAATTGTTCGTATATATTGTGGTAAATATTTAAAATTAATTGTAGGGGGTTTTAACCTTTTTAGTGTTTTTTTTTTAATTTTAAATTATATATATATATGGTTCACATTAATTTCTAAAGGGATCTATCAGCCTGACCAACACGGACGACTTTGGGATTTAGGTGGCATTTGCAGGGTAATTGGTTCCTGAGAAGTGAGCTAATTAATATCCATCAAATTGGCAATGCAACTTTGTCCCTACAATCACAATTACGATGACAGTTTCACGTAATTAAGAGGAAAACCGTTGAAAAAAAAAAACACCTAAAGTCTATCACATGCACACACACCCTAAAACCTGTTTGCAAAACCAAATCCCTAGAAAAGCATTAAGAGAGTAGTAAAGACGATACCTCTCTTCGTAAAGGTGACGGGAGGCTCCGTGCTTTCAGTCCCTCCCAATTAAAACCGTTTAACCACCTGAGAAATGAGAAAAGTAGAGAGGAATGTTATCCGCCTGATAAACTATCTCCGTGTCAAGCCGTCAATGCACTTTGTCACCTGCTCGCTTCCTGCAACAGTGGCTGGGGGGACACACACCCACGCTGGTCGCCTGGCACCACGTTCAGTCCACGCCCACCGACTTCAGGCTGCCCAGCGATCATTCCGGGTTTCCCTGGCCCACTCTTGTCACACTCCCGTACTTGGTCCTCTCTCCCCAAACTTCCACATCCTCCTCCCATCCTCACCCCCAAATGATGATGTCGCGTCCTCTTTCCCTGGGAAGACTGAAGCGTAAAGAGAGAACTTGCGCCATCTCCCTCCAGCACGTCTGCCCCCCCCCCACTCTGCGTGCCACCGTGTCTCCCAAACCTGAACTGAACTAGCCGCTTCTGCTCCTAGCGGAGGTCGGCTCCTCTTCTGTGCATCCCATTGACGACTGCTCTCGATTTCTAGGCAATCCCATTCAGTCTCGTGGCTTTAAACAGCTCTTACGTACTGATCACTCCCAAATTTCTGTTTCCAACAGAGACCTTCCTGTTGGTTTACGGGCCACGTCCACAACTGCTATTCATGCTCTCCCACCTACGTGTCCAACAGGCATCTGGCGGGTAGCAGGGTCAACCTGGAACCCAAATTTTCTCCACCGAACTTGCCTCCACACTTCCACTTGCTCAACCAAAGGTATTGGAGTTATTTTCTCTCTCACGTCAGTCCATAATTCTAGCAGTGCCAGCTTCAAATTCTATCCGTAGGCAGAACCTGACCAATCCTCGCCTCCTGTACTCTACCCGCCGGGCCATCCCAGGAATTAGGCTCTTCCACCTTTCTCAGTCTCTTCTCACCTCCGGAGTTGGTTTTGGGTCAGTCTTTGCCTGGATTTCCTATTCCAAGTCTAAGCTTAGCAACAGAAAAGGAACTAAAAACAGAGCAGGCTCTAGTACATTCCATCTCAGACGCCATTCTTAACCAACATGTCATTTTGGCAAAAGCTGCTGGAAATCTAGTCCAATAGTGAGAGTCAGACGGCAGCACCAGCTGCTTCATGTCCACCCCCTGCCCTTGCCGTGAAACCCCTGAGTCCCCTCCTTGCCGTGAGTCCCCTCCTTCCTCCAGGGCTTCTTCGCACAAACCCAGGCTCCGTTTTGAGGGATTTCTAGGTACACAGTTCTGCAGATTCTTTTATTTTGCCACCAAATGCTGCAACAATTCCATCTAACATATTTTACAGTGCTCTCTACCCAGAAGGCACTATAGAAATAGTAAGAAAAGTCATTACCGTTACTCTGCTGAACCAAAGAGCCTATGAGTTTCCTGCAGAGCACTTGTCACCACCTGACCTACGAGGACATTTACCAGCATGCACGCGTGTGTCAAAAATATTCGCCAAAGAAATATTAGCAGCAACGGCACATAAATTCCTTCTTCATTTTTAGAAGCTACCCTTGAAAATAATTTCAGAGACGAGAAATATTAAAGGTAATGTTAAAAGACAGGTGTACCCTGGACATATCGAGGGTTTAGTTCCAGACCACGGCAACAGAGTGAGTCACCAAAATGTTTTGGTTGCCAGTGCATATAAAAATTATGTTTACACTAAACTACAGGTTATTAAGCGTGCAATAGCATTGTGCCTAAAAGACATACATAACTTAGTTAAAAAATACTTTATTGCTAAAAAATGCTACCAATCATCTGAGCCTTCAGTGCGTCACAATCGTTTGGCTGGCAGAGGGTCTTCTGGCCTCAGTGTTGATGGTGGATGACTGATCATGGAGTGGCTGTGGCAATGTTTAAAAATAAGACAACAGTGAAGTCTGTCACACGGGTTGACTTTTCCTTTCACGAGAGACTTCTCTGTAGCATGTGGAGCTGTTGGAGAGGATGTTTTAGTTCTACCTACAGCAGAACTTCTTTAAAGATCGAGGTCAATCCTCTCAAATCTTGCTGCTGCTGTACCAGCTAACTTGATGTAATATTTAAGTGCTTTGTTGTCATCTCAACTATGTTCACAGCATCTTCACCAGGGGTAGATTCCGTCTCCAGAAACTGATTTCTTTGTTCATAGATAAGAAACAACAACTCCATGCATTCGAGTTTTATCATGAGACTGTAGCGATGCAGTCGCAACTTCAGGCTCCACTTCTAATCCTAGTTCTCTGGCTATTTCTGCCACACCTTTAGTTACTTCCTGCACTGAAGTCTTGAACCCCTCAAAGTCTGATCCATGAGGGTCGGAATCAACTTCATCCAAACTCCCGTTAATGTTACTTTGGTCTCCTTCCAGGAATCACAAATGTTCTTGACGTCTAGAATGGTGACTCCTTTCCAGAAGGCTTTCAATTTACTTTTCCTAGAGCCATCAGAGGACTCATGACGGCAGCTACAGCCTTATGAAATGTATTTCTCAAATAATCAGGCTTGAAAGTCAAAATTACTCCTTGGTCCCTGGGCTACAGAATGGATGTTGTGTTAGCCGGCATGAAAACATTAATCTCCTTATACGTCTCCATCAGGACTCTTGGATGACTAGGTGCATTGTCAATGAGCATTAATATTTTGAAGGGAATCTTTTTTTGTGAGCAGTAGGTCTCAACAGTAGGCTTAAACTATTCAGTAAACCATTCTACAAACTGATGTGCTGTCATCCAGACTTTGATGTTTTCATTTATAGAGCACAGGCCGGGTAGATTTAGCATGATTCCTAAGGGCCCGAGGATATTTGGAATGGTAAATGAGCACTGGCTTCTACTTAAAGTCACCAGCAGCATGAAGCCCCTAACAAGAAAATCAGCCTGTCCTTTGAAGCTCTGAAGACAGGCACTGACTTCTCCTCTCCAGTTATGAAAGTCCTAGATGGCATCTTCTTCCAAAAGAAGCTGTTTTATCTGCATTGAAAATTGGTTGTTTAGTGCAGCCAACTTCATCAAGGATCTCAGCTAGATCTTCCCAGTAACTTGCCGCAGCTTCTCCATCAGCACTTGCTGCTTCGCCTGGTACTGTTACGTTACGGAAATGACTTCTTTCCTTACACCTCAAGCATCAACTTCCGCCGGCATGAAACTTTTCTTCTGCAGCTTCCTCACCTCTCTCAGCCTTGACAGAATTGAAAACAGTTAGGGCTTTGCTCTGGATTAGATTTCGGCTTAAGGAGATGTTATGGCTGGTTTGATCTTCTATCCAGATCACTAAAATTTTCTCCATCAACAAGGCTGTTTTGCTGTCTTTTCATTTTTGTGTTCGCTGGAGTAGCACTTTTAATTTCCTTCAGGAACTTTCCTTCACATTCCTGACGTGGCTGTTTGGCACAAAAGACCTTTCCATCTGTCTCAGCTTTTGACACGCCTTCCTCACTAAGCTTCATCATTTCCAGCTTTTGATTTAAAGTGGGAGATGTGTGACTCCTTGTTTCACTTGAACATTTAGAGGCCACTGCAGGGCTGTGAGTTGACCTAACTTCAATAGTTTTGTGTCTCAAGGAATAGGGGGGCCAGAGGAAAGGGCAAGAGATGGGGGGATGGCTGGTTGGGGGAGCAGTCAGAGCACACACGACATTTGTCAATGAACTTTGGCTTCTTTTGTGTGCATGGCTCGTGGCTCCCCAAACAACAACAACCGGCAGCACCAAAGATCACTGATCACAGATCACTGTAACAGATATGATAATGAAAAAGTTGGAAATACTGCTCGAGTTACCAGAACATAACACAGAGACCTCAAGTGAGCACATGATGTTGGAAAAATGGTGCTGATACACTTGCTTGACGCTGGGTTGCCACAAACCTTCAATTTGTAAAAAATGCAAAATCTGTGAAGTGCAACAAAGCAAAGTGCAATAAGATGAGGTAGGCCCGTAATCGAAATAAATTTTTCCTCTTCCCATCAGGAAAGATTTAATTATATAGTACACTAGCCTGTTTTTAAGATAGGCATTGGGAGGTACAATTGAGGCCTAGTTTAAGTTAGCTTCTAAACAGAATTTGTAAGAGCTCTGTAATTATTTTCAGGAAAGATGATTTAAAGTATGGACAAATCCATATATTATAACTATATGCCATGTTTAACTGAATTAATTTTTTTTAGGAGGCAGGTTTTAAATTTTATTTCATCTGTTGAGTATACAGGGTACTTTAAAAAAATTTTTTTATTTCAGAATATTACAATGCTACAAATGCTCTGGCCACATATATTGTACCACGCAAACCACAGCTACAGGCGAGCCCATCCCCAGACAGTGCACACCACACCCATTAGGTGTGAATCTACCCATCTCCTCCTCCCCGCTAACTGGATAGTTTTTAAATGAAAAATTAAAGTGACTAGTTCGCTAAGAAAAAAAAAAAATAGAAGTTTTACTTTAGAGAAGAGTGGGAAAATCTGATGGCAAACTTGAGAAATAATTTTTTTTTAATTTAAGAATATACTGGGTAGGGAAGGTATAAAGCTTAAAGCCTCGTGGAAGGTTTTTAAACTCTCCTATTTGGCGGCAGAGAGAGAAATCTGTTTTTCTGGGTTTTTCCCTAGCTAGCTTTATAGCTTAAAAAGCACCGTGAAAACAGGATGAAATAACATTCTGGAGCTCTCTGGGCTCCCGGGAAGGCAGTGGAAAGCGGGGGTACCTTCTCAGCCACCTCCACACCTGCACGCAGACTCCACCTTACGGGTGGCAAAGACAGTCTTGGCCATTAATAAGCAATAGGCAAGTGAATCCCTGCGGGGAAGGAAATGCAGAATTCTTTATTACCACGTGAGGTGACAACACCCTTTAGCAGCCATCTGCACGTGTCCCCAGTCACAATTTGACGGCAACATTTAAATGAGCCTCAGGTAAATAAGAAGAAAAAGATAAAGCTGGAGCCCGTTAGCAATTATATCGCTTTTATGTCCCAGCAACGGCAGAGCCAAACATGAAGGCTCTTCTTTAATGAGAGAAAAGGGGGAAGAGCAGCTTTAATTGACAAGACACTGGTTTCCTCAATACGAGCAGAGCGGCGTGTTTATGTGTCACTTTATAATGAGAAAAGAAATTGTGATAACAGCAGGCAGCGCTGGAAGAAGAGAAATTGGAATCTAAGACAGATAATGAGCTTTCCTTCCCATGGAAGTCAAGGATGGCGGAGGATGGTAAAGGACTAACAGCGTTTTGATGTCTATAAAATCTACGCTTGCGTCCATTTTCTTCCTAATACGCCCTGAAGGCAGAGCTCGATGCGAGTTTACCATGTGGATTGCATGGCTTTGTTTCTACCAAGTTCATGAATACACGGAGCAGCGCTGGCAGGTTGGGGGATTTTTTTTTTTTTTTTTTTTTTTGAAGCTGCACCGCTGCTGCTAAGGAAAATGAATAGCGTTTCTATTTGGCAACAGTATCTCTGCCTTTATTTTCACACTGTGTTGATGTGCTCCTAATTCTTCAGCGAAAATACCCACAGAGGAATGAAACATCGAGAGACGTTTTCATTTCTAAAAGTGAACAGGTCAGTTTACTCAAAGGTTTTCAATAATGAAATGCCCAGATGTATTTCTGTCCTACCAACGTGCAGTGTATTCTTACGAGGGATATTTTTCTACCTGTGAATTGAAAGCAAAAGGAAAACATCGTGAAGATTGCAGGACCTAGCCAGGTGCTGACTTCACAAGCAAACATCTTGAAGGTTTGAACTTCTGTATTTGTATGTTTAATCGAATCAGAGAGGGTATCTCACGGAGGTTATTAGTGGTTCTGAAGGTTAAAAACTTGCAGAAGTGGGAACGTGCACATTAGATTACTGCACAAGGATAAAAATGGTTTGAGGTTCTGTGTCCCTTACTCAAAAAGTAAAATACAACATGAGACTTCAGAATCTAGAGAGATATTTGAAGGAAAATTATAGTTAAAATAAATACATGTTATTAATTAAAACTGAAATAGAATACTATTTAACAGCTGATTTAGCTGACTCATTGTCTTAAATATTGACAATGACTATATCCCACTTTATTTACAAATTAAACGCCACAATTTGAACTTAATTCCCCTACAGAATCCAAGATATTAAGAAATAATAATGATAAAGATAACAATGGCTAAAAAGCTAAGTTGTCATGACTTGAATATATGATTTTGTAACTTGTTTTATAACTTCACTCTTTCTTGATACAAATTTCCAGCATTAGAGAAATCACTTTGAGATTGATTATTGTAACTACAACTAGTAAAACATACATAAAAGCCAATGAACCAAAAGAAAAAAGAATTGAGTCTGTAAAGGAACCTCTGCAGCCTCCCGAGAGAAGCTGTCCAGATTACCACCTTGTTCTAGAAATTTCTGTTTTTGTGGGCAAAGAAGTAACTAGGTACCTGTGTTTCTTAATGTCATTGATTCCATTCTTCAGATTTCCTAGCCTTTCTGTTGGATTTTGCCTAAAAGAATAATTTTTAAAAGACAGTGTATACTGATTATGCTTCCGTAAATTTTACATTAAAATGTAACATTTATTTGTTAATTAATTTATTAATACATTTAACAGCATTCATAGAGTTCCTACTATAGACCAGACATCTTAGTACAGGCAGATGAAAAAGACAACTGAATTTGAATTAGGAACATACACACACACACACACACACACACACACACACATATATAAACTAATGCTTTAAATGAGCCATGAATACATGCTTAAAAGGACAGAGGACGCTATCTTGCTAACTCTGCTAAGAAAGCTAGGAAAAGCTGTAGGGAATCATTTACATCTAAGCTGGAATCTTAGTAGCATGCAAGAATTCCTACTGGCAACCCACAACTAGGACTTACATTCTAAATTTATTAAATTTTAATGCTTAAAAAAAGTTCACGGCCAGGTACAGTGGTTCATGCCTGTAATCCTGGCACTTTGGGAGGCCAAGACTGGAGAACTGCTTGAAACCAGGAGTTCGAGATCAGCCTGAGCAAGAGCGTGACCTCAGCTCTACAAAAAAATAGAAAAATTAGCTGGGCGTGGTGGCTCACACCTGTAGTGACAGCCACTCTGGAGGCTGAGGCAGGAGGATTGCTCGAGCCTGGGAGTTTGAGGTTGCTGTGAGCGAGGCTGACACCACGGCACTCTAGCCCAGGTGACAGAGCAAGACCCTGTCTCAAAAAAAAAAAAGGCACCAAAATGCAGTTATTAAGTTTAAGCAAATGACCTTCAATGTCTATTAGAAATTTGGGAGTAATTTAAAATAAGACTAAAGGAGTACTTATTTAAAAATGGAGATGAAAGAGGCCATGTAGTAACACTTCATCATCAACACTGATTTTCTATCAAAATAACGTGACTGTAAATCAATTTCTCCTTTTTTACCCTAAAGTTTGTGGTTCCATTTTGCTGTATACCAGAAAAAGATAATTCCCAAAAGTAACTTGAAAATTTAGATCTCTTTTCAAACTATAAGTAGGCACTGTACTTCTATAAAATGAGGGAAACTCAAACTGATAACTTAGACTACAAATTAGAAAATGTATCATTTAGCTACATAAAGAAGTGCAAAATGTAAATACATATCTAATTTTCAAATGTGCAGAAACAGAAACCACCGGAAACCTTCACACTCACCTGCAAAGCCTCCGAATCAAATCCTCAGGTCGCCTTGTTATCTTTCGAGGAAAATCCATTTTTTCAATTCCTTTGAGAATCAAATTGTAGGTCATCATTTGGTCAGTCCCAGAAAAGGGGGGGCTAGAAAGAATTCAAAAGAGGACACACTAAGACCAGAGTCGGGGACACATTTGGGACTTATCTTCTTTCTCTATCTTCCTTTTCTTCTTTCTCCTTCCTTCCTTTCTCTCTCTCTTTCTCTCCCCCATCTCTCTCTCTCTCTCTCTCATCATTCTCTTTTTCTCTTTGTCTCTCTCTCATCTGTTATTTTATAACAAATCTGGTTATATTCTAGAAAATCATTTAATGAGTTTCATATCACTTAACAAAGGACATGCACACACATACAGGTAACTGATCGGGTGGTGATGATCACTAAAAACTAAAGAAGCGGCAGAGAGTGACAGAGAGAAGGTATGTTTTGTGAGACAGAGTAGATAGGAAAATCCCGTCTCATAAGCTGACAGCTGAGCAGAGGTCTGAGTAATGAGAGGGAGTGAACGAGCCGCACTGTTGTCTGTGGCAGAGGGTTCAAGACGGGAAGTACAAAGGCAGCCAGAAGGCAGGAGTGGTCCCGGGCAGCCTTGGAACAGCGGGTGGAACAGCGGGGTGGGCAGCGGGCTGGGCAGCGGGCTGGGCAGCGTGGCAGGTGCAGTGAGGAGGCAGGAGAGGACGGTAAGAGATGAAGGAAACATCACGTAGAACTAATGCGCCATGGTAAGGACCTGGGAATACACTGTGAGCAGGATGCTCTAATTTACCGCAGCCAGAGTAAGCTTGTTTATAACGTGGGGGGGACGAACTGTGAGAGTGGGGGGTGGGGGGAGAAGGCCCAGGACCGCAGTGGGGAAAAGGATGAGATGCAGCTGGATTCTAGAGCGATTTGCACTGTGCAGTGGACTGAATGATTGTGTCCCCCCAAATTCTGCTGAAACCCTAATCCCAACGTGACGGAATCTGAAGGTGGGGCTTGTGGGAGATAGTTAGGTCATGGGGTGGGGCCCTCATGAAGGGGATTAGTGCCCTACCCTGAAAACGTTTACAGAAACAATTTCCCAACTTCTTTATGACAGCTCAAGGCCACTTAGCAAATCTAAGTTATTGGGTTTTTTTCCCCCCCTTCCTTATTTCTTCACTTTATTTCCCTACTCCTTCTCACAGTTTATTCGAGCTGATGGAGACCAAGATGTGTATTCTCCAGCTACCTGCACTAACCACCCAGTAACTCTTAGAAATGCAGCTGACAAATTTCCCAGGGATGAGGAAACGAATTCTTGAAATAGAATTCCTTGTGCCCAAAACCTTAAACGGCTTTCCTCTCTGAATGACTGCCTGGCAATTTTCTCTTCTTTCCTGTACAATCTTAAGCAGTGAATATTTCAAAATGATTACAGATAATATAAAATGATATTTCATATCTGTTTGCTCGATGCATGCAGACAAAGATGTTCAATGTCGCCACAGGAAATCTAATGTTGAAGTTTGCAGTGTAAAAAGTTCAAAAAGATTCCATGAGACTCTCTTTTTATAAAGTATGTGTTAAGGCTGTATCCCCACCAACGGACTCATTCTCATATTTCTTAAATTATTGCGTATGCGATTCCTCTCCGAAATGAAGACTGAGAATATTTGGTTACAAAGGGTTACAGGCATAAGCAGATCAGTTAATGGGAAGTGGACGTATAAAACCATCACGAACATTACTTTAACTCCTGTGCGTGTGTGTCCAAGCATTATATCACAGACACATTACGTGTGTAATGGAAAGTGAGTCACATTTAGAGTCAGAAGACCTGGGATCAGATTACTGGTCTCAGGCAGGTAGTTCTCTCACCTGGTTTTCTAATCCATAAAATTTAAGTCGTAAAATAATCATAACAAAAATCTAAATCATAAAATAATAATAGAAATGCCTATCTTATTTTCCATACAAGTTTGCAAAAACTAAACTAGATGATACACGTGTGCTTTGAAAACTATTAGATACTTTACAAATGTGAGGTGGTATTACATACAGCCTATATATGTGCATGTGTGTGTGTGTGTGTGTGTGTGTGTGTGTGTGTGTGTGTGTATTATATGTCTGAGATCCTGGATTCATTAATACAGTCCTTTAATCTCTGCGGGGATGACAATTCAATTTGAACTGCTAAAACCCCCGTGGAGTCTTGTCTCTGTTCATTAGCACCTTTAAAAAGGGGCTGACAAAGGGATTAGAATTTAAATCCAACAACTGAGCTTTCTCTTAGCACTTCTGGTTCATGATATGCTGGGAAGATGGACGAGCACGGATAAATTCGGTTTAATCGCACAATGGATTTAACTGAATTAGGATTGCTATTTTCCCCAATTACAAAATAGAGGCAACAACGACACAGCCCAGAACTTTCATTCCTTGTCTTATTCTTATGCTACATTATCAAAACCTTCACATACGTAATATATCATCTATAATAACGGGCCTTGGCATTTTAGGGAAACCGTAGCGATTCTATATTCCTTTCCTCCTCCTTCCTGAATCCTTTCTCCGTGGCATAAACTAGCAAGCTCACCGTACGTGAAATAATGCAAAGAGGAAAAGGCATCATGGTTTAAAATGTTTCCAACATGTTAAGCTCCTAAATTATATGACTATAAACTGTATCACTGGGAAGTTACTTTTGCCCCGAAGCAGAGGCCGTACGAAACCCGAAGGCACCTACTTGCCGGTGAGCAGCTCATACACCAGAATCCCCAGGGACCAGAAATCCACACTGAAGTCGTGCCCCTTGTTGAGGATGACTTCAGGAGCCACGTACTCCGGCGTCCCACAGAACGTCCACGTTTTCTGTCCAGATCCTATTTTCTTAGCAAATCCAAAGTCAACCTGGCAAAGAACATCAAAGAAATTCTTAGAGACCATAAAATTCATGCCCTTCTTTCGGTCTCCCTCTTACTTCCCAAATCTTCTTCCTACACCCCCGGCCCTCCTTCCACACCACGAACACACACACACACACACAGACACACACACTCACACATATCCCTGTGCAGGATCAGGTGTGCACTTAGGTGCACTGGAGAAAGTTCCAGGCACATACTCTACGCCCATGACCCGAGGGGACAAGAGGAAGGTTTAGCAAACAGGAGTCTTAACCACAAGTCTGACACTCAAGGCAAGAAAGACCAAAACAGTTTTCAATTCAGTGATGGTATTCACTGGGAAGAGGAGACAAGGGGGAAGTGATGGACCCCTGTGCATTTAAAACTCCATCGTGGAAGTAAGAACAATAACAAAATTGAGAGTTGGGGACAGGGGCTACTACTATAGTAGAAGAAGCGGGGCTGAAAACTCCGGACAGTCTTTAAAAACCCGTGCACACAGCGTCTGCACCCTGCCCCGCTCAGCCTCCCAGGGCGAAGCCCGCGCCATCCCGGCCCTCTTTGGCTGAGTCTGCACAACTCTCGGTCCCTCTCGGGGAGCTGAGCGGCCAGTGGCATCTACATTAACGTACTTACTCTAAAAACATACATTCGTTTCAGTTTCTCAAAAAAAAAAATAAAATCATTCTTGTTATCTGAAGAAAAGAATATTTTTAAAAAATTATCTTTAAAAACAGATAAACATCTTGTAAAAACCTTTATTTTCCTACATCATCTCCTTAAAAGAAACACAAAAAAGTTCACTCTGTTAATAATAACTTCTCAGCCTACTTTTATATAAAAACTTCGGAATACATAAAGCACATGGGTCAGCTATCATAGAGTCAAAAAACTGAACGGCGTTCGTGGCAAGACAAGCATTTAGGGTCGTGTTTTATTAACATATCCGCAAGTCCCTGTTCATTGTGGAAATGTGCACTGATGAAAACCATACGTGTCTACGGGAACTACTTTCGTAGTTCAGGATATACAGGCTTTGTGTGTATGCAGCTCATTGTATTAAACTATTATTGCACGTAGCTTAAAATAAGGATTAAAATTGCATTTACGTTGATCACTGAATGTTACTCTGTGTGGAGCTGAACTTTTTGTGTGCCACTTACAGACATGACCTATAAATCAGTACTTGGGAAGATTTTACTTTCTTAAGCTATTAATACAAAGAATAAAGTATGAAAAATTAAACAGGAAAAAGAAATTTGGATTCAGTCAAAAGGCCCCATTTAAGGACCTAGAAGGCGACATGTGGCCTTAAGGCTGGAGGTTTCCCCTCCTTAATATGATCAGAAACGTGTATATGACGTAACAGAACAGAGTATAAACTCAGAGGAAAAGAAAAAAAAAAAAACCATATACTTCGAGAACATTAGGAAGAAGATGGCTGGGGAAGATGTTCGTAGGAGGTGAGCTTGGCCGCAACTGAGGATTAGGAACGGTCCCAGGTTGATGAATCAGTGCTACCCTCCGTCCACCTCTCTGAGACTCTGTTCAGTAACTCCATGCCCAGAACAGATAAGAAGGAAGCCTGCAGCTGCAGAAGGCCCCCGCCTCGAATTGAAGCACTGCATGTGACTGACATCCTGATTTGCAAAACAAATAATTGCTTTCCTTCCATGGGAGCCCTCGGCACACACTTTTCATCTCCAGTATATACAGATATTAAATTAACACAACCGCCCTCCACCTTCCTCCAGTAAACAGGCGCACAGATTGTTCCTGGACTTCAACATGCGCATTTTAATAGCTTTATGACACGAGGACGATCCTAATAATACAGCAATCATCTTGGCTAAAACAAAAACTAAATAAACAAGGCAAGATATCAAGATAAGCCCTCACCTAGAAATGTATGAGTCAGTGAACTATAAAATCCATCCCCTATTTACTTATTTAAATATTAATATTTAAAATCTTTGTTTTACTTTAAATAAATTTCTTAGAGATTTACCTTTTTCATAATACTTTTTGGTATTTCTAACACAACTGCAAGTATTTTCTTATTGGAAAAGAGGGATTTAAACAACCTAATTTGAAGCAGACTTTTAGTTTTCTTTCATCCACGCAGAATGACTCACAAAGATTGTACCTAAGAGATGGCTGGGGATATTACAAAATTAAAACTTGTAACCAGCTGAGATTAGCTCAGCTACTTATTCCTCAAAGGACCAACATGAAAATCCAGCTAATTTTATAAAGACTAAAATTTAAAAGACAAGAAAGCAATGCTTATAACTGTATTTGTATGTATGCGTATATGAAGACATTATATTTTGTTGGTTTATAACAGCCTTTCAGCTCATTTTTTTAATTTGCATTTAAGTCTTTCTTTTAAGGATGACTGGAAGTTCATCAGCTATTTAGGAGAGTTTTTCTAGCTCTGAAAGTGGTATATTTTCCATTTGAATCGCTGGTTTAGCTTTCGTAATATTTGCATATTGGCCCAAAGAGATGGCAACAGTTATATGAAAGTTTTAAGATTTATGAAAACATTTTCTCTGTGGCTCATATCAACTTTGGTTTAATCCATTTGGTCAGAGGAAACTGACGCTCAGACCTATACAAAGTCATATGCTCGATAGAGAAGGTCCCAAATGTTTTATGTCAAGTTCTATGTATTTTCTATAAAATTATGCTACCTCTGTCTTGTGCCACCATGGAAGTGGTGTTCCTCCATCTATTCATGCAATGAGTATTTACTGAATACCACTATCTATCAAAAGGCTTTCTGAGACTGGAGCAGATTAGAGTGGAAATCTATAAGACCGAGAGTTCTGTAAGGGTCTGAGCAAGAGTGACCCTGCCAGCAGGAAGAGCTACGGCAAAGGTCTGAGATAGGAACATGCATGGTAGTTTCCAGAACTGGCAAGAAGGCCAGCGTGGCTGGGCCGTCACGTGTGAGGGAGAGAAAGGCGGGAAGCGAGAGCACATTATGGGTGTTTTGTTGTTTGTTTTAGAGACAGGATCTCACTATGTTGCCCAGGCTGGTCTTGAATTCCTGGACTCCAGTAATCCTCCCTCCTCCCAAAGTGCTGGGATTCCAGGCATGAGCCACCGTACCCAGCTGTAGAGTGGTTTTTAAGCCACAGAAAGAACTTTTTTTTCTAAGAAGTCATTGTAGGATTCAGAGAAGAGGTGTGACATGAAATGACTTATGTTTTAAAGGGATCAATCCAAGACACGAGAAAATAAGACTATCCCCCCCTCCTTTTTTTTTTTTTTTTTTTAAATTCTACGAGCAAAACTAGGTTTTCAAAAATAATACCTGGAAAAGTTGTACACAGGTTTGCCCTTGTCTTATTAAATTTCCACCACTAAGGGAGGCTTATGTTATGCTGAAAGCTTAAAAACATCGTCGCCAAAGATTTTTAACAAACTAGAAGGTTTTAAAGATGACTTTAACTCTGCAGCAATGATTGCATCATTCAGAAATAGAAAAATCAGCACTGTGTCTTGTAGGAGCTGGTGGCCAGTAAGTATGAGCTTCTTCCCAGAAGTTTCTCTCTGGCTCAGTAAACTCGTCAGATATTGGTTCTCTCGGTCACATAAAAATGGACACAGAATAACTAGTCTAATTAAGGAGGCAGATGATTCACGGAGACATAACATTCCAAAAAAAAGTTTATGTGGCATTTTCAGCACACTCACTTTATCCACGTCTAGACAAGGGTAAAAACGGAATCTGTGTATCCTGTCCACAAACAACCAAAGGTGATTTAATGTCCTGCTAACGTCCAACCACTGAGAGAGGTGGGCATGGGTGGCTTGGATGGGGTGGATGTGAAAGTGGGAGAGGCTGAGCTATGGGATGGATGCGTCTCCCATAGCAACGGCCCAGGCTCTATGCAGACATGGTGATTTGGCCGAAATATTTGAGAGTCTTTAGCAGAAGGTGGGCAAGATGAAGGGAAGCTTGCGTTACCTCCGTTAATAATTAGTTGAGCTACAGCATTATAATTAATTCTCATATCTGAGGGAGCAGTTTCCCTCTTGTTTGTCTTCAGAAACTTCCTGGCTATTTTTGGCCCTTTGGCTATTCTACGTAAAGGTTTAGAATCAGCTTTCGAAGCCTCATGAAAAGCTCTGCTGGAATTTCCACTGGAAGTGTATTAAATCTGTAGCTAAGCAGTGACCCAAAGACAGGTTCTTTCCGTCTTAGGGCTCCGTCAACTTCAAATCAGCTGTATTCGTCGGCAACAAGCCAGAAAGTGCACAGAGATCAGCTGCACAAAAGCATTTTATTACGTAACTAAACGATTAGGATTTTTATGTCACCTTGGCGAAATGGGCCTTTCATCATCCTATAGCAATCCTAATTATCTCAAGGAATATTTCTTCCCTGATACTAACATGATGAAGCCTGCATTTAAATTCATTTAATATTTCACAGACATACCTTTCTCCATCCTTTTAATTCTAACTTTTGTGCATTCTCCTATTTTAGGTCTGTCTTCTGTGAGCATCACATAGTTGATTTTTATTTTTTTTTAAATCTATTTGACAATCATTTCTTAATCTGGAAGTTAAGTCCATTTGCATGTGCTAGATTTCTTTTTTATTCCCTTAATTGGTGCTTTCTCCTTGATTGTTTTCTGGATCTCCTGTTTCTCCTTTGCTGCCTTCTTTTAAAATGACGTTTTCTCCTCCAATTTTAATTCCAGTTGCACCTACTCTCAGCATACACACTGCTGTTCTTCAGTTATTTAGCACTTTCTCATTTTAATACCATGTATTGAATGATATGATTAGAATGATATTACTTTATGCCGTAATTTTTAAATGATTCAACACATGTACTGTTGTGGCCACCATTTCTTGCTGCATCTTAAACTCTCCATCGGGAATCATTTTTCTTCTCCGTTAAGCATATCCTTAAGCATGTAGGAGTAAATACCCTTCATCTTTGTTTGAAAACGCCTTTATTTCACCCTTCTTGAAAGATACTTTCCCTGGACTTGCAATTCAAGTTTCTCAGTTATTTTCTCTCAGAACTTCTATGATATTATTCCACTGTATTCTGGCATCTATTGCTGCTTTTCAGATGTCAGCGGAAAGCTTAATTTTTTTATTTTATTTTAATTTAATTTTTATTTTCTTCATAGGTAAACTATCCTTTCTCTTCGATAACTTTTAAGACTCTATCTTTGTTTCGGTTCTGTACTTTCACTACTACAATAGCCAATATCCGAGAGAGCCCCGAAGATACACTTCTCTTGCTATTGAGAAGTGTCCTCTTCCACACCAAGTCAGGGCCGGCCCTGTGTGACCAACAGAACAGAGTGGAAGTGCTGGTGTGTGACCTCCCAGAATAGGTTTTAAAAGCCTGTAGCTTTTCCTTGGTCTCATGGGTGACTCACCCCAGGGGAGTCAGCTGCCGTCTCCTGAGGACATTCGGCCAGTCCCAGGACAAGGCCCAGGTGGAGGAAGAACACGGAAGCCAACTCACTGCCAGCAGCAACTTGCCAGAGTATGAGTGAGTCATAAATCGGTAGATTCTTTAAGCTTTTCTACATGAAAATTCATGTTGTCTGCAAATAAAGACAGGTAACTTCTTCCTTTCTAGGTCTTTGGCCTTTCATTTCTGTTTCTTAGTTTATTTCATTTGCTAAGACCTCTCTTACAATGTTAACTAAAAGTAGTAAGAACAGATACCCTTGTCTTGTTTACAATCTAATGAAAAAAATGTTCAACATATCACAGTTAGGTATGATGTTAACTAAAGGTTTATTTCCCATTCCTTATATACTGAGGAGTGTTCTGAAACGAACCACTGAATATCAGCTGTTTAAATGTCACCCAAGCGATTCCCTTTCCTTAAGGCTTGAATATCTACTTTTTGTTGCTCTCCAATGTCTTCACATACGTTTATACATATGTTATAATTAATCCCATCAAACGGAGAGTCAAATGCAAGCTACACCATTAATAAAAACTTCCCTTGCACATTTAATTTCAATTATTATATTCTTAATTTCTTAATAAATGCTTTACTTGTTAGTTTTTTCCACCACTGTTGTCTCTTTTTGAAGAATCTCTTATCCTTACTCATTTTTATCCCTCTCTCAGTTTTAAAACACATTAGATGTATTTATTTCACATTCTGTATCTGATTACTCCAATACATGAGGCACTTACGTTCCTGATTCTGCTCCTTTTGTTTCTGGCCACTAATACTTATGGTAGCTTTTCTCCTTAGACATTTATTTTATTTTTTAAAATGTGAGCTCACTTTCCCTGGAACTTCATCTCCAGCAGTTCTTTGTGTCCTGATTTGAGAATATATTCTTCCAGGGAGAATATATATTCATTCTTAGGAACCTGGATATGCTACCGACATGGATTCATTTCCATTTAAATTCTTGCTTGGGTTTTTCCAACCGTGTAGAATGGGTACCCAACCTCCATGACGACCAGCCCGTGGCCAGGAATTCTTAGAAAAGAGCTTTTTGTTCTTCTACCAAGAGCCAGTAATGAGAAAAGCATGTTTCCTTGCATTTACTCTGTCACTACAAATTTAAAATTTTTTTCTTGTTTTCTATTTCTCCGAGAGTTTAATCTCTGTGATGCCTAGCCTTATGCAATGTTGTCTGATTCAACTGCCCACACTGCTCAGATCCAAAGCTTGGTCTCCCGTTTTGACAGGGCACGGATACTAAAATAAGCCTTCCAGGCCACCTACGATTGCTGGGTGCGCACGAGGTGGCAGCTTTGCTGTTTGATTTCC
This sequence comes from Lemur catta, assembly GCF_020740605.2. NCBI lineage: Eukaryota > Metazoa > Chordata > Mammalia > Primates > Lemuridae > Lemur > Lemur catta. The sequence continues at coordinate 1,416,050 of NC_059151.1, forward strand.
ACCAGACACTACTGCTCACGCTCGGTCCCCAGCCCCAGAGGAATTCCCGTGCTGTCTTATACACTCAGCCATGCATTTGATACTGCTTTTCATGTTGCATTCCGTAGATGCTTTGTAGCGAGAGGATTTCAGGATCTCTAGTTTAATAGATAGCTAGAAACGGAAATATTCAGCATTTACTTTTTATTGCTAAAGACTGTAGTTCTGACTCTTCATTTAGCTGGCTGGTAAATAAATTAGCAGAATGGATAACAATGGCTAACGGGAAAGTTATTTATTTATTTAGAGACAAAGTCTCACTCTGTCGCCCAGGCTGGAGTGCAATGGCACCATCATAGATAGCTCACTGAAGCCTTGAACTCCTGGGCTCAAGCGATCTTCCTACCTCTGTCTCCCGAGTAGCTGGGACTACAGGCACGCACCCTCGCGTAAGGCTATATTGTTTTATTTTTTGTAGAGATGAGGGCCTCATTAAGTTGCCTTGGCTGGTCTCAAACTCCCAGCCTCCATCGATCCTCCCACATCAGCCTCCCAAATTGCCGGGATTACAGGCATAAGCCACCGTGCCTGGCTGAAAGTTAGAAGCATTGATCTCTGTGCTTATAAATACAGAATATGCTATCTGATGTTTTTTTAAAATAGCGATGAGAAGGAAGAGATGAATCTAACGGCCTGTCTGCATCTCCCATGATGGTTTTACTTCCACAGTGCTCCAAAACGTTTCCTTAAAGAGCTCTAAGGGGCACCGCCAATGAAGGAACTGCGAGGAGAAGCGATTGAGGCCTTGTGCTGGTACCTCACCAGTGCTCGAAGCTGCCTTTCATGGATAAAATAAAGCTGGAATCAATCAAAACCTTTCTTGGAAGTCAGCCAGTTTTCCCATAAAAGGGCTTCCATGTTACACCTTCACCACGGAGAGAAATCTCTTAGCAATCACACAGAATGAACTTGATTCCTCCGTCTACAGTACACAACTCTAACACGGAGATGATAAAACCTATTTCACAGATTGTTAAATAGGTTAATCGTGAAAGGTTTGGCGTAGTAGCTCTGCACACGGTAACTGCTTACGTGGTGGCTCTCCTTAGTTCCTTACGTAAAAGTTCTGAGGGAGAAACTTTTCATATCTTTGTAAATATCAAGTTCAGCGACGGTTTAATATCCTTGAAGTATAATATGATCAAAACGGACTCAGGGAAACTCAGCCTGGGGTTCCTCATCCTCGTGGGGTCCCCTCCTGGGGTCTGAAGGGCCTTGTTTTTTTCCTCAGTGACAACTGTCCAGTTTTACTATAGTTTCTCACCGAAAGCAGTTTATGTGACTCGTAGCATTTCTGTCCCTAGTGTGGAATGACAGGGAACTCATGGGGGCATCAGTGGGTTACGAGGATGACAGCAAGGAAAGTCTGTCCTCAGCAGCCTGTCCTCTAGCGATGTGATTCCCAACCTTGGGTGCATGTTAGACCCACCTTGAAAGATCTCAAAAACACTACCGACGTTTATAAGTTTATCCTGTTACTTTCTATAGACAGTGTATATCTTGGGGCAGGAGTTATACTGTCATCTCTCGCTATTCCTTTTTTTTTTTTTTTTTTTTGAGAGAGGGTCTCACCCTGTCACCCAGACTAGAGTGCAATCAGAACTTATTGCAGCCTTGCACCCTTGGCTCAAGTGATCCTCCTGCCTCAGCCTCCCAAGTAGCTAGGACTACAGGCAGGCACCCTTGCACCCAGCTAATTTTTTTTTTTTTATTTTTGTAGAGATAGGGTCTCACTATGTTGCCCAGGCTGGTCTTAAAGTCCTGGCCTCAAGAAATCCTCCCGTCTCGGCCTCCCAGAATGCTAGGATAACAAGTGTGAGCCACCGCACCTGGCCTCCTCATTCCTTGTAGCCAGTTCCTATCTGTAGCAAGAATCAACTAAAACCTAAGGGTGAGGTACAAAAACTTACCTGCCGGGCACAATGTATACTATCCTGGTAACAGCACACTAAAAGTCCTGACTTCGGCATTATACAATTCATCCCTGTAACAAGAACACTTGTGCCCCCTAATATTTTGAAATAAAAATTATTTTTAAAATTATTAAGCAAAAATAATTAACAAACCCAATTGGAAAGGCATTCTGTTATGTGAATCTTCAGTAGCAGTCACAAATATGATTGAAACATTAAATTCTTAGGCCAAAAAGAACATACTCATAACATTGCTCCCTGTACTAGGTGTGCCAGTTGCAAAGACCATACCCTCCCAATCGAAAATAACGGCTGTACCGAAATTAAAAAGAAAATTGAAAATTGCAATTGTAACACGACATTTTGAGGGGGGAATATCTCCTATGATACCACAAGTGAGAAAACGTGTCTTACCAATTTCAGGTAACCTTCAGCATCTAGAATTAAGTTTTCTGGCTTCAGGTCTCTGTAGATAATACCCAGTCGATGCAGGTAATCAAAGGCTTCTGTCACACAAGCGACGCAGAATTTGGAGGTGGGCTCATCAAAGCTGCCTCTGCAATGAAATCGTTTCCTCTCTTAACACCCCGGATGCATGTCTTTAGTGCTGTGCTAGGTGGCAATTACGGAATGATAAATTCATGCAACATCAATATCTTGCAGGACATCAGCACGAAAATGTATTTCACACTGCCTGCGGACGAAGCCGTTTGCTGATCGTAACGCAGTTCAGGACTCTTGACACAAACATAAACTACTTCACTAAAATGAAAATGTCGACACCCAAACAATTATTTCCGATAATCACACATGAACATACAAAATAGAAAAATAAAACAAAGGCTTTTTTTTAGATATCGATCACACTCTACAGGAAATGCAGCTATTTCAGTGGAAGGCATGGACTAGACTTCTGTAATTTATTGCCTGACTAAAAAGTGACTCATGTGACTATTTTAATTTCCTGTTTGTACAGCATGTAACCGCGACCCAGGTAGAAATGGGGCCGTGACTCTTTCCTGCTCGATACCCCTTGACCTTTGATTAGAGTTCCTCTGTCAGCACTGTGTGTAGTTTTCTCGTTAATTTTTTTTAAGTGTGGTGGTGATTTGCTGCATGTATCACAGAAGTGTGTGGCTTTGGAGTGACAGAAACCAGGCGTGACTTCTGCTTCCACTTACTCTATTCATGGGCAAGTTGTTCTGTTGTTCTGAGCCTCAGGATTCACACCTGTAAAATGGGTTTGCTACTTACTCAACAGGGTTGTTTCCAGGATTAAGCGCAGTGCCTAACAGGTGGCAGGAACTCCTTTTTCTAAAAAGATTTAGATTTTCTACAGAGATCTGCCTAATGTAGCAAACAGGAAAGAGACTAACGCTTTTGCAGGTCTCATGAAAATCTCCTCACCCTCCCAGGGTCCCCCCCAATTTGAGTCCATCCAACCAAACGTTCCTGACAACACATTTATCTTCTTCTCAGATGTTCAATGGTCTTTTCTTGCCTAGGTCAGTGATTTCCAGCCATACATCCAGGTTCACGTGTCCTGAGAAGCATTTATTGGATGCCATCCCAGATAAAATGAATCATAACCTCTGGCATCAGGGCTCAGCGTTTTTACTTTGTGAAAGCTCTGCACGTGATTGCAACGTGCAGCCGGGGTTGAGCACAAGGCGCCGGCACTGGCCTGGCACTAACTTCCACACTGCGCTGCCAGCCGGCCTTCCCCGTCCTCTTCCGCTGCCCTCGTCTGCCACCCAAATCCTTCTGCTCCTCACCCACGAAGAGACCTAATCCCACCGCAGCTTCCCTGCTTCCCCACACACTTGTCTCCCTGCCTTTCTGCCCTTCCAAATTCTTGTCCCCTTTAGAGCTTAGTTCGAATTCTTCCTCTATCATCACATTTTTTCTCTCTCCCTGCCAGCCCAAGCTTACTATGTATAGTACTCACTTAGCATTTAATTACAAATTGCCAACAGTCTGTGTCATTATTTAGTCTTTGCATTAAACAATGACATTTTTTTTTTAAATTTCATAATCATCTCCTCAAGTAAACTCTAAACTCATTGGAGGAAAAGTAGAACATTTTACTCTTTTGGTTGAAAAAGTCTACGTTGTCTAGAACCTGCCTCCCCTTCCCACCTCCCCCCGCCACACGGCCCACCGCGGAGCTGTACACAGGTGGTGCTCAATAATTACCTTTGGTTTGGACTGTGCGGAAACCAACACTTTCGCAAAATTGAACCTTTGCAGACCGTCTTACTCTGCTTCTCAGTGAGGACCTACCCACTCCCCAGCCCTGCCCTTCCTTATCCCCTTGCTGGATTTGGAATCAGAAACATCTGGGTTTATACCTGACTCCGCCTCACACGAGCATGTGACGTTGGATAGTTCACACCCTCTCTTAGCCTGGGATTCTTTAAGCCTTGAAACAGGGATGTTAATGACTTCCTTACGGTGTGGGTATGACATGATTGTAATTTAGCTAAGAAACTATTGCTATTATAGTAGTGTTTTATTTAATCAAGTGGTATTTTCTTATAGTCATTTCCCAGTGATCTCCTTCATGCCTCCTGGAATGGCCACGAATACAGCCTCCTAGCCCAGAGATGAGCGGACGTTGTGCATAAACTCTCTTCTGTTACCTGTCTCTCAGGATGCTCCACAGCTCCCCACCTAAGCAGGCCTCCAGGAGCATGTACACATACTTATTGTCCTTGAAAGTACGATATAATCTGCGAAGACATAAAAACACAGTTATTATTAGAAATCCAGTTTTAAAACCTTTTTCAAATTGCTTAAGACGATAATCGTGACATCCTGAACATGGACCCTCAGGGCCATACAAATATCCTACAGCTACGCGGGGCTTCTTGCCAAATCCTCTTTGCTCCTTCCTACAGCCTTGCTTTGCTCGTGTGAATTCTTTCGCGTGGACCGCCCTCCCTCTCCCCACGGACTGAGCTTCTCGATCTCGGTCTCACTGTGAAGTTTTACCCATTCTTCAAGGCCAAGCTCCTTGGCTGCTTTCTCAATAAGGCAGCTCATTATCCGACCCGCCACGTACGGCCTCTCCCTCCTCCCAAAGGCCAGAGCCCTCTGCTGGCATCACCTTGCAGATCTGTCTTGCGTGACAGCTATTCATGCCCAGGTCTTGTGTCCCCTAGCTGGTTCAGTGATGCCGAATTCCCTTGGAGACAGACTCTGAGACCGAGATTTGTAAGCAGCAAGATTGGTGGGGCGTGGGAGGGACCGTGCACATGGGAATGTCTGTGGGGGAGGGAGGGAGTGGATTTGGGCAGAGGGAGATTGGAGCCATGATCTAGTTTCAGCAAAAGCCTCCACTTCAAGGGGTTTTACAGTCACAAGATGCAAGAGGTCCCTGAAGACAGAGTCTAACCCTGGGCAAGGTGGTTCTCGTCACCTAAGAATAACGCCCAGGGGAGACTGAGCTAGAGCCCTCGACACTCTCAGAAGCGGGGATGTGGGGAAGGGGGCGAGGGGGCGGGAATGGCAGCCTCCGTCCTCAGGTAGGACCTGCACAGGGCGCCATGTTTCAACATTGGGTGAAAGCGGTTTCTGGGTCTTAACCATCGAGAGACCCTTTTACCACCTAGCACCATGGCCAGGATACAGTACACGGTACGGCAGCCATATCATGCACAGATAAAGGAAGCAACCTGGGGCAGGGGTCCAGAAGGGGGGCTCTGGGGCCAAGCCACCAGGCTTGAATCACAGACGGAGCATTTATTATCAATAGCTATGCAACTATTGCACAGAAATGCAGTTTTCTCATTGTTTCTCATTGTGTGTGTGTGTATATATATTTGATTACTTATTGATTATATGTTATTTATTTATATAATATTGATGGTATATATTCATTGGAATATGCATATTCATTTGATTACTTATTGATTATATATTTATTTATATAATATTAATGGTATATATTCATTGAAATATGCATATTCATTTGATTACCTATTGATTATATATTATTTATTTATATAATATTAATGGTATATATTCATTAAAATATGCATATTCATTTGATTACCTATTGATTATATATTATTTATTTATATAATATTGATGGTATATATTCATTAAAATATGCATATTCACTTGATTACTTATTGATTATATATTATTTATTTATATAATATTGATGGTATATATTCATTGAAATATGCATATTCATTTGGTTACTTATTGATTATGTATTATTTATTTATATAATATTGATGGTATATAGTCATTGAAAAATATATATATATTCATTTGATCCTAATAGGCCAGTGAGGTAGATACGATGATTGTCTACACATATAGATAGTTTATAAGATCACCTGGTACATGTTAATTTCTCAACAAATGTCACTAATATTTATTCTTAATGCTATTGCCCTACTATATGCCAGGCACTTTGCAAAGAGCTGGCAATAAGAAAATAAATACAACCTAATCCATGTCTAAAGCTACTCATCATAGTTTGTCAATGAAATATTAATTTTAAAAGGACATTCTGGCAACATAGTTAATATAAAGATAATTGGATGACTCTCTAATGCCAGCATGGCTTGGGTTATTCTTTTTAATCTTGGGGAAAAAAATAGGTCTAGGAATATGGATAGGAAGGAAGATTCTTTCAAAGCATTTGATCAAAAAGTGTAAATGCTGTTCATTATAGGGACACTTTACATCGCCAGAAATCACTAAAAATACACGTTAGGACAGTAAAAAAATCTATGAACATATAAACTGGTGCAAGACACTAACCCATGAATTCACAAGTAAAGAGAGCTGTGGCCTATTATACTTTAAATTTATTCTCCAAACTCTGGTAATAGCCATAGAAAAAAAGAATAACTATTAGGAGATGAATCTTTCGGTACCAGACACTGCTAGGACCAGGCTGTGTCCCCCCTGGGGAGCCCACATGTGCCCAAATGCCACTTCCTGAAGACATACGACATCCGCACACCCTCTGGGGGCTTCTTATGAATTCTTAGTTCCTTAGTCCCAAATTCTGCTTTAGATCCAGATAAAACAGTCAGTTAAAATCATTTCCCAATGATTTTGTAATCACACATGCGCGCGCGCGCGCGCACACACACACACACACACACACACACAGACTTTTGTGAGGTTTTCTCAAGAATAAAAACAACTGGGAAACTTCTGACCCCAGACCTCAAACTTCTAACATTTCAAGGACTGTTGAGGTGACCCGGATGGAAGATTCCAAGTGGAGCCTCCTCTTCCTCTCCTTTCTGTCCTCCTACATGCAAACGGTCAAAAGAAGAGCCTAAAAGCCCCAGCCCTGGGAAGGCAAACTGCTCCCTCACTTCACAATGAACGGGGAGCACAGCTCCTCCAGGATCCTCTTCTCCGAGTAGACATGCTCCTGCTGCTTCGTGTCCACAATGTGCTTCTTTCTGATGCACTTCATGGCAAAGGCCACGTCCTCGTTCTTCACTTTAACCTGCGTAAGACATAGAAAGATCCCTCAGAATTAACGTACCGGGAAAGAGTTGCAGTATCTACATAAAACATGTTAATTAATGAGAGTTACAATCATGAAGAAATTGATTCAGTTTTGACCGAGTAACACAAAAAACTCTGAGCAGAACTGCCCACAATTCTTTCGTATTAGGTCATTAACCATGAAATGTCCGATTTCCAAAGTTTAGTTTATCATATCTCAAACAAGAAGCAGTACAAATAATCAAAGTGTGCGCCTAAACTATCGACACAGCTTTGCCATCTTAACGGTAGCTTGTTTATGCAGCAGGGAAGAAGCCTGGAGAGCCAGTGCCGATGAAATTGTGAAAGGTGTTTTCCACAGCTTGTTGAGAGTCAAATATTTGTCCTTGCAAGAAGTGGTCCAAAGCCTGGAAGAAGTGTTTGGTGCAAGGTCTGGCAAATATGGCGGATGACAGAGAGTTTCCAAGTCCAGCTTATGTAGTATGAGCAGCGTTGTTTATGTGACATGATCTTGCAAGAAGACTGGCCTGTCTCTATTGACCAATGTCGGCTGCTTCATCACAAGCATCCTCATCATTTCATCCAGCTGGTTGCAGTAGACATCCACTGTGACAGATTGACCAGATTTCATGAAGCTGTAGCGGATAATACCAGCGCTGGACCACCAAACACACACCGTTAGCTTTTTTTGATGAATATTCAGTTTTGGACTGTGTTTCAGCACTTCATCTTTATCCAACGGTTGTGCCAAACGCTTGCGATTGTCAAAAAGAATCTGTTTTTCATCACACATAACAACACGGTGTAGAAATAGTTCACCTTTATGTTGTGACAGCAAAGAACGGCAAGCTTCGAGATGATTTCTCTTCTGACACTCATTTAATCCATGTAGGACCCATCTATCCACTTCTTTACCTTGCCTTTTGTTTCAAATGGTCCAATATTGTTGGAATAGTAACATCAAACCTTGCTGCTAATTCACACGTAGGTTGAGATGGATTTGCCTCCACTACAGCTTTTAGCTCATCATTATCCACCTTGGTCTCAGGTCACCCACATGGCTCAGTTTCAAGATTAAAATTACCAGAACAGAAGTTCTCAAACCATTGACATAGTGTGCGTTCACTAACCACATCCTTCCCAAACACTTCAATAATATTTCGAGCTGTCTGCACTGCATTGGTTCCACAACAGAACTCATATTCAAAAGTAACACAAACTTTTTACTCATCCATGGTTTCACAAAAATTGCTCTTAAAAAAAAAACATGAAAGATAATCACAAGTCAAACCATGTGTTTGAAAGAATGAGGAGGTACCTTCACAATAAAAATAAAACAAGAAGTATCAAAGTGAAATGTCAGAGATATCAACTGTCAAACTTCATACTTAAGGAAATCGGACATTTTACACTTAATAAGCTTATATTCATTTCTTTAATTTTCAAAGCAAAACACAGTATATCGAGATCTATATCTGCACTATCCAGTATGATAGCCACCAATCGCATGAGGTTATTTACATTTAAATTAATTAAAATTAAAAACTCAGTTTCTCAGTTGCACTGGCCACCTTTGGAAAGCTCAGTAGGCACATCTAGCTCCCGGACAGTGCGGATATAGGACATTCCCCGCAGAACAGAAACTTCTCTTGGAGAGCACTACTGTGGATGCACAATCAGAATTTTCCCTTAAAAGGAAATAAAAGATTTTAAAATAGTTTCCTTTTCCAGAGAGGTTTCGAACCCCGTAAGTGGATTATAATTGACGAGTAACTAGATTGTGCGTTTCTACGTCCGTACTCCGTGTTTTGCCCATGTTTGCCATGCGTGTTGCCATGACTTTTAAATCAACGGGGGATTTACTGCTTCAGTTATTATTATCTAGAAACACAGGTCTCAGCATTGTTAATTCCATCCTTTTGCCACAATCTCTGGTGAAAGATACCACTGCAGATGGACATTATTCTTATCTCTCCATATGGCATAAGAAACATTACAAATAGTCTTTTCCCTACGAAGGAACCATTGTCCCCCCTCACCCATCAGCGATGAAGTATGGCTTGGGTGTGAAGTGTCCTGTCCAGAGTCCCCCGACAGCATTTCAGACCTGCTCGGGCCTAGGGCCACCCGGCAGACGGACGGGCCAGCATAGCTCCCCGAGGTTAACGTCCAGCGAATCCTTAAAAATCTGATGGGCAAAGAAGGGCCTTGGCAATTTCCAAGGGTTCAGAGCCATCTGCACCCAGTAGGGCCACAGATCTCTCTTCTGCTTGATCTGACAGCACCACTCCTGCTAGCAGGTGCTGCGATTTGGAAGATACAGCTGCAACCAGGCTGTGTCCTCCCAGCTATCCTGATCCACACGACACAAGACTGCTCTTCCAGCAGCCCCTGCATGCCTCCTTTTTCTCTTTTTTATATGATACAAAAATCTGAGTCACCCAAAAATAGGACGATGAAAGCGAAATACAGACATGGTAGTAGAGTTATTGAAGGATCGTAACCGTCACACTGAAGATTTCATTTCTATAGCGTTTCTGCTCCACACACTCTTTCCCTGAGCGTACAGGGATGCAATGTGTCACCAGTGTGTACAGACACACATTTGGTCGCCAGGAAATACATTTTTCACGCTTCCATTGGGAAATGCTTACTTGGTCCATTCTCTGATGACTACCATCCATATAATAGACACAAAAGATGTAATGTAAGAAGTTTGAAATACCAGCTAATTATTACAAATCACTTAGTAGCACAGACATGCTACCATACGATGTATTTTCTCAGTTTCAGTTCAAAGCAACATTTAAGATAGCAATAGCAATTCACGTATTCCTACAAGATATACTGGAATATAAAACAAAAAAAAAAAGTCAAAAGGCTTCTCTCAGATGCTTGAAACGTAAACCCCTTACAAGCTCAACTCTTCCGAACCCACCAACGCCCAGTGTCGCAATAATCTCAAGGCTCTGGAAGGGGGAGGATGAGGAGAATCTGGCCACCTTCTCCTTCAGCTGAATCATTTCCAGAGAGAGGGCTTTGGACAGCTTCCAGTTAGACATGGACCGCCTGCGCAAGGGAAGGGAAACGTTACACGTGAGCCCTTGGCCAAGCGGGTGTCGTGCCATATGCAAACTCCACTCTTACGACCGTCCTACTTCCTCCTGTAGCTACTGCCCACAAACGCTAGCTCAACTTCGATAGGATAAGATTCAGGCACATCCAGGAGGAAAAAACAGTATACTAACATGAAACTCTCACACACACACACACACACACACACACACACACACACACACACACACACACACCCCTCCCTGGGCAGTAGCTCCCTCATATTTTGAAAAATTCTAACTATAACCCTGATTTTTACCTATAATCAGATATTAATATCCTTTTCAGCTAAGTCACAAGACAATGCAAAAAAAAAAAAAAACCCTTTCCTAAAGCCCCCATTAGGAAGTTTCTCCCTAACATTCTTAGGACCACCCAAAATAAAGAGCTGGCTACTTATAGACTTAAACAATACCCATGTTAGTGGTAAGTAGTGTTGTCTTTGTAGAAGAACAATTAAGAAGGACTCTCTGGAACTTTCTTAGTGAAAGAGTATTAAAAGAATATACATAACCTAAACTAGTATACCCCTATAATATGCTGAAATTAAAAAAAAAATTCCACCCTTCAAGTCACACCCCTTTGACTCCTCCTTTATCAACTGCTAAAAGTCACGCCCAGCTTAGGAAAAGGCTCCTTCACTTACTTTGCATGTCTTTTTTCATCGTCCCGGTTCAGGTTTGCCACATACCCTTCCAGGTATTTCTGGAGTTCTTCAAATGTCCCAACAGTCTGGTTGAACGTTCTAAACAGATAAAATAAAATGCCCTGTGCTGATAGTTACCAAGGCAACTTGACCTTCTCCTTACACTCATACAACACTATTTGTGTAAGTTATTCATAGCTTTGTAAATTGTTCCTCAATAATGTATGGAATATTAAAGTTGCTGTGATATGTAGAATAGTTATTAGATGCTATATCATTGATCCTTGGAGTTTATGAAAGCGAAGAGGCTATCAGTGACAATAGAAAAGATTCTTTTATAGTTTTCTGCTTTGTGTGTCAGGTTAACCAATAATTATTATTATTATTATTTTGGTAAGAAGACATTAGAAAAGGAACCATCTTACTTGATCTGTTTACTGAATCAATGGGTTACAGGTTCCCCTCTCTGTTTAATTAAATTAAGCTACTTATTTTTAAAATCAAGGATAAAATTGATCTCCTCTTTGTCTCTAGATAACTCTCCCCATTTCACATTTTTTCATAATTAAATCCGCACATTTTTACGTTCACTTGGCAATTCTGTGTCTGAGGCTCAGACATCTCACCTGTCTCACCTCTGTGGATCTCAGGTTTGCTGTTGGCTTGAAGTAACCTCCCTGTCCCCAGTCCATCTTCTCCGGGAATTCTAACATTCTCTGCTGCCCAGGGGAACAACCAATCTGCTTCCTTACCAGTGAAATTTATATATAAAATAATTTCAAGTTTGGAATTTACTTGCAAATAGTGTGAAGATGGTGGGGCATGCCAAAGGGGTATAGATCAGGCACAAATTAATCAGTGTTAAACTTGAATTATGGGTTCATGACACTGTTCTGTTTTTGAATATGTTTAAAATTTTACATAATAAAGAGATTTTTTTAATGCTCTGAAGTTTTTTGTCCAGCTCTACATAGCTACAATTCTACGTTCAATCAATGTTGTATTCAACTATATATTCCCTTGTGTTATCTCTTGTCATTTTATTATTTTTTGTCCATATTTCCTAGGAGTATGGTCTATTTCTTTGACTACACTATGACTTTAATGGCTTAACTTTGGTATAACTGGATTTCCTCTATTGCACCAAGCAGATAACCAGTAAATATTGAACTGATAAATGAGAGCTTCCAGGGGCCAGATTCAAACATGATTTAAGGTGAGCGAAAGATATAAAATGAGATTTAATTTGAAAAATAACCTAAAACATTCAGAGATTAATAACGACACACATCACCTACAAATTACTACAAATGTTAAATGAAAACTTCTCTGGAAATATGTATAGCTAATAAATATTTCATACTTTGATACAAATTGTGTTCAAAATTTTTTTGACTGCTAAGGGCACTTGGGAAATAAATTATGAAAATGTTTGTTGTGTGGGAAAAAAATGCATAAGCGCACTAATAAGCTTATTTCTCTGAGAGATGCAGAATTTAAATGAGCGTGTTGCTGATACTTATGTACAAACTCTGCACACAAAATATTTAGCCTGCCAGCATCTGCCAGAGACAGACTCAGATCAGAAGGGCCTGTTCCTCCCATGAATTTTAATAGAGTGTGCTCTCAGCTGAGGCTTGGCCGGCATTGCCAAGTGGTGATGAACGAGAAAATACATCCTCTGAGTAACAGAAAGCTGAGAGTCTTCCAAGGTGGCAGTGCCTGCCCTCCCCGACAACATCACATACTCACTCTCGATCTATGACCAGGCAGGCAACATCGTTTTCCTCAGCAATTATGTTAGCCGACCGGACATCATCACTGCAAACAAAAACAGGAAAGCCAGTTTTTACTGCAGTTAGAAATGAAACATCCACTATTATTCGGGAATCTACTACGCTGTATTAAAACACAGCCATCACTTAAACCCTCCAAAGATGATGCTCTTTTTACTAACATCAGAATTTATGCTCAACCCCGTTGCAAAAAAAGGATTTGGAATGTGTCCCAGTAAAGGTTATGCACACAAAGAAGTCAAAGGAGAAGATAATTGCACTAGAAACAGAGGAATCAGTGACTGCAACTGTGTACGGAATTTCATTCTGAGCTTTGTGACGGCCAAAATAAAATAACTCAGCCCTGAGCAAAGGAGAATTACTGATTAACAAGGAGGCAAAACTGAACTGAACTGATTCCAGAAATACATTGGAAAAACAGTTAAGCAGTTAATATATAATAAACAATCACAAAATCCAAAGAAAGTATTTTCAGTGCCATATCACTCAAATAAATACCAAAATACTTTCATTTCATAGAGTGTAAAATATATATTTCCATTAAAATATCTGAAATCAGAGCACATCTTACAATTGATGATGAGTCATGGTGTAAATAGCAGCATGGATTTTCTTTCTTAGGGGTTCATAATATAGGGGTACATTTTATAACTCCTATCTTAGATATAATGAAGCACTGCATATGTCCTAATGATGGCAGACATAATTACCAATGGGTCAAGCATCCGGTAAATTATTTCTTCAGAGCTGTTTACTTATATTAGTTTCCTGCCTCTGTTAGTGATATAGACATAGATACGGACACAGACAGGCATAGACGTAGATGTGATCTTGGATTGGGGCCAACCCTTTGATTTGTGAGTTTAGAGAAAGCGAAGAGGTCTCGTATTCCTTGTAAATGTCAGTGTCAGGATTTTGACTGAGACTAGTTTCTGCAGATACTTCACAAGTGTTAGATGTAGGAGGACTGTCAGCAAAGTATCCAGCCAGGTAACTGTTCTCATTGTACGAACAACGGCTGGATACTTTCCGGACAGCGCTCACGTGTGTAAATACACTTTCGTTTCTTTCACAGTAACTGTGTTTAAGTGCCGTGGATTTATTTTGGCACATAAAATTCTGAAAGAACGGCTGGGACTGTTTAATGTCAAGTCATGGAAATATAGAGACTATAAAAAATACCGAGTCACAGCCAGTGGCCCTAAAAAAGTGATAGCATAAAAATGCACAAAAATATTTGCCTCCAACTTTCCTTCCCACTGATTTTGGCTTTTTGCACTCAAATGCTTTAGGAGTTGGATGTCTATATTGAATATGAATTCCCATGTTTCTCATGGGAAAACACTATAATTGGCGAGCTCCAACATAGAGCATAAATTATTTCAAGTCCAGTAAAATCAGATAACATGTTTCCTTTCAAGAGTTACTTTGACTCCATACTGCATTTATAAAGTTCTGTGAACTCTGAAGTTTTAGTTGTTTTACTTGAAAGTATAAGAAAAATAACCTATACATGTAAGAACAAATACATTGAAGTCTTGGGTAATGAGAGTACCTTATTAGACGGCATGAATGTATTCATATTCTGTGACAAATAAACAAAAAAGGATAATTTCCCTATTATTGGAACAAGTTTATTAATGGGGGGAAAAATTCAGCTTGTTTTTAAATTCCGCTTTTAAATTGTTTACGTAATAGCTGTAACTTAATTTATTAATTTTCAGTCGTTGACTTTTCTTTAAAAATAAGAGCTTTATGATTTTTAAATAATCAAATTTGTCTTCAGGTAATTTCTGAATACTCTGTACTTATGACAACCTGACGTAAATCAGCAGAACTGGGGCTTCCAAGATAAAAGGTAAGAAGATAACTTACAAACAGAAACACTACTCCTTTACGATAAGCATAAATTTGCAATAAAAGCATTTAGTCATCACACATAAATTTTAAGTGATTTTTTAACTAATTCCAAGTAGTCATTTAAAAACTTATATTCCTCCAAAAATGTGTGTTGCCCTCAAGTTTAACGTGATATTTTGTAAAGTTATTTATATTTAGGCAAATGTATTTCTTCAGACTTGAGGTTTTATGAGTTCCAGGAAATACAAAGTATCCCCTGAGCCATTGGATTAGCCTTTAAAAATATTTCTTCCATAAATTAGATCAGCCGTAAATAAACTCATATCTCAAAAGACCGAAGGCTGAGGTAGAATTTTTAAATAAACAATTTTGAGTTGTTTCTAAAACTTGCAAATGAGCTGATAAAAATTCTTAAGAAAATACTACTTTTGACATGATGATTGAAAAGCACCCAAAATATGTAAAGTCAATATTTGATAATTTTTTTTTAAAAAAAGGTAAAGACTCTAAACAGGGCAATATTTCAAACTTGTTTACAAGAAGAAGTTGCAATGAAATCTTGTTCTCATACTCTTTTTTTAAACTAAAAAATTCAAATAGAACACCAGTTTTATGTTCCTTAATGAACTTAAGACTTTCCAATTATTCCTGTACAAAATTAGTATATTTATTTCCTGCATAACAATGAATTTTTTTGGAGTCAGTTTAAAATTTTTGTTTAATTTCTGGATATTTGTTGCCATTAATTTGGTAGCTCAGTTTGACAACTCTAAAGGAATAGTTTTACATGCAAAACAATCAAAGCATTTTATTTAAGTATGGTATATATATTCATGGCCTCACCTGATAAGAGCTTTTTCTCCAAAATATTCTCCTTTCTGCAGTGTTTTTATCAGCTGAGGTTGATCATGGCCCTCTGTACTCTGCGTAACTTTTACCTAAACAAGGTTAAACAATTAAGAAGAGAAAGAATAAAAAGGAGATTCTGAACACAAATCCATTCAACCAACCCCTCACAGGGGTGGGGAACCTGCAGCCTTCTGATTTCAAGATTGTTCTTTTTTAAGCACTAAAGGAGGCAAGAAAAGCTTCATCTTTCTCTGCTGCACGCCTTTTAATAACAGGATTTGTCCTGTAAAATTTGGATTTGGTCAAAAGGCCACACTTAAGGACCTAGAAGCCCACAGGTTCCCTACCCCTGCCGGATGGAGCTATAAACACTAACACTCGGTGAAAGAGAAAAAAAGACAAGGCTTTGCTGTAATTTTGCAGTCGTTAGAACAATTAACTACACTTAGCTCATTTTGTTGTATGTGGGAAATCTCGTAGTTTAAAACACGATCAAATAACTCCATCCACTGTTGGAGGAAAACTCACCATTCAAACCCCACCTCCCAAAGTTAAATTTTTAATATGAACCCAGTGATTTCTTCTGAGAGATCCTCAAAGCAAATAATGGTCCTGTGGGAGCATTTGTTATTTGGAAGAGCCTAATGGAGTTGACAGATTAACCAAGAATAAGGTTAATGGATATCAGTGGTTCTGAGTCTGGTGTCCACAGACCGATTGGCTGAATCCTGAAACTGCAAAATGCAAATTGGAGAAAGATCTACAACTTTCAGGAGTATCTCAAAGCAATTCATGGACCAGGAAATGTAAGAACCCCGATAGCCAGACCTAAACAGAGTCAAAAGCCCTGTTCGTGGCTAAAGTTATTCCAATTCAACATGGTCACAAGTGTCGCTTCATGCAAATTAGAAATTCTGATTGGCATGT
The DNA here is from genome assembly GCF_020740605.2 of Lemur catta. Classification (NCBI taxonomy): domain Eukaryota; kingdom Metazoa; phylum Chordata; class Mammalia; order Primates; family Lemuridae; genus Lemur; species Lemur catta. The sequence continues at coordinate 1,432,681 of NC_059151.1, forward strand.
ATGCATGTCACGATGAATTAAAAGTTAAAAAATAATAAACGTAACTTGTTTATTAGCCAGAATTATTTCAAAGCATGGGGTCCAGGGTAGGGAGAAATGATAGGAAGTGGTTCTGAGTGTTGAGTTTCAGAGGTGTGAAACCATTTTGCCCATGTTTTCCCTTCACTGCGAGCCCTGTTCAGAATTCAGCCACAAACCAGTTTGCAAAAGGCAGTGCCCGCCTCTCTGACAATCAGCTCTTCCATGGAAGAGAGAAAATATGTAAAAATCTGACAACTTATAGACACGGGTGCTCACAATTGATTCTTTTTCCTTCAAATATTTCACAAATGCTTTTTATCTCTGAGCAACATTGTTAGGAGTCAACATAGTAGCAACCAGAAACATGTTATCCATGCAGTATCTAGGTACAGCAAAAGACCTATCGTACATATTCGTATAAAGTTTGCATCAGCATTTACGTCCACTGGAGCTATGGTGCATGAATGGAAGTTCTGAGCCATATTGGTTCTGCCGCTTGATGTCTAACCACTGGGGTCCTCAGTGACTGACTCACTCTCCTCCACCTGCCACCTGCCGTATCTGCTGATGGGAAAACGTTCCAGGAGTGACCTTGGACCTTGGAGCTGATGGCGAATCACATGCTCACAGCTAGAAGTGTGTGCAATAATCCAGCCATCTTATACACAGTTTAATGTCGGCCCCCCAAAAGTCAAGTGGCCCACGTAAGGTCACTAAGAAGTCATTATCCCTGCTGGAACCCACCACCAGGCTCCTGTGGCCCCCACCCCACCCCATGGGACTCTACTGGTGGAAGCTCTTGTATCTGCTTAACGTAGAGGATTCTGCTGCATTGCAAAGCATTACTGAGTTTTTCACAAACCGATTTAAAATAACATTTTTTATTTAGTAAGCTTTCATTCATACTTACCTTTCCTTTTGCCAAAATGAAAAAGGTACTTCCTTCCTCGCCCTCCCTAATGATGTAGTCTCCTTTGTCATAGTATTCCTGTCGGGATGAGGGAGAAAGGAAATGTTAGACCGAGTGGAGACACACCACGGAAGACGTGCAGGAAACAGAACTCCTCCTGCCTTTCCAATGTGTGTCCACGCCTGTTCCTTTTATATTCTGCTCCCTGTATCTGTTAGCTTTGCATACATGGCAGTTACAAACTGTGGGAAAGCAAGGAGACTTTTGCTTTTTTTAAATCTGCACTTAATGTTTTTCTTTCACAGAGAAAATTCACCTGGAATACTGAATTTCAGGCATAGCGGCCAAAGACATAAGAAGAAAGGAGAGCCGGGCAACAATCACATAGACAGGTAGGCTTTCAACTGCACAACCTAAATGCAAACTGTGTAGTGATTGAAAACAGTCTGAAAATTGAGTGTAGAGTTTAGAAAAAGAAAAAATAATTATAATACATAAATCTGAAAATATGAACCCCAATGGATATTAGGAAGAGTGGCCTCCATTTCTAATTCCTTGAAAAGCAATTGCTAGGAAGATTCTACATACAGAGTAGCTCTGTCATTTGTGTTATTTCCAAATATTTGTCATCATAAAAGAGCGACATTAGAATGTTTTACATGTAAATTCTATTATTTAATGTAGGCTTATCCTTAGCAAATCTCAAATTATCACTTATTTCTTTTTATTTATCAGTGTCGATATCCCTTGCATATGATTGTGTGATTAGAAAATCCTTGGCAAGGGGAAAGTAATCTATCCTCCTGTCAGACACAAAGAACAATTCAGTACCTTGGAAAACAAAAGATGGATTAAACTCTCTGCCCCTATCTTGCTTTAATTTGATCTTGTCTCAAAGTCATAGAACTACAATGGATCTCTTAATTATTTATACAAACAAAAATGGCCAGTTTAATTTTTTAGGAAGGTCTAATTAGCCACGTAATGGCTCTCTCCTGTTTTTCTTTTAGACTTGAAAATCAATTCCAGATTAAACTACTTTTATCTGTTGTTTTTAAATATCTTCCTGGTCATTTACTCTTAAAACCTATTTACATTTATGGAATAAATATCGCTTCTGACAGTAATAAACACACCTTTTATTTTTACATTTACATTTTACAAGACATTTCAACATCTCACGGAAGGAAGCATCGTATCTCAGGGGGGGAAATTACTTTGAAGACAAATAGATCTAGATTCAAATGCCAGTTATACACTGAATTTTACTTTCATCAACCCATAACATTAAAATAATGACATTTACCTTCAAAGATTTAGGGAAGTGCATTAGTTTTCTATTGCTGCTGTAACAACCACGAGCTTAGTGGCTTGGAACGGGCACCTGTGTTATCTCTCAGCTTCTGTGGGTCAGAAAGTCCAGACACGGCATTGCCGGCTTGCTCTTTATAGATATCTCTGATTTCCCTCTCAAGACTCAACTCACGGCATCATGAGGGCTGTGTTCTTTTCTGGAAGCCCAGGGGAAAAATCCCCTTCCAGCCTCATTCGGGTTGTTGGCAGAATTCAGTTGTAGAATAAGGTCCCCGCTCCCTTCCTGGCTGTCAGCTGACCTGCCCCTGGGCTCTGAGAGGCCCCTAACTGTCCTTGCCCAGAGCCCTGTGTCTCAGGATGTACACATGCATGTCGAATTCTTACCCTTGAGTCGCTCTGGCTCCCATTTCTGCTGCGTCTCCCTGTCCCCAACCAAAGCAAACCCTCTGCTCATGTGATTATATCCAGCCCTCCTAGCCAATTTAGCATAATCTCCTAGCTTAAAGTCCCAAACCTTAAGTACACGAGCAAAGTCCCTTTTGCTATGTAACGTAACATATTCGCACACTCCAGGGATTAGGGTCTGCGCGTTTTGGGAGAACATCCTGCCTCCTACAATAAACCAATTAGAGATAATGCTTTCGGAAGCACTAAGAGCATCCAAAGCACAGTAGCTGTTCAATTAACGATTGCCACGTTAAGGAGGAGGGTGACCATGGTCTGCTCAGCTGTTACATCTTCTGGACCCCGGTTTACTTTTCTGTAATGTTAAGATTGTATTATCTCCCACACCTAACGTCGTTGGAGGACGAGGTGGATCATCTGATACCCACCGGGCACCTGGCGACTGTTGCTTCCCACGAAAGAGGCTGTGAGGTGATCACCGAGGTCTCCCGCAGGATATGGGGACGGGAGGGCCCTTATGGGATGCCACGACCCGGCTGTCCAGGCATCGTCTCTGCGTAGCTAGCGTTTGGTTCTCTTTGCTGCACTGCGGGCCCTGCTAGATGTTCCCGTTTCAGACACTCTGCTCCTCGGTCTCCCAGTCCCTTCCCAACACCAGTCCCTGTCACCCACGCGGAGCAGAAGGAGCCGGGAGAATTTCTGCAGGGCCATTGGGTTGTCCCTCAGTTATTCAAAAGCCTTTGATGCATACAAAGGCGTGTCCTTAATTCCGGTCACCCAGATACGTTCAAAGGCAGAAAAGTTTGACAGCCGGCACTGAGGAAGGGCTTTGTCGTTTCTTAAGGGACAACCTTCCTAGTGGTATTTTTTCCCAGGGATGATTCTTTGTCATCCAAAACCGTGGGAGGAAGATAAATAATACCTCCCAGTGTGTTGACAGTAACTTCATAGATCAGAAAGGGCTGTGGAAATAGGTCAGACCAAAAATATATAGTGGTGAGGACTGGCTGGGACGCCAGACTGTCCAGTGTGTGTCAACTGGGGACCGCAGCCAGTCGCGCCAGGGTGGTCACCAGGACCAAAAAGAGAAATGCAAATAGTGTGGTTATTGTCCCTGTGGTCACATTGCAGAGGGGTCCCTTGGAGGACTGAGAAGCCACAGACCCTGTCCTGTGGAGGAACAACTCTCAAGCATTCTTTACTCTGACCCAGAGTAAGAAATACGTTTTATATACACACCCCATACACACACACGAGCATGCACGAAACATTTATATGTGAACAAAATTGAAATATGTTTAAAACAATGCTTATGCTTACTACACTAATTTTTTAAATGATATTCCTCTAATTTGGTTTCATAAACTAGTTATTGAAAATACAGACAATGCTCATTCTGTGACAATCTAGCAAAATGCTAGAAGCGTGAGGGCCTGTAAATGGAATATATAAAACCAGGAGAAAACTCCAAAGTGATGGAGGAGAAAGACAAAGAAGCAAGACTAGGACTTCCTTAGAGTCTTCCGTTTATGGCTAGAAATCTTCATGACAAAGAAATATTGATGATATACAACCAGATGTACAACACACACACACACACACACACACACACACCCCTCTGTGCATCATGTGACTGCGTACACAAGTGTGTTGTTTAAAAAATTGTCTACAGTCATTTGGATTATTACCCGTTTTTTGTTTTCCAAGTACAATAGTTAAAACATCTCAGAAGTTTCAAAGCACACACACCTGCATCAGGTGGGCTCTATCAACCAGGCATAAGTTAGTACCTGATTGGTTATTTTCAAGGATCTAGATCCTACAAAATGAAAACCAACAGGAATTATTCCCAGGTAGGCAAGCCGACCATATAGAATTCTGTTATTTAGATGTTCAAAGAGCCCGTTGAGATGTGGCCCATCACCCCCTGATTTTGTGGGTGAGATTATGTGTGAATACCTGCCATGGTGATCGACACCCAGAACCACCCACGCTAACGTCCAGGCTTCGAACTAGCAAACTTTCCAGAACACCTGGCCCCCCCACCATTAGCTCGCTGGTCCATGCACCGTGGCAAAACCCACAGTTATCTCAGCTTTCTTAGGGCTCTGGATGCAACCATCAAAATGAGACGAAAATAAACCCTGGCTTAGGTAAGCCTGAGTAGGGACTACAAGAAAGAAAGACTGGGCTTTTAAAAAACGATTCAAAATGGAAAATTCCCGAATGATGAGGCAGACTGTGGCAAACTCTAAATATATGTACCCTGTTCATAACTAAACCAGTGCCTCTCAGAATTCAGTGAGCATAAGAATTTCATTGTTAAAATGTTAAAACGTGGATTTGGGGACCTCTGCCCAAGTTTCCGATTAAGTGCGAGGTGGTACCTGAGAATCTGCCTTCTAACTGGCATCACAAGTATCACAGGTGAGTAAGGACAAGGATGTCACACTCCACACCCCTTTGCCACCCCCCCACACCCCCAGCTGTGTGAAAGGTGGCAGGTCAGAGTCCCCGAGCAGAAGGTCAAACCCCAGAGCCCTGCAATGAAGAGTTAGGTGACTGTGACCAGTCACAGTGTCTGTGACTCAGGAGGATCCCAGGCAAACCCTGTGCGTGGGAGCAGGACTCCGTCCACTCCTGTCTTCCACTCTGCACAGCTGCCAGGGACATAGATCACAGTGTCATTGCCATTGTCATCAGTCCTTGCGCTCCGTTCCAAATCTGTGCCATGCACTATGATTACTTAACTCTTAAAGCACACCAGCGAGTATGTTGGCGTTACTTCCACTCTCAGTTTCCTCTCAGAACAGGACGAGGGAGGAGGCTGAAAGGCAATGTCTGCCTCTAGAACTGAATGTTCTGGGTGATCTGAGCTAAAGCAAGAAATGCCATCGCGACACTGCACAGTCAGGGCCATTTGGTCTAGGGGATCAACAGTCTGAGTCTCAAACACATCAGATCAACTGCTGCGTGATGGGGAATCCTAATCCCCCCTTCTCCACCCCCACAAACACAGCTCCCAAGTCAACTCCTAAACAGCAAGACAGACTCGGCCTGGTTTTGTCAAAGATTACGGGGCCAGCGTGCGGGGCGGCTGGTCCTAGAATTCAGCAGGCGTTCGGTCGTAACTCCGGTCCACTAGTGATCCACCGTGGTCAGGACCAAGTTGGAGGGTCATTAGTCCAAGCTATGCTGGTAAATTATGTGCTTTTCTTAGAGCTAAATAGATGCCATTACTCCCTGGTTAATCACTTTTGCATTTGAGAATTTTCACACATCACAGAGACCTGTTTGTTTGCCAGGCAGGAATAAAGAGTCCTTTATAAACCGTGTTGCTGTCTCCAAATGCTGAGATACAGCAAAGACTTCCCAGGGCGTTTGAGAGGATGAGACTTGCAAACCTGAATTGTGTGTGAATTGATACCGTATCCGAGCCCCCACCTACATAGTCTGTAGCTCTTGCCTGGGGTTGCTATAAATATGTCTAATCGACCATTTATTTTTTATGACGCTAAATTTTCATATTTGCTGTCAGCCTAGAATTCCCCTCTGGTGAATCTACTCCATTAGCATTATATTAAAAACAGATTTCCTTGGTTAACAAAAAAATAGAGGGCCTCTCTGGCTTAAAAAAAAAAAAACCCTCAGAAATTAAGATGAATTATTAATTTGTAACATCTGTGATTGGGTTATGTTACACTGGGACAATCCCAAGAGATGCAGGGTGAGCACTATTCCAGAAAATGACTTCATATTCGAACCCCCTGGGGACACGAGGCCAGGCACTGTGTCATCATAGCCCATCCTCGATAAGTGCTGGATGGCTTCCACGGATTGTAAATGGAGACATTGCTGGTGTCACTTACGCTTAAAGGATAAAGTGGTCCCTGCTCCCTTCTCAACAGATATTAGTTACATTGTATACTGTGATTGACAGAGGCATGAATCTGTCAACAATCAGCCTGGCAGGGTTGTTTTTTTTCCCTCCCACTGAGAACAGCTTGATAAAAGCTTCAAGTCTGTCTGTGATTCCTTTACTATTCCTTCCCTCCTTTAAATTCCTCAAAAGCCATTTGGGTTGCAATGAAATTGACCCCCCCCCCAAAAAAAAAGTTAGAGAGCTTATTGGCTTTGAGTTTTAATCTCTGAAATCTGAAGAGGTTTTCAGCAAATGCACATCCTTAGAATCCAAGGTACATGTCGTAAAAGCGTTATTCGTGAAAAGACTTGACTAGTCTTGGACTAGAACCAGCCATCTGGGTGATGCCTAAAATGACTTTTTGAACACATTCCAATATGCCGTTTCCCCCTAGATGCGAAAATAAAGTGCTTCCCGAGTGCAGTTTTTCAAAATATATTATTGTAGCCTGGAGTGTTCAAGTACAAAGCAAGTGGTCTGATTCAGAGGCTTGTCACCAAAAGGACCAACACACCCTTTCTCTGCCCCATTTCCTAATTATGCGTCACTGACTCTCTTATACTACGAAAACTCTGTACGGGATTGTGATGTTAATTGTAGAAAATCAAATGCCTCTTGAGTAAGGCAGATTAGCTTATAAAATATACCAAAAGATTAAAATATGTAAATCAAATTTCACTTTACACATGCAAATCCAATTTCCTTTTATACATTTCAAGAATCTAAATCCTTTCCAGACCCTAATTCAGTGCCTAAGTTGGCCTAAGATTTTTCACAATAGAAAAAGGCTCTTCCTCTCTGTAGACTGGTGATCTACCGTCTTTTCCTCTTTATTTATTTACAGTGCTAATAATATGACTAGATTCTAAAATCTTCTAATAAAATTTTATTTTTTACTTAAAGATTTCTTACCACTTCCAAGCAGTCAATGATCTTGGTTAATTTATCTTCAGGTAAATTCTTTAGCAAGGATACGCTTCAAAATTAAAAAGAAACCTTTAATTATCTTCCTGAATGAAACTATGAATACACGCATACATGTAGACTCTAAAATCTTTACATACGATTTTAAAAACATAATGCATTTTAATTTTTCCAAAGTAAGCATCCAAATAACCAAAAACACATTTTTCTACACTATACACTATGACTTCATGAATACAAGGGCAAAAATTAGCGAGAGAAATAAATTAGTGCACAAGGCTAATGAGAATTAAATATAACTTTTGATATATAATGGTATTTACTGAAAGGGAATACTTCTGTTCCTTTGGTTTAATCATGGAGAAAGTGCTTAAATGGAAGAAGCTATAGTAAACTAATTATTCTAATAAGGCCAACATATCCACAATGTGGCTACTCCATCATGTGTACTTTCCCCAATCTGTCATTCTTACCTTCTGAGGAAATTTCTGTACTGCTCATCTCTAGCTTGGGCTGTTCTCCTCATTATATTCTGGAAAACCTCTCGATCTAGTGCCCACGTTTTAACATTGGTAATCGCTTTAGGGAAAAAAATCAGGAAAACAATTAAACATTGTTTAGCACCACATTGAGAGACCATTCCAAAATGTACATCGATCATTTTATTATATGTTCTCATAGAATGATATCTCTTGGAAAATGCATTCTTTAAACAAGCAAACGGAAGAAGACAGCAAAATGAATAGTGCGTAATTTTATAAACCACTCTGGCTTTGAAATACACCATGATTTGGAAGGGAGTAGCAAAAGATTTCCTTTCTAATTATGTTTTCGTTAGGATGATATTCAAATTAGTTTGTAATTCCCAATTACACACTACATCATCAGGATGTACTCCAGATTCATGCTGTGATACAAGAGAAAGGCAGTCCGTTTGTAGCTAATACAGACAGTGAAAAATTCACAAGCAGATAATTGAAAGTTAAAGGTCTCTCTGTGTACGTGTGTGTGTGTGTGTGTGTGTGTGTTTCTGTGTCTTTTCATGTTGGATACACATTGTTGCTAAAGGGAGCAAATATAATTTAAGAATCCCTATGGCTACTTTTGTATAAAATGCAGACATATAATTTGTAAGAGATTATGAAAAAAAGTGTACAACATCATTTTTTATAGGAAATACATTAAAAGATAAGCATAAAATCTAAAAAAAAAAAGTGGAACAGAAGTGGCTGCTCTAAAAAAATTCTAGATGAAAATGCGGTTGTAAAATTTTTTAAAAAGCGTAACAAGAGCCTACAAAATAGACCCAAATCCAAAGCTCTGGACTAGCAAACTTTAAGTAAATTAGAATCATCTCAATATTCCTGCTCAAAATACAGGTTCCTGGGCTCCACTGCCAGAGATTCTGATTCAAGTTGGGAGGAGAATCCCAGAATCTCATTCATGTTCCTTTTGAAATTGATACATTTTCATTGGCTTATTAATTTTTCTGGTTTACAATATGGTCAGAACCTTATAGAGACTAGAAAGAAAACATTCTGGATGAGCCAAAGGCAGATGTTCATGTAGTAAAAACCAAAGTGGCAATTAAAGCAAATATTGGCATCATTCAGTATAAACCATCTTCCTATTTCACATACAGGTATCTGATGGAAAAGTTCTTTTTAACTTGAATTATTGAGGCAAGCACTTCAATATAAATCCTTTTACAAGCATAGCATTTCTATTAATAAGAACAGAAAGGGCAAAATGGCAGACAAAAAGCCTCCGCGTCAGGATGTAACTGTGACTTAACTAGATTAACATTTCATAACAATTCAAAGTTGCAGCATTTCATCTCCGGTTACCTTTCACAGAGGCCGTCCTTGTACAGTTGTACAAAATCGCCAGCTCCCCAAATGTGGTCCACATAGGAATGGACGACAGCAGTTTCTCCCCTTGGAACACCTCGAGTCGACCCTCTATCGAGTAGAATTAAAAAAAAATGCAAATAATCAAAATCTACCTAGATTCCATAAATTAGAAAAATAAAATAATAAGAAAGTATGCCAAGCATACAGCTAAGATATCTTACGATTCTCACGATAACAGAGTGGTTAAGAGTGTAGCCTGATACCAGCTCTGCCACTGACTCACTCTTCGTGGGGTCACTTTGAGAAAGTTACCCGTTCTACATGAAGTTCCTCATCGTTCACAGGCATAATGATAATCTTTATTTCGTACAGTTGCGAGAACTATTTAAATAAGTTAATACAGGTAAAGAACTTACAACAATGGCTCGCACATAGTAATTGCTATGTAAGCATTCGCTTTTGTTGATGGTATTATATTACCGTTGTTTCAAGCTCTTTCCCCGAAGCAGCCTAATGACAAGTGTTTTCTTTGAAATTCGTTCTACCCCGTGAAAAATGTAGTGCATGAAACTGTTTCTCTTTTACTAGGAGCCCAACAATCACCGTATGCTTTAAAAGCACAGCATGGCTGTTTACACCAATGGAGGACAACTTACTGTAACCGTAAGTACACTGGCCCTGGGGTCACCCTGCCTGGCTCTGAGACCAGGCCATCCTCATTTTTGGCTGCGTGACCTTGGGCAAGTTACTTCCTGGTACCTCCGTTGTCATCTAACCTCTCATTCATTTAAAGGGAATTCATGTCAATTATAAATAGAAATCACTAAGGACAGTGCTGGGCACTTACCTTTGCCTAGACAGCACTTCAAGCAAACCTTTCACAATTCTTTTACCCTGGAAACGTTCTTCTCCTTTCCCTTAGAACAAATATCACCGAAACCTTATCGAACTAAAAGCATAAGCTAAAAAGATCCAGTTTTGTAGAGGGAGAAAAACGGTGGGGTAATATCTCTTTCCCTTAAGAATTAGTCTTTCCTTTTCCTAATTCACCACTAAATAGCTCTGGGTCTTCGCTGTCCAACCGTTCATTCAAGAAATCTGATCGATTACAGCTGAATTCTCTTCCATCAAAGCCACTGAATGGTACTTTCCAGTTGATACCATGAATCTTAATGCATTTCAACGTTTTTTTTTTTCTAATTGGTTCTGGCGCGGGGAACTTGAGCAATGCTGAAGGATTGTATGGGATTTCAAAAACTTAAGCTCAACATGCTTTTACTCTCGGCTATTCAGGCTATGTTTTATAAAGGGGAGGTTTTTAATTATCAAATTAATTTGCTCAACCAGGTAATTAAACCAGGCAATTCAGTCCTGACATGACACCATAATGAATGCAAATAAGAAATCATCCAGCCATCATTTCTGGGTGTGCTGTAGCTCTGATCTCAGTAGTTGTGCTGATGCTGACTTCTGTTCCACCTCCTCTCTCCCTGAGCCTTTTTTCATCAGAACTACTGGCAGGGAACAGGGTGGGCTGACATGAGCTGCTCATCCTCTCCTAGCAGGTTCAATAAATATTTATTGATTTAGTAAACTATCTTCTCTTGCCAGAACGCTCTTGTGTTGCTAAAGCAGCATTGAAATAGCCCAGAGGAATGATGCAAGAGGGAACAATCGTTCTAGGTCGCCTGTCCCTAAAAAATTGAAGGCTGGCTAAATTAAGAGTGTAACTCACTACTTGAGTAGAATAATTACTTAGGAATGACTAGATAATGTTAAAGATGCCTACAAAGATGTATATGACAAATGATACACAAGTAACCGTAAAATCGGCATGTTTAAAGAATCCAAGTATAAGAAAACAATCTTTTCTACACTACGAATAGAATAGTATATATTTACCAATTTATTTAGATAGGCAACTTCTGCGCCCACACCGAAGACCCCAAGGGAATAAGAAGGAAAGCACTGCTTAGATTATCAGAAACTAGAAGGCAAGATGGAAATAGGCCATCTCAGGTCACCTCTCCATGTGGGGAAGCTAGTTTTAAGTTTTTTCCCTACAACTCAAAGAACTGGGGCAGTTTAGAACATGCCAAAGTGTTCAATAACCTTAACCCCTATTCAGATAATTTCTTTCTTCTATATCTAAACAATTTTTTTGGAGTAGCCATTATATGATCTACATGCATTTGAGAAATAAATCTTTTGCCTATCTAACCATTAGAATCTTTCTAGCCCGTAAGCGTGTTCAAGTGATTAAAGATGAAGGAAACCATTTAAATGATTCTGAAAACACCTGTTTTAATCGTAAGATATTCCATTTCATTTGTCTGCTAGTGAACTATACCTAAATTATCTCTTAACATCATTGGTACATAATCAAAATGTTTTTCCAGAACTGCACAAATAATTGTTGTCTCTCCTGGTACATTACCTAAAAATGCCATCACAAGCTCAAGTGTTTTGAATGGAAACACTCCGCGGTATTGTGATATTGTGAGCGAGTGGTATTGTGATTAAACGTAAGGATTCTTAAGTCAGATCACCTACGTTTGCATTTTACCCCCACTTATGAGCTGTGTGGCCTTAGATAAGTGACTTAACCACTCTGGGACATCCACATTATGGAGATAATAGAACTTGCCTTAGAGGGTTGGTGGGCAGATGAAAGATCTCTCTACTAAGTGCACAACAGGATGCCTTATGCATGGAAATCATTCAGCAAATATTAAGTGTTACAATCATCATGATTAGATCAGCAATGTTGCTATGTCATGAACTCTGTTACATTTTCTACAAATAGAGGAAACAGTTTTACATTTTTATAAACGTTCGCAAAAAAATCCTAAGACAATAGGTAAACTATTTGATACATGACAATTGGAATAATCTGTGAAACCCACCTGCCAGCACAAAGATGTGGTTTCCTGGTTCTCCTTGCTTGATAATGTAACTGCCCTGCTGGTAGCTCCTCCCATACATGCATTCCACCATGTCTTTGATCTGCTGGGGATCCAGCCTCTTGAGAAACTGATTTTTATTAAGGGCATCCGTAATGAGCTTCTTCTCACTGGCATCATAGAAAAGAGATGCTAGTTACAATGAGTGAAAACCATTTTTTTACTATTTAGATCCACTTTATTCTGTTTCTTGATATCACTGACTACATACGTACAACTTTGTGTATTTCAATGAAAAATCATTTTGAAATGTGTGTGGTTTTGGAATCTGAAAATACTAGGTTCAAATCCCAGCTCTGCCACTTCCTAGCTTCGTGATCTTGGACAAGTCACTCAGCCTTTCTGAATCTCAGATTTCTTGTCTGCAAATAGGTCATAGTCATCACACCTCCTTCATCAGACTATTACACACATTTACTCAGACATCGTGCCAGTAAATATTTAATAAATGGTGGCAGTAGTCGTTGGCAAGGGTGGTCGTTCTAGCATGTTCTGGGGGAAAGAGGGGGATGGGGAAAGTCCTAGAAACCACAGAGCAACACAGAGGCACTGCCAAGACGCTCTGCTCAGTTCAAAGGTCCTCCCGTGGGGCTGGGTCTCAAATCCATGCCCATCTGGGAAGTATCCTTTTATGGTCCCTTTACACCCGCAACTTGCACAGGTAGCATTCCGTGAAACAATAAATTCTTGTTTGCTAAGTTGCTTTGGGAAGTTGGGTTTGTCACGGTTCACCTTTGGTCTTGTATGTTAGAGCCCCGTGTCCTCACTGTTTTTATCAACTCAAAGTATGTATCTTGCCATCTTCTTGGCACAAGGCTCAGGGCAAAGTCAGGCCAGGAGCCTCCATTCTCCTTCTCTCTTACCCATCAAGGATCTCTTGTGAGGATGGGGCTGTGGCTACCTTGTGTGTGTGGCACTTCAGAGCTTAACTCTGTTTACAAATAGAAAACGTATTTGTCAAAGGCACAAGATCTGGGGCTGAAATACCAAGATTTCATTCCACCTCCTGCCATTTACTAAATTTCCTCAGCTTGTAAAACAGTAATGAACACAGTCCACAGATCACAGGATTTCTGTGAGAATTAAACTAGTCCACAATATCAGGCACTAAGAACAGTAGCTGTAACATAAAATATACCACGTAAGGATTAACCGTTGCTATAATAAATCGTTAAGTCACCAGCAACTTAAACGCTGAGTTAGAACGGCTCTAAAAACTCTACACTGAAGACCTACCTTTACTTATTTAAGGAGACCACTTCGAAATGGTAAAACTCCCGACAATCTATCCTCTCTGCCTGTCCAGCCTCCCCAGATTCAGTGAACCCCGGGTTCCCGAACTCCATGCAGGCTACGTCCCAGACCCCTCTGTCTCCCTGCAGTTTATTCCTCTTCTGAGCTTTGATCCAACTGACAGCACCAACCGTGGTGTATACGGAGGGTCACACGCGGGTCCCCAGATCGGTACGGTGCTTCCCGAGGCTGAGGAGGGCAGGGAAGGGCTCACGTGGCATTTCTGCCCACGTCCGTCCTGCCTCAAGCACCAAGACAACTGTGCATCCAGCGGTCAACCTTTCACTGAAATTACGTTTTCCGTTTATGTAGATACTGTTTAGCAAACTTCAGCACCGCCAGAGCAAAATTAGAGGCGCATGCGGCATGTCTGGTGGAACTCAGGCCAATTAATCAGAGACATCTGGCAAGTTGGTGCTATGACCGCCTGTCCCTGGAAATGCTTAAACTATCATTTGAAACTATTGTTCTTCCATGAAAAGGAAAGATAAAACAAAGACTTAACCATCTGACTTCCGAGGGTGACTCCAGTTTTAGGAAGGATGATTAGTTTTATTTGTCACTCCCGCCCCACCCGGAATAGGTAAAAGAGGAGAATGCTCTGAGTCACACATTCAAATAAATGTGGAAAAGGAGTGAGGAAGAGTATGCTTGTTATCATTTGTGTTTTCCTTTCCAAAGCAGCACTGAGCGATCAAATTTGCATTATAGAAATGTGTTTCCTTTGTTGAGTTAGGAATGTTTCTATGGAAAAACTTATTGATATTAATATATCACTAATTATGTTCCAGCCACCACTCTGAATACTTCACCACTATGGAATCATTTAATCCTAACAACAAACCCACAAGATAGATATTATTATTATTAACTCCCACTTTATATATAAAAGTAGCCAAATCAATGCATCTGCGTATCATCCTTTTATAGTGAAAGACACACCCATCTTTTTTAATGCTCTGACTTCTAGAAAATTGTTTCTTAGAAAATTTTTGATAGACTGTATTACATAAAAGAGATACAAAAATATCCAGTGTTTACTTTTGGCTTTTCTCCAAAACTGGAAGGATTTAGAAATGGAAAATGAATTGCAATACTGAGCACTTTCGAAACACTGGAAAATTTAAAAATCTCTGAATTGATGAAGTTAGCTGTCTGTGTTTAGCCAGTCACGTCAAACTTAAGAAGAGATATATTTGTACTTTCTGCAAGGAAAACTGAGGCACAAATTAGGCAATAAAAATAGTGTTTCCATATTTTATTTGATTTTTCGATTGAGAACCACAAGGCTCTGTGAAAACAGATGAGGATTATTAGGGTATGAATGATCTAGTTTAGTTTCTTTAGGGCTTAATCATTAAGAAATCAATTAGCCGATTTCTTCCTCCTGACCACAGCACAAACTTGCACCCATTTGGCTCGTCTACACGGCGCGGAGAAGCATCAATAATCCTCATTTGAGAGATGCAATGCGTTTCCTATGCCCCACTCACTACAGTTGCACAAAAAGGGCTGTGGTTTGGCACAGAAATTAACTATGCATAACTACTGATTTTCTTCGCCTGGTTATAACAGAGCTAATGAAGAAATTCAAAGCAATTTCCTTATCTTAGACTGTTCAGCACCAGGAGAACGGCGTTTTGCCTCAAGATGTCCATAAGTCTTTGAACAAAGTAATTGAATATAATCTTGGTTCAAGGGAAGAAATCTAGTGGCATGTGTAGGGAAAGGTCAAAGATGAATTGCTACTAAATTCTCTTACATGTTGTCTATGTATAAAAGCATATTGCTACTTGAAAAGTTTTTTATGGGCAAATAATATATTATACTTACACATATATATATATATATATATACAATGCACAATATACAACATTGCTGTATGTTCATATATCTCTGATATTTCAGAGGAGAACAATGGATGATGTTCAGTTTTTCAAAAATAAGCCTAAGTTTGTGCCATTTTATAATTTCTGAATTCATACCACTGAAATTAAATTATTATTACTTTTGAAAGGGAATAGATAAGACTTTACAACAATTAATAATGCAACTGTGGGTTTAATAAAATTCTCCCAAAGTCTAATATTAACCAGACTTCTTTCAGACACATATTATGATTAATAATCTGGTGTCATCAGCTTCCTTAACAAATATTTATTGACCCTTCGCTATATGCCAAGTATTGTCAACAAACTGATGAATTAAATCTCCCTTTATGATTTTGTTGGTAAAATTAATCATTTGTTTAGGTCAGATGTTTTATCTTGATTTATACTACTTGTGTCTGTGCATAAATTAAAATTTGTTTTAATGTCACAGATCTTGCATTTTGCAATAGAGATCCAGGCCCAACCAAGACATTATCAAGGCGAAAGATCGAATTTCAATTAATAAATACTTCCTCATTTAAACATAATGAAGAAAGGGAAACCGAAATCATGATGTATCTATTCAATCTTTTCTGGGCAGAAAAATCAAACTTTAGCCAGAAAAGAAATGTACAAACACTCTCTCTCTCTCTCTCTCTCACAAGGATGCAGTGGTAAATATTTATATGTTCTTTTAAAAATTCTAAAAAGTAATTCTAGCTTTTAATTGCTCCCTCTGCCGGAAATGCTCTTTCTACCTGGTCCATGTCCCTTTTCATCCTTCAGGTATGTTACAGGTCACTCCGCAGCCAGGCCGGCACCACAAGCCTGCTTCTCACCCTTGTCACCCCTCACCCCGGGCCCCACCCCCTGTACTGCTGGTTTCCATCAGACCATTGATCCCAGCTAATAATCACACATCGCTGATTGTTCCTGTGCACACTGCCTGTGTCCCCATGGGAAAGGCTCTGCCTCCGTTCCCTGGCATGTGCCTGGCGTCTCCCACGGCGGCTGGGGGACACCAGCCCTCGACACACACCATGGCAGGAACGAACGTCCATCTGAGCCTCCCGCTCAGCCCTCTGTCAGGATACCTGCAGACTCACTGTTCATGTTTTTTATTGTACGTGCCTATAATTCATTGTGCTTTACGTATATTTGTAAGTCCAGTCCCCTAGAAAGAGAAGTATACACTTCCTACTAGTAACCCTTCTCTCCTCTAGGGTTGTCAAGATAGTGGAACTGACTTCCGGTAAACCCAGCTCCTCAAATATATATATATGTGTGTGTGTGTGTGTGTGTGTGTATATTTATATTTTTATATATTATATGTCAATCAAAATATATATTATGAGATATATCTCTATATATCAAAGATACACAGCTATACACCACGTCAAAGTCCAGGTGAAGTACAATTTCTGCCTTAAAGAAAACTTCTAACGGGGGATCCTTTTGCAAAACGAGAGCATTTGAGGAAACCCTCCATCCCCAAGTCTGAACGGGTTGACACGCTCTTGGCCACCAAGGAGGCGTCATAACGATCCCTCCAGCGTTTCCTAACACGGAGGCCACCTGAGTTACGAGGCTGCGGGAACGTCTTACCTGGAGTCCTTTCTGACTCTCGCCTTCTCGAAGGAGAACTCGGGGGGCTTGTGGAGGTCGTAGGTTCGGGTTGTTGGCTCGGCAGACACCCCCGCCTTGGCCCCCCGCCGGCTGTGCAGGGAGACCGGCCCCGAGGTCTCCCGCTGGGCCCCGAGGGCCGCTCTGTCCGGGGAGGCCGGGGCCGGGCTGGCGCCCTGCAGCTGCAGCACGTCCTGCAGCTTGTTCAGCTGCACGCACTTGCTCTGCAGCTCCTCGGTCAGCTCGGCCACGGCCACCGTCTGCCTGGACAGCTGCTCCCGCAGCTCCTTCAGGTGGTACTCGCGCTCCTGGATCTCCGCATCCTTTCTCCTCAGCTCTCTCTCCAGCTCCGCCACCTTGCTCCGCAGGGCGTCGGCGGCCGCGTTCCCGGAGGGGCCATCCAGGTGCTTGGAATGCTTGGGCTTCACCGACCCATTCCCCATGTTGCTCGGGGACCTAAGAAAGGGCACAGAGCGGGAGTCACCAAACAGAGCTCTGTTTTCCAGCAGCCCCGACACCGCCCGTGCCCGTCCGCTTCATTAACAGGCATCGCCGTTTGGGAGTCTCCCCGTGCGTCCGGAAGAAAGCTGCTGACTGAGTTCCTGAATCCCCTCGGGGAAAGCGTCCCCTGGGCCTCTGCGGGCACGAGTATCAGACCCAAGCCTTCTGCACGAATGGCCCGGGGGACCGGCTGTCTTCGCTGGGCGTTCTCTCCGCACAGCTGTCAAAAGCATCACAACCAAACTGTGATGTGAGCGCCAGCGTGGCAAAGGGAAAACGCAAACGAGCAGCTACAGCAACGGAAGTGTGGGAGAGTCACAGCTCTCACGGCCCCTGTGCAGCTGCCGTTAGGACGCCCCTTCCCCTGATTTAGAAGACAACACATCTGCATTGCTCAGGGGCGAAGGCAGGGGTGGCATTGCATTCTTAGCACTGTATCCTGCCCTGGATAGTTATTGAGCTTTGCGTCTCTGATAATGCTCACTGTCAAAAACTTCTGGACTGTGGTCACTCTAGCAGGAAACAGAGGTGTGGGGATTCTTCTACATCCTCTACTTTATGTCCAAAGCTAAGGTGGTCCAAAAAATAAAGACCTATGGCCTGAGGTCTACTCTTTTCCTCTTAAGAATATCTTCAGCATAGGCCCCAAAGACTTTATCACCAATCCAGTGAGTCTCAGGATGTGATATGCAGATCAGAGGCTAGGAGGGAGGATTTTAGGTGATTTAGAAACATTTTTTGAGTTCAATTGCTGTTTCTTTATGTTGACATTTACTGGAAATATCAATGGTTAGCACTGCAAAGTTATAATCTCATTGATATTATTATTTCAGTGGGAGCTAAATTAGGTAATCAGGTTTATTGAGCCAATTCAATGAAAATAAAAACAAGTCATCTGCAGGAGATGAGCACATAGAAGCAAAATCGTAAAAGAACTCAAATTGGTGAAGTTTGGGAAATATTGCTTTGATTAATTATCATAAGGTTTGGACAGACACGGTGGCTCATGCCTGTAATCCCAGAACTTTGGGAGATAAGTGTGGGAGGATCACTTGAGACCAGGAGTTCAAGATCAGCCTGGACAACATAGCAAGACCTCATTTCTAGAAAAAATATTAGCTGGGTATGGTGGCACGTGCCTGTATTCCCAGGCACTCGGGAGGCTGAGGCAGGAGGATCACTGGAGCCCAGGAGTTTGAGGTTACAGTGAGCTATGATCAAACCACTGCACTCCTCCCTTTCTAAAAAAAAAAAAAAGAAGGAAAAAAAAGAAACACAAAAACAGAGCGCGACCGTTTCTCAAAAACAAAACAAAACAAGAAGCTATCATAAGGTTTAAGGCTTTTGGGGCTAGCTATTCAAACTTCATACTTTTGCACATGCAATTTTTGAAACCCATAATCCAAGAAGCACTACCACAATTGTAAATTAAGCCTGAATTCCTTCTGATTATCTAAAATTAGGAGAGATTAAACTCGCACATTCTTGCCCCTCTCTCCCTACAAACTTCAAACTTAGATAGAAACAAAATACGTATACTTATTCCACCAGTTCTACCAGAATAATTGTGACCTCTACAACAAGAGTATGGATGCAAGGATGAGGTGGCAGAGCCTCCAGGGTTCAAACAGATGCAACCAAGTAACCAATGCAAGTTGCCTAGGGCGGAACAAACAGAAAAATAAATGTGCTTATAAAAGTAATCTCACAACACTCGGATAGTTATTCCTCATAGAATTCAGGCTCAAAGTAGTCATTAATAAACATCAGCCTCCAGGGAATTGTCTTAATATGTCACAGAGATGTGACAGGTTTAACCTTTAAGTTTCTGTTGACTTGGCAGCATTTACTATATTCTTAGATACTAAGAATATATAAGAAGGCAGAGGAGACTGAAATGCAAAGAAGTGGCCCTGGATACATTTGTATCCTGAATAAAAAATTAACAAACTTGAATGAGATGATGAATTGCAGGCATGAGAACGGCGTTCTCAAAAATATCTTAAATTAACGTGTGCACGAGTTTCTAACATGCAGCAGTGAGCTGCCTTCTAGACAGCCTTTTTGGCTCGTGGACAAGCATTCTTAAGCCAACGAAGAAAGGAAGGAGGGGTGATGGTAGGAGGGAAAGGATCTGCCTTGTAAAGAAAAGAGCAAGCACAAAAATGTTTAAATCGAATATTGAACTAAAATCTCATTCTTCATTCATGGGAAAATTGTTTACTAAGACCTTCCTGAGTGTCATATACTCTTCACGGATTTGCAGTCAAATTTGACAGAGGAAACAGTTGTAGCATTCTAAACATGAAAAGGCCTAGAACCATTTTTGCTCCATGTATGATACTCAGAAAATTCTGTAACCGTCCAGTGCTGTTACCAACCTGAAGCACAATTAGGTAGAGGGTGTTACATTCTCCCCAAACTCCAGTTATTCTCTGGTTTTAATGGAGTCCATTTGAAAGCTGCATAAATCTTTCAAGCTATTTAGCATTCCAAAGAGAGGTGAAAGGAGAGTCACTAACGCATCTTTTAAGTCACTAATTTAAGATACGCAAGCAAGTTACTAAATGGCTAAATACTACCACTCTGATTTTTTACTGAGTCCGTCCATTTAAATTCTGCCGTCCCTGAAGCCTTTTCAAGTCTCTGGCTTCATAACACCTAATTACGAAGGTTCGTTCTGTTTCCTGCATCAGTCACTAAGATAAGCTATTTCTCAAACGTGGATTGCTCCTCAAACGAGGAGAAGAGAACCACCGGATGTGGCCCCAGCAGTCTAGCAACTGCAGGTCACTGAAACCACTCTTATACTCAGAGCAAAGCACACGGTGTAATAAAAACTGAGCTTGGAGATAAAGACCAGAATGTAAGTTGCGCCGTGAAGTCAGACCAGTCAGGGCTATATAACCACCTGCCCTTTCCCGATCCTCTGTAAATTCCTTAGAAGCCCTGATTCTTGGTTTTCTTATCTAGAAAATGGAACATACTTATATCCATCTCCTAGGGTTATTATGAAGCGTATGTTTGTAAAATACCAGGTGCAATGCCTGGCATGCAGTAGACATCAAGTAAATGAGTAGCTTTTATTATTATAGTATTATTACGTGACAGGAACTTAAGGTCTCAGTGTGAGAAATGCCCAGCGGGGGTCATTTCTGGGTGGGGCAGGAGTCTAGTAAACTGGAAGTCTTGCTCACAAGAGGTCTTCAGAGATACTGATGACTCCCCTGACAGCAGGTGGGGTAGGGAGCAAATCTTACTCTGTACCGGACTGTATCTTTCATTAAGAAAAGAAGTCATTTTGGAACAAGCAGCCTGGGAAATAAGACCCATGAAAAATGGAGACAAAAAAGCATTATGAATGACACAGTTCAGGACTGCAAAGACTCCTCGTGCTTTGTAATTCCCTCATGTAGCCCCTATTTACTTTCACACGTTGCAATGAAATCTTTAAGCCCAAAAGGCCCAGCTAATTATCTTTGAAGGAAACAAAAAAGCCTGGTTCACTGGGGAGGTGATACTCTCTCTTTTGCTGCCAGGGACAGGAGAGAGGAATAGAGTGAGTACCAGCGTTTAGCAAGAAGAGAGGAAAACTATATAATAAATCATTATTGTGTTAATTTAATCACCATTAAAGAAATGGTACCCAGCAAGAGGAGCAGCATTTCCTAAAAGAGACACAAGAAAAGCAACAGTAACTGTGAGGTGCTTGCAGGCAGATTCATACCTGGCAGTCAGTGTGGGAGGAATGAAGCTTTGTTGTCTGTTTTCCCTCCAGCCTGAAAGCCGTTTGAAACCAAAATCTTGGCTCTGGTCTAGAAAATATCTATTTCTCTCTCTACCCATCTGGAGTCTGTTATAAATACACACACACACACACACACACACACACACACACATACATATAGCTACATGTATAGCTAATATGGGAGATGGTATATAGTTCTGGGTAAGGTTATAGAGCCAGGGTCCCCGTCCAAGCATTTTCACCTGGTGTTTATGTGCCCTCAGGTAAGATACTAGGCTGGAGTTCAATAACAGAATAAACAGATAGACACGTAGATAGACGGACAGATAGATAAAATAACACTATCATTTAGAGCCGTCAGGGCTAGATGAGATAAATCATAAGAATTTAGCACAGTGCTTGGCTTATTGATTAAAAAACATGTACTACACCAACGCAATATTGTAGCAGAACACAGGCAGAGAACTGACACCCAACTTAAGACTAACTATAATACAAAGCTACAGTATCAACACATAAAAAAATAGAATCTAGACACAAACTTTATACTTTTCAAAAAAATTAGCTCAAAATGCATCATAAAGCTAAATGTGAGACAAAAAACTATGAAACTCCTAAAAGATAACATAGCTGATATTGGGTTTGCTGATGACTTTTTAGATAAAGGAGCAAAAGCATAATTCATAAAAGCAAAATTTCATAATTTGGACTTCAGTAAAATTACAAACTTCTGCTCTGCAAAAGAAGACGTAAGAAAATGAAACAAGCCATAGACTTGGAGAAAGTACTTGCAAAATATATCTAATAGAGGACAAATTCTTAACACTCAACAGTAAGAAAACAACCCAACCAAAAAAATGGGCAAAAGATCTGAGCAGATATCTCACCAAAGAAGAATCACAGATGGCAAATAAGCACGTGAAAAGATGTTCAACATCCTATGTCATTAGGGAATTTCAAATTTAAATGAGATATAACTACACAACTGCTGGAATGGCTACAATCCAAAGCACTAACAACACCAAATGATGGTGAAGATATAGAGCAATAGGAACTCTCCTTCATCACTGGTGGGAATGCAAAATTATACAGCCACTTTAGAAAACAGTTTGGCAGTTTCTTAAAGCTCAGTATACTCTTATTATATGATCCAGCAAACGCACTTCTTGGTATTTACCCAACTGATATGAAACATAGGTTCTCACCAGAACCTGCACACAAATGTTCATAGTAACTTTTTTCATAATTGCCAAAATGTGGAAGTAACCAAGATGTTCTTTAAGTGGGTGAATGAATAAACAAACTGTGGTATATCCATATAATGGAATAGTATTCAATAATAAAAAAGTAATGTCAACCAATGAAAAGACCTGGAGGAACTTTAAACACATCTGGCTAAGTGAAAGAAGCTGATCTGAAAAACCTACAGACTGTATGATTTCAATTATGCAGCATTCTGGAAAATGACAATAAAAAGATCAGCCACTGCCACGAGCTTGGGCAGCGGGAAGGAGGAATGGGGAGGTGGGAAATGGGATTTTTAGGGCAGTAAAAACTAGTCTGTATGATACATGTCATTACACACTCGTCAAAACCCATGGAATATACAATGCAGGGAATGGACCCCAATGTAAACTATGGACTTTAATAATGATGTATCAATATTGGCTCATCAATTATAATAAATGTATCATACTAATGCAAGATGTTAGAAACAGGGGAAACTGGTGAGAGGGGGATGTACAAGAACTCTGTACTTTTCACTCAATTTTTCTGTAAACTTAAAACTGCTATAAAATAGAAAGTCTATTAATTTTAAAAAAGAAAGCAAGGTGATGACACATTCAGGGGACAGGCTGGAACGCATGATGGATGGAGGAAGAGTGACGAGTAATGAAGCTGAAAAAGAAAGAGACTGAAGTATTGAAAACTTTGTATCCGGATTTTAACGTAGGCCAAGTTATTTTTCAAGTGATGCGGTCATATTTGCCCTTTAGGAAAATAATTTTCTTGGAAATAAATATGGAATGGAGTGAAAAGAGCTTAGAGGATGTAAGACAAAGTAAGAAGCTACTGCACCAGTCCAAGTAATAGGTGACAAGCACAGGACTAAGGCCAGCCTGACATCCCATCTCTATTCTAGTAACTTGAGCTTCTTGAACTCAAGAAAAAAACGGACCATCTGCATGTTGGCCAGAAGAGAAAAACATTATCACAGGAGATTTGGTAAAAGTTACAGCTCTAGGTAACTCTGCAATGCCCTTCCCTTCAATAAATCCTGAAAAGCAGCATAGATTCTTTTTGATGATATCAACCGTTTAGCTTGAACTCAGAGGAGGGAATTAGACAGGCTTTTATAGATAATATTCTAAGTGCATAGAAGACTAATGCATTCGGTGTTACCACTGGCTTGTCTCTCCATAGTTCTTTTAGAAAATAATTTTTCTCCCTGAAGCAAACCACACAGAGTTGTCCTCGTGGGAAACAGCTCAGTTGTACATCAATGCCACGATTAAAAGCGTCTGTCTGTCTGACCTTGTGCCTGCTGGCTTGGAGCTCTGTTTTGAATCGACTGCTTGTTTTCTCTGTCCACAGCAACTGGATTTGGAGAGTAACTTTCTCTTAAAAGACAATCACATGAGCTGATGGTACCAAAGTTTCAGCTACTCTAGAAGTTGACTATCTCTTCGAAGTGTCCCTCCCCCAGCAGAACCTTCACAGTGAATGTTATTAATGTCACACACCCTACTTCTGACTGCCACATTTGGCAGCGCTCCACTCAGCTGTTTTTGGGTGCTACACTGACAGACAGACAAACACACAAAAATGGACATCTGTAGATGTAGGTCGGGAGATGACGGCAGACAGGATGCGAGTGGTGGTGAGAAGAAAGAGAACAGAGGTTTGGAAATTTACGCTGTGGCAATGGGTGACAGGTGAGGTCACTGACCAAACTGAAGAGCAGATCTGAGGGACGTGACAGTGAGTTTAATTTGGGTCACACTTAGTTTGAGAGACCTGTGGAACCCTAAGGAAGAGAAGTTCAGTAAGCAGTAAGAAATGAGGGACTAGAAAACTGAAAGCAAGGAGAGGAAGAGTGCTTAGGTCCGTGTGAGGCTGGAAAGAAAACCAGAGATGTGGTGGGAATGGCCGGACGCTATTGCTTCCGTTAAAGTGAGAGAGGCTGTGAAGTGATTAATATTGAAACGAGAGGATGGGGGGAGGCACACTTCGGGGTAGAGGCTCTAATCAAGATCTCTCGATCTTGGAAGGCCTGGAGGAAGGTCGTATTAGTCACTCTTCATTCATTCATTCATTCATCCAAAAATGACCAGAGGGCACCATCTACGGGTTAGGAGCTGTGTCGCTGGCGGAAGTCAGGAGAATGAGCAGGCCTTGCGGAGACAGCCGTGAGTCCGGGTTTATGGATGTTGAGTCTGAGATGCCTGCGGGGCATCAAGGTGGAAATGTCCAGAAGGTAGAAGCAAAGAAGCAAAGTCAAGGCAAGAGCCTGCCCCCTCGAGGTAAGGCTTGAAACCCCATTAGTAGACGGGAGGACTGGAGGAGATAAAGGAATGTCTGTCTCTTTCTTACGTGTGAACATACAGATAATACCTGTGTGTGTTATTTGTGGGAGAGGCGGAGGAGAGGCTAACAACAAAGAAGGAAAAAGAATCGTGCACAACTAAGAGGTCTAGAAATATCTTGGAGGCCATGCAGAGACCATTTTCAAGAGGGGAGCAGGCTAAAGCTCACATCCCACCGATGTGTCAAAGCAAACGAGATCAGAGGCAAAAGCACCGGATTTAGCCTTTCGTGGAAGAGTTGGACAGAAACTCAATTACACAGGTCCGGGGAAAGAGCTGACACAGAGAGGAGGGACTTCAAGAGGGTGTCACTATTCATGCAAAGGATTTTTGCAATACTGGAAACTGGAGAGAATTTGTACGCCCAGCGTAATGAACCACTGAAGACAGAGAAAATGAAAACACGGGAGAAAGAGGGGATCATCGATAGGAAAATAGCCTCGAGGAAGCAAGAAAATACAGGGTCCCAAGACTTGGGCGACATCCAGGGAGCCTTGTCTGGGAGGTGAATTCTCATTAGTCTCCCTCGTAGTGATGCCAGAGGACCGGAGTTAAGTATTCCATGTCTAGAGAAGGACCCCTGGGCATCATCTTTTTATGTCACTTATCCTTAGTCACACAATGTCCCCGATGGAGAGGATGTTCTCTCATTCTCCAGAGAGGATCCACCACATTAGCGCATACTCTCTCCCGGGCAAAACTGAGCAAGAAGAGCACCGGCGACCTCCCGCATGTCATGCGAGGCGATCGCCTTCTCCAGGAGTTAAATAGAAACTCGCAAAGCAAAGAGACGATTTCTAAGTGTGGGTACGAGGGTGTGGCAGGGGACAGGTGTATGTATGGGGGTCTCTTCCTTTATTCAAAAAAATAGATAAATAAATGAAACCACCCCGGAGACTTTGGGACCAAGATGAAGACGGGGACATGAAGGCATTTGTCCGCGGTCATCCCCTACCACCTATCAATTCTGCCCGCGTGGTCTCTCTCTGTCCTCAGCTACGGCCTCACTGCCGTGGGTCTACACCCTGGTTCTTCCCAAACTTGAATCCGTTTCTTCTTCCCTCCTGTCCCAAGTGGCTGGGTTCTGGGGTTTGTTTACTCTAGTTTCTCCATCGCCGGGAAATGACAGAAACGTGCAAGCGCCACACGGTGCCGAGAGGGACAGAGAAGGCCCACGCAAGTTCACCGAGACTCCTGGGAAGCCTCGCCCGGGAAGCGTCGCCCGGCGGCCCCGGCCCCGGCCCCTGCGGAAGCCCGGGCGCCCCGGGGCCTCCCCGCCGGGCTGGGCGCGCCCCTCCCGGCCCCGGCCCGCCCCGCGCCCGCCCGCGAGCCTCACCGAGCCGCCGGGAACTTTCCAGGTGCGCGGCGGGTCCCCCTCCAGGCGCGCGGCGGGTCCCCCGTGCGCGGCCGCCCCCGCGTCCCGGCGTCCTCGCCCGCGCAGGCCGAGCGCACCGTGCGCAGCGCGGGCCCGGGGCTGCGGGCTCCGCCGTGGCCGCCGCCCGAGCGCCGCGGAGCCGGGGACGCGGGCGGGCGCGCTGCGGGCAGGAGCTGCGGGCGTCGCTGCCGCCGCCTCGCCGCTCGCTCGCTCGGGGGCCGGCGCGGAGGAGGCGCCGCGAAGGAGGCGGGAGGGGGAGGGGGAGGAGGAGGAAGAGGAGGAGTGGGGGAGGAGGGCTGGGGTCACCCGGGCGACTGCCTGGAGGAGCCGCTGCCCAGAGGCGCGGTCACCCGCGCGCCCGCGCCGGCCCGGACCTTTCCTCCCGGACAAGCCCCGGCGACAGTCGCCGTCTGCACTTTACACCCAAAGCCTCGGAGCGAGGCGGCCTCGGTCGGGCGGTAACGTCGTGGCTGTAAGCGCTTCTCGTGGCATTATTGTTGTTTCCATTTCAAGCGTGCGGGACGAGGGGAGAGGAAAGTTCAGGGAGATTCATCTCCTCGTCCCCCCCCACCCCGTCCCCTGCCCTCAGCCCGGGTTCCCTGCAGCTCTCCCCGCCTCCCCTCTGCCACCCCAGTGCCCTTCCCTCCCCTCTGCCACCCCAGTGCCCTTCCGAGAGGACTTGTGACCCCGGGGCCCCAGGCGACTCGCTCTTCCCGGACTCTGGAGCCCTAACTTACATCTAATTTGCCGGCTCACATGGTGCCCGGGCGGCGGCGCGCCCAGTTCCCGGGGACAGAGTTACACCTTCGGGATCCTTGGTCCTCTGGCGGCAGCTGTCTTGACCGCCCAAGCGGATAATGCCGCCCGTCGCCTTCTGGAGCGCATGTTTTTTCCTTCCCGAGCCGCGCACTATGGTTTTCTAAATATACCCCTGCGCCCGCCGCGTTGTTTGCTGGGCGCTGGAGCCGTGGGACGTCCCTGTGGCTTCGCCCCTTCGCTCTGGCCCGGAGGAATTTCACTGGCAAATCCGCCGGGACAAGGGCAGGTCCTGTGCTGAGGGGTGGCAAGGACAGTAAGGGTCTATGCTCCTCACGGTGCGTCTAGACCGGGTTGGAACTCGGCTCTCTTGGGGTTTAGACCGCACGATGGCAGCGGGGCTCTTGTAGCATCGTTTATATACACTGTTACATGTATACACTGTTATACATATGCACTGTGACATACATACGCTGACATACACTGTTATACACATACACTGTGACATACATACACTGTGACATACATACACTGTGACATATATACACTGTTACATGTATACACTGTTATATATACTGACATACATACACTGTTACATGTATGTATACACTGTTACGTGTATACACTGTTACATACATGCACTGTTACATGTATACACTGTTACACACTGTTACATACATGCACTGTTACATACATACACTGTTATACATATACACTGTTACATATACACACTGTTACATACATACCCCGTTACATACACTGTTACATATATACACTGTCACATACATACACTGTGACATACACTGTTACATATATACATTGTCACGTGCACTGTTACATACATACACTGTTATACATATACACTGTTACATATATACACTGTGACATGCACTGTTACATACACTGTTACATATATACACTTACATATATACACTGTTATACATATACACTGTGGCATACATGCACTGTTACATACATACACTGTTACATACACTGTGATATACACTGTTACATATGTACACTGTTACACTGTTATACATATACACTGTGACATACATACACTGTTACATGCATACACTGTTACATATATACACTGTTACATACATACACTGTTACACTGTTACATACACTGTGACATACATACACTGTTATATACATACACTGTTACATACATACAATGTTACATATACACACTTACATACATACACTGTGACATATATACACTGTGACATACATACACTGTTACATATATACACTGTGACATATATAAACATATCCACATGGGGCCCATGTAAAATATGTTGAATGGAGACATTTAAGTTTCAGAGAAGGATCTAGTCCTGTTTGTTTTTGTGCTAACTGGAGAAAAATAAGCAAAAGTACACTAAGTACTTTTTCATGAACTTATGCCAGAATCTGTACATTTCATAAAAACCTCCGAAAAAGCCTAACTAGAATAGACAGAGGTGAGGACAAATTCCACAGGAAAATGGACAATAATTAAGTTATTGTTAAGTCTATGCACTTTTAAGTCCACAGACTGGATTTTTATGGCAAAGACGAGAAAAGCAGAGATTTTCAAAGTCCCTACATCTCATTTAATCCAAGTGTGATTGTTTGTTTTGTTTTGTTTTTAACTATGGGTTGCTAATTAATAAAATTGATGTATTGGGTCAAAACTAACATTTTTTTTTTCTTTTTTAGAGGCAGGGTTGTGCCCTGTCACCCAGACTGGAGTCCAGTGGCATGATCATAGCTCACTGCAGCCTCAAACTCCTGGGCTTAGGTGATCCTCCGGCCTCAGCTTCTCAAGTAGCTGGGATACAGGTAACATTTTTAAAATGATACAGAATAGAAAAAAAATGACAAAGCATATCACACAGAGTAAGAGTAAATATGATTTATAAATGTTTTGCTTTAGTTAAATATATGTGTGTGTGCACTGGGTCCACCGTGTAATATGTACTTTCTTACTATTCATTGAAAGCCACTAATATACATACAGGCTGCTGCCTGGGGTCTCCCAGCTGGGCAGTTTGGGGGGGAACTGAGGTTCCTTCCAGCAATCCTGTGCTCTGTCACCTCTACCTGCTGAACAAGGAGGAGGAGGAGGAGGAGGAAGTAGGTGAAGGAAAAATGACCATTTTTGAGCCTTTTCTTCAGTCTTTCCACAAACATGCTTTCGGCAGCTCTTGTGTTTCAGGCCCAGTGCTAAAAACTAGGAATTCGATGGGGAACAAGATGAACTTGTGATCTCTGCCAGTGCAGAGTGCACAAACCAGTGGGAGAAAAAGGCGTCAAACAAATAAACACAAAAGTGAGAGTATATGCGATAAATACCCTGAAGGAAAATAGGAGAGAAAAATTATATAGGGTCATAATTTAGATGTGGGAGGCTGCGGTTAATTATTAACCCAGTTTAGAATGTCTTAAACGATAAGGACATTTATTGTTTTATATAGCAAGGAGTCCCAAGGTCAGAAGGCTCTGGCTGACGAATTCAGCAACACGGAGATATCAGAGAAAGGCCCGGGGCTCATTCCGTTATTCTCCGTGCCCTGCCCAGCATGCCAGCATCCAAGCTGGGCTTGCCTGAGCTTCCACATGCAGCATAACTTCCAGCCAGAATGCGAAGTAGCTCTGGAATGCCAGGAAATAGTCTCACCCCGCAGCACAGACCTGTGCACAGTAACTAGAGCTGGGTTAGCAGTTTTGGCATGCAGATACCGCGTGTGCTAACAAAGGGAAACAGCACGTGACAACAACTCCCTAAATGGCAGCACCAGCTATAAATGTAAAGAGAACATCCATGCCTATCTAGCAATAACTAGGGGCACGTAAGTTGTTTTTTAATAGTGCCTTGTTTTTGCTTGTTGGTTTGTTTTATTTGTTGTTTATGTTGTTATATGCTAAATCCTATTAGCAGCAGTGACAACTTTACCTCCAAAGCAATGGAAGATAAATGAAAATCATTTGAGTGTCATTCTTTTTTTTTCCACTTGGCTCTTTTAGAGTATTATGCCATGTAGATGTGGGCTATTATTTGCCCATCCTGACATTTAGACAAGAGAAACCAGGCTTGAACTATGTTACATTTATCTTTTCACGTGACCATTCGAGAAGCACTAAATCCATTAGGATCTCCTTGGAGATATAAAATCGCATTTCCCAAACCCAAACTGTCTGTAACGGATTCTTCCTCCCAGAAAGTCCTCCAGACACCAAAGGTTTCATTTAATCAGTCAGCAATACCGTTTCCCTGGAATAAAGATAATTAAGAATTCTATTTAGTTTTAGTCCGTCATCGGGTCAAATTGTTTTGCAGATTTTGTTTGGTCTCTGTAAACAGCGTACCACCAAGTGAGCTCCTATGATACCATCACACCGAGCAGAGCCAGCTGCTCAAAGACAGCAAATAATAAATCATCTCCCAGTCTGTATCTGGCCGGCATGTCGCATGAGGAAGCCTCTGAGACACAAACGCATAGTCCTCCGTCTTATCACACTGTCAGATGCCACTATGTACTTGCATTTCACCATCTTGCTGATGGGAATAATTACAGATCAGCTATGTGACGTTGTCCTTCTGTTTTGTTGTGGCTGACTTCTCAATCTGCACATCTAGCTTCCCCTTGGAGACCCTAATTGGGAGTAAACTACCCATTGAGTGGTCCAGTGTGGTCTATTTAAGACAGGCCCCGACCTTAATAAAGGATAATAAAAATTGTATGCATAGTTGTTCCTGGTTTCTGGTTACTTCACTTTATAAGAGCCAAGGTTCAGTGACTATCAGGAACCAGCCACAGCACACACAACGGCTTCTAGGCTGGGTATTTACAAACATCCATACCGTGTCCCCAACATGTAACAGATCGTCAAATGAATGTTTGACAAATGAATGTTGCTAGGCTGCTTTGCTATAAGACCAGAGATGAACACCTTTTTTTTTTTTTTTTGGCAATGTAATAAAAGTAAGAACGTTTGTGAATCAGTTTTTTTTTAATTTATAGATTTTTATTAGAAACTCTGCAATTGTGATTGAGTTATTTTATTTTTCCCCATTACTAGATGGCTTCTTTATTGAAAGAACATTTTGGAAACTGCATAATTAGCACACCCTCCAGGAGCTGATTACAATGACTTGCCCTCGGACAGATTTTGTTAGAGTCGAGGCCCCACAGTGCTGGGAGAAGGAGAGTTTGAGGGATACCTGAGTAGGGAGAATGGACACGAGAGTTTGGCCTCAGGCCGGAGATGAAATATCTGATTCTAGAAGCAGATTCCTGGGGAAGGAGTAGGTTCAGAGGAATACAGTGGGGAACAGGGTGTCCTGAGTTCTATGCCCACTCTACACACCAGCGAGAAGGAC
The DNA here is from genome assembly GCF_020740605.2 of Lemur catta. Lineage (NCBI taxonomy): Eukaryota > Metazoa > Chordata > Mammalia > Primates > Lemuridae > Lemur > Lemur catta. Next base: position 1,464,116 of record NC_059151.1, read on the forward strand.
ACACTCTCTAGCTAACACTTCCTGAGAGGACGGTGGGTGTTGAAACCTCCCCTGAGTCCATGTTTGTCTAACTGAGTAGTTCTCACACGTTTGGTCTCAGGAGACTTTTACAGTCTTAAAATTATCGAGGACCTCAACCCCTCTTTTGTTTATGTGGGTTGTATCTATCAATATTTAACATATTCAAAATTAACACTGAGAAACGTTTATAAATATTTATTCATTTCAAAATAACTATCATAAAACCATTACCTATTAGCACACATGACATCGTTTTATGAAAAATAACTGTTTCCCCAAAAATTAGTGCAGAGAAGCATTCCTTGTTTTATGTTTTGCAAGTGTCTTTTAATATCTGGCTTGCTAGGAGATGGCTGGATCTCCCTGCTGATGCCTGCATTAAATCTGCTGTTACATCACATACTGTCTGGGAATCTCCACTGAGTGAGAACAAATAGGGCAAATACGGCGTCAGTAATGTAATAACAGCCATTCTCAACTGTGTCCCCCGAAACTGCAGTCTTCTCTACTCAAAAGGCCTGCGGGCATCCCATGCTCAAAATGTCCCCAAATGCTGATTTCTCCCCTTTATTCTCACTTGCTCCCCCACAACCAGTCCTGTATCTTCTACGCTGGGGGGCAGCACCGCCATTTACCTGTCTCCTAAGCCATAAGTCTGGAAGCTTCCTCAGTGCCCCCCCTCACCAAACCCTCATATCTAGTCATCAAGTCTTGTCTGTTCTATCTTGTAAATCTCCTAGACCTACCTAGTGTCCCCATCGCCTGGCTCTGCTTTAGCTGAAGTCCTAGTCTTCTCTCCAACCTGCCAGCGCACCTGACCTCACCCCAGCATCTCAGCCAAAGTGCTCTTTGCCCCGTCCCACTGCCAGCCAAATAAAGCCCAAACGCCATGACACGTCCTGCAGCCCCTGTAGGTATTTCCTCCTCCCAATCTGTAGGTTTTATCTCCTTCCATACTGCCACCTTCTCAGCACACCCCAGTCATATTGTAGCAGGGCCCACTGTAATGACATTATTTTAACTTAAGTACTTCTATGGAGACCCGACCTCCAAATACCATAACAATCCGAGGTACTAGGGGTTAAGACTTCGGCACGTACATTTGGGGGCACAATTCAGCCCACAGCACCAGCCGAGACCAGCAGAGACAAGGAGAAGGTTCGGCTGAGCCTAAACTGCCGACCTACGGAATTGAGAGCCAAGTAAATGGCTGTTGTTTTCAGTTACTAGGATTGAGGTCACTTTGTTACACAGCAGAGGTTAACTGACATAGTCATATTTGATTGCATTTCAGTCTGTTTACTATTTGGTTTTAAGACTTGACTTTCTGGATATTACTAATTGAATTACAAGAGCTGTGTTGGGTACATGGAAACTTGCTGAGACCAGCATTTCCCCGAAAACAGGCTTAGTCTCCCCAGCGCCCCAAGGGTGAACTAGATGTAATTTGCCACAACTATTTTATTTTTTCTTTCCGGTTGTCCTTTAGGACGTCCAACAGCAGTGACCACACTGTCCCTTCAAACTTAGAGTTAGTACTTTTCAGTCAATGTCTCTGCCAAAAAGTATATTCGTCAAAGTATGTTCTTGTCCAAGTTTAATATGACTTATTTTCTAAAAAAAAAAAATCCAATCAAGCATACTTTACAGCACACTCATGTAGATAGAGACCGTGGCTTATTTATTTTCATGTGTAATGCTGTGTCTCTAAATACCAATATTTTCATCAGAATAAACGTAGTCCTGTGAAGTTAAATTTCATGCATGTCAGAAATGTTGCCTCAACTGAGTAAATATTGAGAGGAGCAATTCTACTTTTTGACAGAAAGTGTTCAATGTGTTTGGTCATCAAATTTGACTTGGTATTCCAAAGGGTATCCAAATGTTTCTGGCAATATCTCAAAGCTCTTATAAATCTCCCAGCCAACTGCGGCTTTGATGGGCAATTGCTTCACCTGGCAGGAAGTTTTTCTAGTTAATTCACCTTTACTGAGAGTTCCATATTTTTCTCTTTTAATTTTTTCCTACGTATTTAATCCCAGTTAGACTTGGGACCAAGAAATGCTTTACAAAGTCCTCCCTGGATAAGTAGCCTTGTTGTTCTCATGACACTGATAGGTCTTGATTCTAATTCTAACTGGATTCATCTCGTTAGATATTATTCATCTCATTCCATATTATTCATCTCATTCGATAGTATCTATCTCATTGCCCAATTGCAAGAAGAATTTAGCAAATCCCCGTGAAAAATGCTCAGAATTAAGATGCTCTCTGAGTTTTAAAGGAGCATTCATTACTCACACCCTAAATTACAATCTACACCTAAGTCAGATGTTACATGCAGTTAAATTTTTCTTTTGAAAACATTTTTTTGCAACAGTTTAGTTTCTTTGGGATGCTCCACCAAAATTCACGGACCAGTCTGTTCTCAAAAGTGTCACTGTGCCCCCACCACACCACGCCACCGCCACAGTTTCTCCCTGTATTAAGGGCTTCTTTTGCTGCACAGTGTCAACATTCTCCCCTTGTGGCTGTCTGGGGGTGGGGTAGGTCTTGCCGCCGCTTGCTTTTCACACTGCTTTCCTTTCTGCGTTGGTTTTCACTGGGCGTCTGCCATTTCCTATGTTCCAGGAAGCCTGCCTGCCTTCACTTGACTGTAATCCAGTTTATTAATACACCAAGTTTATCTGGTTTATGGACATTGACGAAGCCCTAGATAATTTCATCTATATCTGCAGATCAGCCATATCAGAGGAGAGCCTTCACTTCGGCATGAGGTTGTCCAGGAATTCTTTTGTGCTTTGACATTTTCTTTTAAGAGTCTGTAGCTGGAAAAATCTGGGTTTGTCATATAATCATCACGTCTTTGGCTGGGGGGTCTTTTTCTTTCTTTCATCTCCGATGATGTGATGAGATCTCCGTAGCTTGCTTTCTTTTTGAAATTTTCTTTTTATCTTTGAATGCTGGCGTGCACGAGAGTTCTCCGATACTGTGTTGCCTTCCTCCTCACACTTGAGATGCTCCGGCTCCCTCGGGGGTCTCTTTCAGAATCTCATTTCTTATATTTTGCCAGATCCAACAAGGAAGTATTTTTGTTGTAGTCCTTCCTAAGCATAAAGTCTAGGAGATGGTTTTTCCCCAAAACTTTCAACAATTGAAAAGGCATCGATGTCTATATTCTTGCAAAAATCACCATTGGACTCTCCACTCCTAAAGTTTCCAGGAGCCGGTTCAGGAAATACTCTTCCTCACTGGACGGATTTTCCACAGATCTGGAGATAACCTTTCTATGTCCGGGAATATTAGTTTATTTAAAAACAAGCAAACAAACAAAAAGATGTACTCAAAACAGCAGCCAGAATTGTTCCTTTATCTTCCCCTGCTTTTTAGGTGAACGACAGCCTTCTGAGCTTGTAATTGCTATGACCCTAGGGGCCAGGACATGGAACATTAATTCACACAAATTATTTTGATGGTTTTAATGATAAACACAACTCGCGTCAGTTAAACTAATCAGCCAATGAGATGGTCAGAATAATCTGGCGGCCCTTGTCTTAAGTGAAGCAACACAGGAATGGAAAACGAAATCCCGCGTGTTCTCACTTACAAGTGGCAGCTAAGCTATGGGTACACAGGGACACAGAGAGTGACACAACGGACATCGGGGACTCAGGAGAGGGGAGGATGGTGTAGGGGTGACAGATGAAAACTTACTAATCAGGTACAATAAACACTATTTGGGAGACAGTACACTAAAAACCCAGACATCAGAACTCTACAATTCATCCATGTAGCCAAAAACAACTTGTACCGCTAAATCTATCTAAATATAAATTTAAAAACTAAAGAGTGAAAAAAAAAGAAAGAAAAGGGTGTCCTTTCCCTACCGTGTGTTTTTGTCAACTTTGTCATATATATATATGCCTTTACCGACCCTAAATCTTACGTCTAAGAACCAAGCCTGCCCCTGAGGCTGAAGAGCAGGAGAAGGAAGTGACGACAGATGTCACCCGCGTTGCTGCTCACACAGCTCAGAAGCACATCCAGGGCTTGAACAAAATGTGCTCAAGTCTCCTTGAGAAAATCAGCACAGAGGAGCGAGAATGAGAGAGGGGAGGTCTCCAGCCGAGCAAGCAGACCCCTAACCCTGCAGACACCAACGCCTTGGTGGCAGCTGTCGCCTCTAGGAGGGGCTGTCTCATTGGAGACCTCCGGGTAGCAGTGGTCCCGGCCAGCCAGGAGCTGGGCGAGCTTTGCAGGAGCCTCGGGGTTACGGCAGGGGCAGATGGCAGGAGCCCCAAGCCAGCAGCAGCCAACGCTCAGTGGGCGCAGACGGCTCAGGCAGGTCAACCAGGGAAAATGCCGAGTGGAATAAAAACCAACATCGAGTCGGCGCCAACGCATCCCGACCAGTGAGTGTGGCCGACAGCCTCTGCCCCCGGGTGCTCTTTGCCGAGTTGAGCAGTGAAATTGCCTTTGTCCAAGGCCCACCTAGATGTGCACAATGACAAGAACATGGGCTTCCAGTGACAGACAAATCCCAGCTCTACCGCGGACTAGCCATGTGACCGTGAGCAAGCGACCCAATTGTTCTGAGCCTGTTTTCTCATTTGTGAATGGTGGTGATACCAACCCCACAGAGCTGTTGTGCGGATTAAAATGAGAAGATGAATGTAAAGCACTTAGCACAGTATATGAAATATTGGGTATTCAATAAATGACAGTTTCTACAGCCAAAAAAAAAAAAAAAAGAACTTAAACCTGCGTGGTGCTCACTCAGTGTTTCACATCTGTCATCTCATTTAATCCATAACATAACTCCGTGAGACAGGTGTCGTTACCGTTGGGTTGCAGAGAAAGGCAGAGAGATTTGCCCAAGATCACAGCGTTGATAAGTAAGGGAGCCAGAAACTGAATCCAGATCTTTTGAGTAGAGGTCTCCATGATATTAATAATTTTTCACGTTTCCCTACTTCTGAATGGTCTCAGGAGAATGATTTGAGAATATGTAGGCTGGGCATCATGCATGCCCCTATCAGATAATATATGTTAACTGGCCAGAGTGATGCAAAGAAAGAAAAAAAAGCTTTTCTTAAAAGCAAGTACATTTCAAAGTAGAGGAAAAAAAAAAAGAAGAGACATGACGATATGCTTCGCCTTTTGCAAACGTCTTTTGTTGGCAGCTCTGAGGAAGCGCATGACAAATTAGTTTACAGCGCTCTCATTGAGATTTAGGAACCCAAGAAAAGGTAGGGGAGAAAATAAACTAGGCAGACAACCAAACTTTTCATATTTTATGTTTTCATATTTTTAATATTCTGTTTTCAGACACAGTCAAATTCGAACATTGATAAATCGTTTTAAAACCCAACAGTAATGTTATTAAATTATGAAAAAACATAGTCAAGAGAGATATGCAGATAATTACTATGATTTTTTTTTTTTTGCCCTAATCCACTGTCAATAACTTATTCCAGTGGTAGAAGCTGACATTTACTTTCTTACCTTTTTTAAACTCCTGGGTTTCGGCTGAAGTTCAGTTTCCAGGAAATCTCTCCCCGTTTGGGGTCACTATGTACCACAGCCTCAAATTCCTCCCGAGTCCCTTGCCCGTGTACACAATGACACAACTCACTGTCTGTTCAGGCTGGGTTAGTGGACAGTGCCCATGTGACAAAATTATATCCCTCTGAAAGGAACCTGGAGGAGAGAGAACAGATATTAGCCACTCAGGGATGGGATTTAAAGTAGGAAACCGCGGGAGCCGGCTGGCCGTAATCACAAGCTTTGCCTGCAGGCTCGGAGTGTGGCATTTTGGTCTCTGGTATCTGTCATCCTCCTTTTTCAAGAGTGCTGAGACACAGAAAACATAAAACCGAGTCCTTTTATCCAGAAAGGCAGCCCTGCTGTTTCTTACATTGAGAAATTTAAACAGAGAGGCATAAGATCAGGATACTGTGATAATCACTTCTTGAAGGGGAATAAAAAAAGAAGCGGTTGGTTGAGTGTAGGTACCTTGACAAGCCTAAAAGGACTGAAGGAATGAAGTTTACTAGTAAACAAAGCTATACTGAGATTCACTTTTGGTTAATGAAACTAACAGGTTTGACTGTATTTTTCCCCCCCGGCATGTTACATTTAAACACCTGAATTTTGCTATTTCGCCCAGTATCACACATTCCTTCTCCCCCAGTGAAGAGACCGCTGTGCCTTAGAGAATCGGGACTCTCTGCTGTCCACGGTGACCGTTTTTTGAGCTTGTTTATCAGCGACACAGATGCTCTGCAAAGCCTTCAGTGAGTTTAGGACCACAAGTGTGTGTGTGTGGTGCAAAAAAGACCTCACCATGCAATTTAGCAGATTCCAAAAAAGGAACAAAAATCCTGAGGGAAGGCATTCATGACAGTAAAAATTATAGTTGGTGAAACTTGGCTGAATTGGCTGAGAAATTCATCTTTCTAAAAAGATTTGCCTCATGTATTGGGGTTAAGTTCAGCCCTGAAAGGACCCATTTGAAATCATGTTGTTCTTCCATCTGGTCAAGGTCAAACCACCCCAAATTAACTACACACAAATGCTGTTTTTAGTCTTTCAACATTTGATTATTATATAGCAAGGGTTCACATCCTTTTGAAGCACAATTCTTTATAGTTGCAATATAGTCACAATATAGTCAATAAGCATTGGAATAGATGAAGTGAATTTCCTGGTTAGATAAAATATTACCCGTGATCAATTTTTATTTCAATATTTATGGAGAATCATGCTTATATGTGTTAGACTAGTTTTGTGCTTTAGAAATCATACTGTACTGAATGTAATTTAATTACTTTTAAATAATGGTAATCTGAAAGTACAGCAAGATAGTAAATATCTTTCTTTCTTTTTTTTTTTTTGAGACAGAGTCTCGCTCTGTTGCCCGGGTTAGAGTGCCGTGGCGTCAGCCTAGCTCACAGCAACCTCAAACTCCTGGGCTTAAGCGATCCTACTGCCTCAGCCTCCAGAGTAGCTGGGACTACAGGCATGCACCACCATGCCCGGCTAATTTTTTTCTATATATATTTTTAGGTGTCCAGATCATTTCTTTCTATTTTTAGTAGAAACAGGGTCTCGCTCTTGCTCAGGCTGGTCTTGAACTCCTGACCTGAGCGATCCTCCCATCTCGGCCTCCCAGAGTGCTAGGATTACAGGCGTGAGCCACCGCGCCCGGCCAAGATAGTAAATATCTTAAAGAATAACCTTCTGAATTATGATTACTGTGACTCTAGGGCCCAAGAACATAAATATTGTTTATTTATGCCTCAGTCTACCTCCTATCTCTCCCTAGTTCTTACTGTATAAAATCGGGGCTTTGAATACAATTGGGACCAACTGGGAGGAAGTTGACTAGAGAGGGTAAAGACATTCAAAATGCTGGGTAGGAAATCTAAACTCTGTTGCATCAGGTTTAGCGATTCCAGCCTGGATCTGAGAGAGGAAGGAGGTGAAGGAACAAGTGATGGAGAAGTGGCTGGAGAAGGGGCCGCAGGAAAAGAGAGGCCAGAAGACCAAATAAGAGACAAGATCTTTAGCTAAAGGCTCAAAGAGACCTGGCATAGGGCCAGGTACGGAGGTGATGTAGGACAGCAAACATGGCGCTTCCAACTTTTATACATGTCTTCAGGGTGATTCCTTAACATTGTAAGCTCCCGTTGAACAGCGTCTATTTTTTAAATGCGACAGTTAATGGATCAAGGCTTTCAAAGGTTTTTCTAATGTTATCACAGTCTGTGTTCCAGCCGACTACCTTGCTTATAGATCCCTGCTGAACTATTTCCTCCTTCACGTTCCTGTCATTTTCTTCAGACTATCCTCAATGTGGATACAGTGTTGTCCAACAGAACCTTTTTCTGTTGCCGAACATGTTCTATATCCACATGGTCCAGTACAGAAGCCACTAGTCACAAGTGGCTAAAGACCAAGATATCGGACAGCGTGGGTCTAGAATCTCCTTCCCTGTTTCCAAATCTGTTGAAATTCTACTCTTTCCTTTCGATGTCCCCCATAGTCGGTCTTCCACCTAGAGCCTCTCAGCTCTCCAGTGCTGCTCCCGTGTGCCTTCGATGTTTATCTGTCATACCATGGATCCTTTCATATTCAGCGATGGTGGGCAGCCCGTCTTTAAATGGAAAGATATTAATGTAAAAAAAAATGACTCATATACTCACCATGACAATGATAATACTTTTTGACTTTTATGAGTTCTTCAAACATCAGAGTCTTTAGAAACTCACCTAGGGATAATTCAGACATGTGACTGAGCTGAATCAGTGAAGCACATGCGACAGAGAGAAAAAAGCCACGTCCCTTCCCATCTTTTGTGGATCACAAATTAGTAAAACATAGACCATGTTGAATAGCTGGTAGCTATTTGGAAATAAACAATTGAGGGCACTCAATAATACTTAAATGAACAAATATGTTTAATGACAAGGAAAAAATGGGTTATAGGATAATAAATTTAAAAAAAAACATATGTGCATAAGAAATAGAAAAATAGAAAAAAATATGAGAATCTTACAAATGACTGGCTCTGAATGGTGAGATTTTTGGGGGTAGTTTCTATTTCCTTCTCCACGCTCTGTTGAATTGTCCATATTTCCTACAGGGAATGTGTACAGTTTTTGAAGTCAGAAAAAGAATATTTTCTAAAGTCTCTAGCCATATCCCCATCTTCCTCACTCTGACTACTCCAAAAATCAGCAACGATAATCCCAACCACAGGTTTATGTGCAGAGGAACCAAAATGAAAATAGCAGAGTTGCTTTGCTCATTGATGTCAGTTGCAGAGTAAGTTTGCAAGTAAAGCTTGGTCTTATGAGTCAGGAAAACCCAAGCAATGGCTTATGCTAAAGATGTAACCAAATACAAGCCATGCGGAGACAAGACCTGATTTGATTCTTTCCTTACGTACACTCACAAGCCCATGTCCTTATGACAGAAGGCATTTAGTCAGCGTTCCAATGCCTCATTTGTTTGATTATTAGATTATTAGAAATTTACAAATTAATTTGTTTAAAAGAACTGAACTGACCACACTGTGCTTGATTCCATCATGTAATTATTTCTTAAATAGACTAAAATTATTACATCATAATACCTTTTGCAACATTCTGGATGGAACTGGAGACCATTCTCCTAAGTGAAATGCCTAAAGAATGGAAAAACAAACACCACATATACTCACTATTAAACTGAAACTAACCAATCAGCAAAGAGAACACAGCAGAGAAATGCTAGGTAGTGCCGCCAGCCGTGTATGAGAATGTGGTAAGAATGAAGACATTTTAGCACTTAACGCATCCTTATATATCAGACTATAAAGTAATAACCCATGTACATGCTTCATAAACATCTCTCTGAAAGCGATTTCAAGAAGAGGCTTCAAAACCGATTTGAGTGATGACAGCTAAGTGGAACACGTACGTCACTTTCCGCAGTGATAACTCTGAAAGCAAATACATTTAGGTAGACCTATTTTGCTGCTCCCATTTGAAAGAATATGTGGATTGTCACGTAACTGAAGTGGCTGTGATGTTCCTCCCCGTCGGGAGGACTCCTCGCGGGGGACCCTCGTCATCCACTTTTGCCCTCCTGCGTTCGTGGACCACGGGCAGCCGTGCACGGAGAAATGTTTGAGGACAGGATCTCCTGGGAGGCTGAACACACCTGATTTGGAAAGGCTGCCAATTCTTGCAGTGTAAACGCTTCCGCCGTAACTAACTCCCAGGTGACAAGGTGACGCCGCTACACGTGGAGTTAGGAAGAGTCACCAAAGCCCCCGCGAGCCCCTCCGGCACAGCGGGGAACCGGAATGTGCTGGAAAGACCCCCTCGGTCTTCTCCACTGGTTCACTCTAAAATGTTTTTGGGCAGTTACTTTTTATTTCATGCTGTATCTCCTTCCTCAGACAATCCCAAACAGTTCAGATGGAACAAATACGGGACCCAGGTCTAAGCAAGGAGCAGAATGAAAAGGAAATATAGAAAATATAGAAGAGATACCAACTTCCCTCAGAGAAGCCTTGATGGATGAAGTAGCTAATCGTTCCCAGCCTGGGACAATCGCATTTTTAACAAGACAAAACAATGGTCCCACTCGTTTTAGAGTCTTGTCACAACCCCCCCTGCTACAGCACATCTGAAAACACAGGCCTTTCGGGTGGGTTTGCGGACAGTGGTTTACGAGGCTCCCGGCAGGTGGGGCTGCTTGTAGAACGTGCTCTTCCTTTGTACCAGGAGTTAGAGTATCACTGGCACGTGGAGGAACAGTTGTTCACACCTCTGCAAAGAAGAGCAGAGTCAAAAAGTTGGTAGAGGTTGCTTTTTATTTTTTCCCCTAAAGAGGAAGGTGTTGCCCTAAGCTGAGAGAACGGTATACTAGTGGCAAGCCGCAGAAGCCCGGAGATCCTTTACAGCTAGCAGTTTCTCAAATGAGATTTCAGTACGGGCTTCTGAGGTCACATTCTGCATGCATTCACATCCTCAGCTGCAGCCCAAGTGGAGTTGAAAATGACCGAGGCCCAATTCCACCGCCTCTCAGAGAATGAAATAAAAAGATTATGACCAGCACTGCTCTCTCTTTCTTAGAGGAAAACACCAAAAAGTCATACTGTTTTCCATAAACAACAAACAAAAAAGTTGACAGCATGACCTCGACTTCACATCCTTATTAACAATTCAAGAAGAAGAATTTTGCGGTCCTCTGGGAATAGAAAAATCTATCACTAACCAAATTCAATTATGGATGAACTAAGGCCAAGTCCATTTAAAAAAAAAAAAAAAAAAAGCACGGCAAAGAGTTTCTGAATTTCCACCCAGAACTTTTACAGCAGACTCACTTGGATTGCGATGTGCTACCTGTACACACTCCAGTTCTGCCCTTGTGAAGTTCAGCGAGCAGCACAAGGTCACCCAGTTACGTGGCCGCGGGAAGACCTTCTTTGCTCCCTGCCCAGCTCCGATCATCCCGTTTTAAAATAACTAGAACCTCAGTGTGAAGCTGGAATCCAGAGGCCTTGCTATTTCCCTGCTGTATTAAATAGAGAAAGAGGCTGCTAGAATGTTTCATTTTAAACCTATTGTAGGTATAGGTGATATAATATAGTCCCTCATCACAAAGGGGATAGGTCAAAATTCCTGTACCATCTTGACTGATATTTTTCACTTGTCCTAATCCATTCTCCTCTTTGTCATAACAAAAAGAAAGAAGGAAGGAGGGATGGAAGGAAGGAAGGAAGGACCAAGGTATGCTAGACTGGCCCAGGGGAATCTGCTCATATTTAAAGGATTTCTTCCACCATGCAGAGGTGGAAACAATGTCTGCAATGTGTCAGAAAGCCGCCAGTCCAATGTTGCACACATCGACAAAGAAGAAAATGAACCAGGAAGCCTAACTAACCGCTTTGAGACGCAAGCAGGCAGAACCTGCCTTCAAAGCTGAAAGCCCAGCTCTGACCATGGTGACTGTGGTACCTACCTCAGAAGTCACTTCCTGCCTTGGCCTTTCCAACAGCCCTCTCTCTCTCTCTCTCTCTCTCTCTCTCTCTCTCTCTCTCTCTCTCTCCCCTCTCTCTCTCTGTCTCTCTCTCTCTCTCTCCCTCTCTCTCTCTCTCTCCCTCTCTCTCTCTCTCTCCCCCCCCCTCTCTCTGTCTCTCTCTCTCTCTCTCTCTGTCTCTCTCTCTGTCTCTCTCTCTCTCTCTCTCTCAACCTGCGGGACAGAACTGGCCAGCCGGGAACTCCAGCAGGAGAGTGACATTCGTCTTGGCACAGCTTTGCAGGACTGGCCCCGTCTGGGAACTAGATGACCACCGGACACTCAAGGAACTTCCATAACTGTGAGCCAAAGTAGGGCAGCCGCGAGCAGGACGGGGCAGCAGGACTATTTTAAGAATTCCCTGAAGCACAGCTTCAAATGACGAGGACAGCTTTGTCACACTGGCCTGATGAGGCTGTGTTTTGAAAGACCTTAGGCTGACGCTGCAAACTCAGACAGAGCAAGGAGCAGACCCTGGTGCACAAGGAGCAGCTGCAGCCGCACTTCCAAGACCAGAATGAACCCTTTCTGCCACGCTTACCCAAACCATCAGTCTCTGTCCCTGGCATCTTGGGATCGATAAGTCTATGCGTGCAAGTGATCTGACCTGGGTAGAGGAATTCCTTTGGAATAATTTGCCCTGGTAACATATGTAGCAGACAATGAGTCAATATAGAAAGAACTGTTACAGATTCTTTTAAGTAGAACTACAGAGGTCAGTAACTATATTTTTTAAAAATTTCCATTTAAATAGTGACCAAAGACATAAAAGTCCTATAGCATTAATAAGATATAAATTTTCACCAATTCAAGATTTTTTTTAAATGATAATATCCAGTGTTAGGGAGATGGTAGGAAAACTGAGATTCATATACATTTTCTATTTATTAAATATTCATTGAGCACATACCACATGCCAGCCACTATTCTAGATGCCAGGGATATATTAATGATCATATCAGGCAACATCTTTGTCTTCATAGAACTTACATTCTAGGAAAGAATAGAAATTAATAAATGATTAAAATAATTTCGGTGGTGATAATCCTATAGAAAGTAAGACAGAGTAGTTGGACAAACAGGGACGGGAGAGAGGTCTATTTTAGACACGTTGAGGTTGACCTCTCAGGGGAGACGGCATTTGAGTTACAAAGGCAGGGTGAGAGAAATTCCAGCTCTAAAAACATGTTAAGGGAACAACATGTCTAAAAATATTTCATTGTGAAGATGTTAATTGCACTGTTTTATCGCTTTTATTATTATTTTTAATGACATAATAACTGTACACCTTTATGGAGTGCAGTGTGAGAGTTGATACCTGTATACATGTGTAATGATCAAATCAGGGTAATTAGCATATCCGTCACTTCAAACGTTTGTCATTTCTTTGTGTTGAAGACATTCAAAATATGCTCGGCTAGCTATTTGAGAATATACAATAAATTGTTAATTGAAGTCACGTTATAGTGCTATAGAACACTAGAACACACGCTTGTTATCTCGCTGTACTTTTTGCATCTGTTAGACGATCTTTGGCCGTTCTCCCCTCCCCCGCTCCCCTTCTCACATCTAGTAATCACCCTTCGACTCTACTTCTGTGAGGTCAATCTTTCTGTGCCTGGCTTACTTCAGTCAACATAACGTCCTCCAAGCTAATGCATGTTGTTGCGAATGGCAGAATTTCATTTTTGATGGCTACATAGTATTCCATGGCGTACGTATACCATATTTTCTTTATCCATTCATATGTTGGTGGATAGTTAGGTTGATTCTGTCTTGGCTATTGTGACTAGTGCTGCAATAAACATGGGAATGCCGATATCCCCTTGACATACTGATTTCCTTTCCTTTGAATACATACTCAGTAGTGGGATTGCTGGATCATACGGTAGTTCTATGTTTAGATTTTTTGAGGACCCTCCATACTGTCCTACATAATGGCTGCACTAATTTATATTCCCACCAATGGTGAATAAGGGTTCCCCTTACTCTGAATCCTCGCCACCATTTGTTATTTTCTGTCTTTTTGATAATACTCATTCTAACGGGTGAGATCTCGTGGTGTTTTTTATTTGCTTTTCACTGACGATTAGAGATGCTGAGCTTTTCTGCAGATACCTGCTGTCCAGTTGTGTGTCTTCTTTTGGAAGATGTCTATTCACCTCCTTGGCCCATTTTCAAATGTGATGATGACGATTTGCTGTTGAGTCATTTGAGTTTTTTGTATATTCTGGATATTCATCCCTTGTCAAATGAATGGTTTGCAAATATTTTCTCCCATTCTGCAGGTTGTCTCTTCACTCTGTTGGTTGTTTCTTTGGGCTGTGCAGAGGCTTTTTGCTTTTGTTGCCTGTGATTTTGGGGGGTTTTCTCCATAAAATCTTTGCCCAGACCAATGTCCTAAGGCATTTTCCCTGTGTTTTCTTCTAATAGTTCCATAGTTTGGGGTCTTACACTTACGTCTTTAATCCATTTGGAGTTGATTTTTGCCTGGTAAGAGATAAGCTGATTTTCCTTTCAGCAATTTACTGACTTCTATTTTCTCTCTCTCTCCTCTTCATTTTTTTTTCTTTTGAACCTCATATGGCGACCGAAAATGTTGTGAGCAAAACAGAACGTCTAGACCTTGGTGATGGTATATACAAGCTCTAAATTCTAATATATATTTTCATTTCAATCAAACAAAACACTGAATTCCATTCAGTTGTCTTCATTTACAGCTGTGAAGGCATTTTTATTTAAATTTAAATTTTTATTAAAATTATTTAAATTTATTAAACAGGAAAATTCTACGTTTTATTTACTGTACTCTGTAGTAAGTACTACAGGAATGTCAATTGGAGATGGCTATTTTCTTATCAGTATAAATCATGTCTAGAAGAAAAAAAGCTTAAAAGAAACTTCCAAATGCAAAACAATAACAGCAAAGCATTTCGGATTCTGTGAGGAGGAGAAGGATAGTGCCCCTCTCTGTTAAAAGTGTTATGCTAATGTGGGGTGTAGCTTATTGAAAAGGACTGTTTTTCCCCAGAGGCAGGGTCTTGCTCTGTCACCCAGGCTGGGGTACAGTGGTGCTCATAGCTCACAGCAGCCTCAAACTCCTGGGCTCAAGCGATCCTCCTGCCTCAGCCTCCCAAGTAGCCAGGACTACAGGAGTGCAGCACCACGCCCAGCTAAGTTTTTTTGTTTTGTTTTGTTTTGTTTTGTAGAGACAAGGTCTTGCTATGTAGCTCAGGCTGGTCTTGAACTCCTGGCCTGAGGCAATCCTCCCACCTCGGTCTCCCAATGTGCTGGGATTACGGGCACGAGCCACCATGCCCAGCCCGAAAAGAAGTTTTCGTTAGTTTCAGTTGCTAGCTAATGATGATGAGCATTGTCACCTTGTTTTACTATGTTGCTATTTCAGAATGATGCTGCAGTTTATTCCATTAAAATAAAATCTGCGGCTGTTATCTTAAGTCAAGGTCGAGGCAAGGAACCTCAGGTTTCGAAGGAAAAGGATGATTGCCCACTGCTTTCAGCAGAGACCATCTCTATAAGGACATAGTCTCAAAACCATCTCAAAATTTTTTGAAGTAGATGGGATATAAATAATAAATAGAGTCTGCTATGAAAAATGCCAGGCGAGGTAGCCTATCTAATGCAACACCAGGCTCTGCACTTAGAACCAGTGAAATGGAAGAGTCTAGAAGGTGGTAAATGACACATCGTTAGCTCACTGTGTGACATGCTCCCATCTTGTCTTGAAATGGCCATCAGCTTCTGTATCAAAAAGCTAAGTTACAAAGGAGAGACACACTGTTCCCCGTGGAGTCAGGGAACCCCACACGGGACTCCAGCCGACACAATGTATCGGTCCCTATGGTTTTATCCCTGAGCCCTGAGACGTAGCTCTGCTTTGCCAAAAGGAGTGAACTTTCAACAACTTAAAAAATAAGTTTCTGCGTCTTACCTTATTGAAGGGCACATTCGGTAGCAACCTTCCAACACCCACAGGTGTTAGTTAGAGCCACAGACTCTTGAATGTGTTCAGATCCTATGTGCTTTTCAGATTTTTTAAAAACTTGTAACAATCTCTGCAATGCATCTACTAAGAGGTCTTCTATGACTGCCTCTAAAGTCCATACTGCACAGCATTTCTTCCAGATCTGGTCCGAGGCAACTTCTTTTAATAAGAGACGAAGTCAGGGAGGTTTCGATTTGACGTTGAGAGTAATTCAGGTTAATTTGTTTATTTTTAAAGGGTACCCTTGGAGCATGGCGTTACCTCACTCGCGGTTTATTGCCGTGTAGGGTTTTGCCCGTCTGCCTTTAGGCCTGGGGTGGAAGGAAATGAGAATCAGGCCTGTTGTCTCCCTCTTGCATCTCCCAGAACACTTGGTATCATAAACTAGACTCAGGGTGATTCCTTTCGCCCTGTTAGTGGTAGTATTCTGCAGAGAATCGGAGTCATTGCACCATTCAGTTCATCATTGATACAAACTTGGCTTTAGTTAAAACAAAAAGACCCCCACTTAGGCAGATGAGGGGGACTGTGTCAGCCTCCTGGGAGACTTGGAAGTGTTAAGCTCAGCTTACGGAAAATTCCCACCCTGGCATGTAGGATCTGCAAGCCCTAGAGCTGTTGCTATGGCAAGTTCAAGTCCATAAAGCTCACATCGCTTTCCACCTGCTTGAGTCCGTTCTCCTTTACTTTTAAGTAATGCCAAGGGCCTCAGGGAAATGTGTTTTAACTCCACTTACACCCAAACACAGATGTGGCTTGCTAGACTTCCATTCCTAGAACCCTTTCTGCCTGCACGAATCCTCCGGCCAGGGTCCTCCAAGGGCTGTCTTGCTTTACCATTTAAGCGTGTGCTATTCATGCATTACCTTCCCCGATGAGTCTGAGAGCCTGGCAAGTGCGAGGCCAGACTTGGGTGTAGGTCGCTGGTTTTCTTCCTCCTCATCTTCACCCCTCACACCGTGCTATACCCTGTGTACATGTGGGGTAAGTGTCTTTGAAATGGCTTTGCTGAATAGGACTATTGTCTTCCATAGGGAAAAATGCCTTCAGACACACTGATTTATGACTCTGTATGAGTTTATATTCTAGCCCCATGGGCAAATTTTTGAAAAAAAAAAAAACAGCCCGACTGTAACAAACATTTCTCCCAAGGAGTGATTAAAAACCAAATCCAAATGGACAATCCCGCCTTACGAATGGGCCATGGAAAATATAATACGGGTAGCTCTGAAATTATTTGATTTGGGAATAATGTACTGCTTTAGAGCTGTACTAATTCATTTTCCACTTCTTATCATTTAGAGTTTATATCTGTCATTGAAAAGGGTTAATGAAATATTTAATAAGTAAAGACTGATTTTAGAAGAGATTTGCTGGCTCAATTCTATGTGAAAATAGCATTTTCACATAGAATTGAGCCAGTGAAAATAGCATTTTCTTTAAAAAAAGGAATTAGACAGTATTTTACGAAAGACCCTCTGAGGCTCTTGTTTGCAAAAGAAAACAATTCGTAAGTTGTCCTCCAACCGCAGACTCTTTGTCTCCTCAGTCTGACGTGCACGTGCCAAGCTGAGTGGTTGGTAGCGTGGAGGGTGAGCGCTGTGGCTGCATCGTCATCGTCACACCTGGGTTCTGTCGGTTTGGAAGGTGAGCGTTTCATTCTCCTGCCCCACGAGCAAGCCGGTGCTCTGCCCAGGGACAAGTGCGCTTGCTGAATGATGGGGAGAAGCAAAAGAGTGTGTCCATTCCATGTCCTGGAGAAGTCCTGGCGTGAGCCGTGAAGTCCTGCCTTTGTCTGCGAGCATGAGCAGTTTCAGTCTTCGGCGGTACCCGCCAGCCAGCGACGGGCAGGATCTGCTGACGGCAAACCTGCTGCTGCCCAGGGGGGGCCCCGGGTGGCTAAGAGCCTCTCAGTCTTAAAAAAGGAACTTAACACACAACAATTGTGTTCTCACAGTCAGCGTTGTGCAATCCTCAGACACACTCCATCCTTTCACACACACACCAGCCTCTCCCGCGACCTGCCCACACACTGACCGGCGTTTTCGTTCATCTGAGGAATCAACAAAATCCAAGACACAGAGTCTCGGGGCTATCTTGAAGCAGATCTTCACTTCATAAGGAGCATTATGAAAATGTACTGATGCTATTTTGTGGCATGTTGCCCCAGAGGTCTTGGCATTTTGTTGGTATAATTATGTGCAGTAACTACAGTATCCGAAATTCCCAGTGGGTATAAAATTTCTACTAAGATCATTGATAAGAAATTCTCTCCTATGAAAGTCCTCCTGCAGGCACAGAAAGCTTCACCGGCTGAATAGTGTGCACTGGTCCTTGCATGAGGCATAAAGTCACGTCATATCCTGTTACATGAACTAGTGTCAGCTGAGCACGTCCTATGTGCTAGATATTCTGCCAGCTGATTTTTGCATGTTATTTTATTTAATCCTCCAAACAGTCCTGGGATTTATGCATCGGTCCAATTTCTGCCAGTGGAAAATGGAGACTCAGAAAGGCTAAACAAGTAATTAGCAGAGTAACACGAATTCAAACGCAGGTCTTCTGAACCCAACTTCAGAACTTTTTCCACTTTGTCAAGATGCCCCTCAATGATTTATTTAGCTTCTCAAGCTCTGCAACAAAATGCCAGCGATTTCAAAGTTAGGAACCATTCACAAAACAACCAGGCTCTGTAGAGAGAAAAGAGAATGTGTTCGCTTCATAACGTTAAAAGCCAGGATGGGCCGGGCGCGGTGGCTCACGCCTGTAATCCTAACACTCTGGGAGGCCAAGGTGGGTGGATCGCTCGAGGTCAGGAGTTCAAGACCAGCCTGAGCAAGAGCGAGACCCCATCTCTACTAAAAATAGAAAGAACTTATCTGGCCAACTAAAAATATATAGAGAAAAAAGTTAGCCGGGCATGGTGGTGCATGCCTGTAGTCCCAGCTACTCGGGAGGCTGAGGCAGGAGGATCGCTTGAGCCCAGGAGTTTGAGGTTGCTGTGAGCGAGGCTGACGCCACGGCACTCCAGCCCAGGCAACAGAGTGAGACTCTGTCTCAAAAAAAAAAAAAAAAAAAAAGCCAGAATGCCCTCTCTGCTTGGAGCCAAAGTTAAATTGGAATGTATCCGAGTCATACGTGTAAAATATAAAAACAGTGTTGGCTTATGCTAATTTTTGTAAAGAGTAAATTAACAATCCACTCTTAATGTAAAACTAACGGGAAATGTCCTACTCATTTCCTGCTCTCATTTCTAGCCTGTTTGCCATGGCTCAGATAGAAGTCATGAGAAAAAGCATGTTCTTATGTCCCGGGAAACATGCAGCTCACATGAGGACTACGGGACCCACGAGGACAGAAGCCTGAGGTTGCTAAGAGCAGCTGATAGGAGAGAATTGTGCTTGCATTGCTTTTCCATATGGCAAACCCCAATCCTTTTGCCTCTGAAGAGGAGGGATTACTTATTAAGTCATTTGCTTTATGTCTTAGTTTTTAATCTTTCACTAGTAAGACCACTGGACAAAGTTCATTGAGATTTATTGCTATGTCCGAAAGTTTAGTCAACAGATCATATGATGTTAGAGCCATCCAGAGTCGTCTATTTTCCTAGGTAAAGATAATAAAAATTTATGACTCTGCGTGTTTTCAGCCAAAGGAAATTGAATCGCATCCTCGTGTCCAAACAAAAGTACTGCCGTTTAATTGAATAAAGCAAAATGACAGTTAATTATTTTGCAACGATAACTCATTGTTGTTTAAGGATCATCATCTTTGAATTATTTTATCGAAACCCATCAGTGCGTCTTAGTTACAGACTGAGATTTCTGGTCTTCTTGGATTCACCGTCTCCTGTGGAAGCCGCCCTTCACACACCAGGATGAGCCGTGGAAAAGAGCACAGAGATTATAAGAAGCCTTCGACATGTGCTCAGAGGAAAGTCAAATAGAGAAAAACCTCCTCAATGGACCACAAATCTACGAAATTTTCATAGACAAATGTTCTCTCTCCATGTCCGAGATACCGTGCAGCACAAGGCATTTTATTTAGATCAGTGATTCTCAGACTTTGGGAAGCTTCGCGATCCTGTGGGTAGCTGGGTTAGGATTCAGATACCTGCCTCCTCACATCCCTGGATATTCTGATTCAGGAGGTTTGGGTAAAGCCTGCAGTCTCATTCCGTTTCCAGCATTCCCTACGCCCTTCTCAGCTTCACTCTTCTTCACAGCACCTGTCACTTTCTAAGATACTAAGTTATCTAAGGTGTACATTGTCTCTTTGTGAGTATTCTCCCACCTGCTTTGTTTACCAGCACGGCGTGCAGCACGCAGCGGTGCTTTAACACTTTAAAATGTGAAGACCTTGTATCCACAATGACAGTCACTTTGTATAGCGGCTATAGTCAAGCATCGTTCGTTGTTTGTTTGTAAAAAGCATCACTGATTGTTTTCTAACAATTTTGGCCACATTTACACACAAAAAAATCCTGAAATGTTTCATGCGGCACCAGCTTCAAATCTAAAGAAACTATCAATAATGATCAGTAACCTTAAATCTGGGCCTCGCATGGATATTTACATGAATTATCGGATGAGACTGTTGGAATTAAGTTCTTCATGTATATTACAAGCATTCGAGGGTAGAGATTGTGTTTGCTTTGTTTTTCTAACTTCCATAGCACCAACGCAGTGGTTGAAAACTAGGCTGGGATTTACCACTCAGCATTTCAATTGTCTAGTTAATGCGTTTTTCTCTTCTAATGGAAGAATGCACTCTTTTTTGAAGGTAACATTTTCACCTTGTCAACTCTATATGCCAGTGCCTGGCACATATACAGATTTATTAAATTAAATTAAGTTAGACTGAATCAGAATTTAATTTGACATCATGTTAGCACAATCCTGAAGAGCCTACCAAATAGGTAAAGCGCTGAATCATCAGTCAGTAGGACATTTACAAGGCAAATTCAAAGTCCAGCTCCGTTGCTTACGAGCTTCCAGACCTTCACGAAGTACATAATCATCATACTCCTCAGTCTCCCCAATCTAACAAGCAGATCATGATATGCTGCTGTGATTATACCCTTATCAAGTGCTAGGTGCATCCTGCCTGGCACATGGTAAGCTCTTAATAGTGTTTGCTGTTACATTACTGTTCTCTATGCTGTAGATAAATCTGATAAGTGGTCCTAATCCATGATTGGCCTAAAGGTTGACTTTAATCCCTAAAACGGTGAAACACAATCCCAATTGCCTGTCACAAGGCTTTTCACAAAATTGAACGTTACAATGCCACCAAAGGGTCCTAGTTTCCCTTCTAGACGTCACCTGTGATTCATTAAAGCTAAATCACGACTGAGCAGTAAGTGACTATTGAATTCTGGCTTTTTTCTCGCCTCGGGTTTGCCTTGATCATCCGGCATGTTCCTCGAAGCTACGTATCGGTCTTCACATTATCTCATTGGATTGATGCCAACCATGGCGATGGAAAAGTTTTATTGGCCCTCTAAGGAGAGCTGATCTTCAAGGTCACAGACCTCAAGCACAGAACGTGGGATGTTTTGACTCATCAGTCCCCACGGCACAGAGCCCTTTCTAGGACAGAGTTGCTGCCTTTCTTACACTGCTCATCTGACCTCACTCTTCTTACCAAGGTTTCTCCCTCAAGGTGAGCTGTCCGGGAAAAACAATTGTGCATGTTCACTCCTGAACCTCAGGTGTTAAGATAAAATGCATACTGAGGCAGCTTTAAAACATGCCTGAAAATTCTTTGATATCTTTTAAGTGGAGAAGTGGGGTCTATTATGTTCCCTTTCTTGGAATCTGGGTAAGCTCGTGACCGCTTCTGTCACTAGAGTATGACGGAAGGGACACTGTTACTTTTGAGACTATGTCATAAAAGGCCATGCATGTCACCTTTGTTCACTAGGGAACTCACTGAACTGCCCTGAGCTACCATGTTAAGGGGACGCCCAAGCCACATGGCCACAAGTAGACCTTCTCGTCCATAGTTCCAGGTGATGCAAAACTTGAGTCATCCCAGCCCAGAAGTTAGACATGTGCATGAAGGAGCTTCCGGATCATTCCGGTCCTCAGCCATTCAGTTCACCTGCACTAGCTTTCCCGTTCTTCCCACCCGAGGCCCCAGACGTGAATCAGGGAAAAGGAGTCCCTAATCTGCTCTCCCAAAACTCCTGGTCCCCAGAACCTGTGAGCACAATAAAGTTGTTGCTCTAGGTGTTACATTAGGTGTGGTTTTTATGCACCAGTAGTAGCTAGAACATTTAGCAGGAACCACAAGGGAAGCTACTGGGTTGGAAATTCAGAGAAAAAAAGATACACTGTTTGGGCTTGTGCATGAAAGACCATTGTTGCCAGGAAACTAGACTCAAGTGCTTACTGTACATATATATAGCATCTCCTGTCTTTCTCTTGTTAGTACCAGTGAATATTTCATTTTCTTTCTCAGCCTCTGCCTCTATCTTGTTGTATGATCTCGGAAGCTCTGCCAAGCACCCCCAAAATATAGACTTCAAGGCAATTTCCCCGATTAACTCTGTGTGAAATGCAGCTATGTGTGGGAAGAACATTTGCAAATAGAGAGAGGGAGATCTCTCTCCTGCTGCAGTAAGGAAAGAAAAGAACATAAGTTTCGGAAAGCCTTTTTACTAAAAGTTACTCTTTGACCCTATTCCTTGGAAATAAATGATAAGGTTTGGAACAATAAGAGACAACAGACTTTTTTTAAAAACCTAGTAGAAAAGAAAGATGCTTTAGTCATTCATCTTACCAAATTATGAACAAAGTCATATGATAGCTACAAGGTCCTAGAAACTTCATAGCGTCTGCAATGGCCTCTTTGACCCAACGTGTCTTCACACTATAAGTGATGCAACAAAATATTTAAGACTTGGCTATAAAAATTCACAGTTGGAAAGAGGTAGAAACAACCCAAGTGCCCATCAATACATGAGTGGATTAATAAAATGTGCTATATGTAGACCATGGAGTACTACTCAACTACAAAAAACAGTAGTGATCTAGCACCTCTTATATGATCCTGGATAGAGCTTGAGCTCATCCTTTAAAGTAAGGTCTCACAAGGATGGAAAAACATGCACCACATGTACTTGCCATCAAATTGGTACTAACTGATCAACACTAAGGTGCTCACATGGTCGTAATATTCACTGAGTGCTGGTTAGGTGGGAGGGGGGTGGGGGTGGGTAAACTCACAACTAACGGGTGCAGAGCGCACTGTATGGGGGAAGGGCAGGCTTGTAGCCCTGGCCTGGGCAAGGCAAAGGCATTATATGTAACCAAAATGTTTGTACCCCCGTAATATTCTGAAATTTAAAAAAAAAAAGACTTAGCTATATGCTATATTTCTTCTTCATCATTCAAGCTAGAAAATCAAAATACCATCCATTACAAAACTAAAAGCCAGTATGATACTCACGGCTGTGAAATAAGTGAATCTCATGTAAATGAAAGTAAAAAAATAACAATTAATACATTTTAATAAAAAGCAATATGTTAATTTTTAAGAGTCTTAAGGCAGTATTTGACATAGGTCTTGGTAATGAATAACAGGTGTACTTCTGTAATAATAAGAGAATCAGCCATGGAATGCTTGTAGCAATCTTATGAGTTGGGTACTTTTTCTGCCTGTTTACAGGTAAGGAACTGAGTAGACCCAAGACCTATTACGAGTAAGGTGGAGCTGGAATAAAACAGAGGGTGGCCTGTCTTCAAAGCCTGTGTACCAGAGTGACTGTCTAAATAGCACTTGATAATTTAAAACACTTCCACGTGAGTCATTTACCTTCCTCCAATCCCAAAAGCGGTGCTGTGAGTCAGCCTGCACCTCCTATTTGACGGATAAAGACTTGTCAGCTCAGGGAGGCTGAGGAAATTTCCCCGAGGAAAACCAGGGCTATGAAACACCTCAGTACATCACAGCTTCTCAGTAAATAAGGCTTGACATGTGTTTATCCGTGAGGAAGGCAAATAATGTATCACTTGGAAATATGGCGCCCCATGACGGCATACATTTTGGTTTTGTGCGAGACCTTTTAAGAAAAGAGAATGCAAAATTACAAATACACAATTAGGCACCAACGTGAATATCTGTTCCAAATGAGAAAATGGATCACCATACATTCCAAATTTTAAGAAGCTAAACAAATCTCTAACATTGCAAAAATCTAGAAAGTAGCAAAAAGATTTTTATAAAATAACTGCTGACATCCCCGTGTAATAGCTTTTCCCTACACTTTTGGTCACAGACTCCCCTGTTACCCCTTCATTTGACAATGATTTCTAATATAATATATAAGGAAAATGAAAAGGTCATTTGTTCTTCTAAGATGTGTGATTAAAATCTGCTTTTTATCATTGACAGTTAAGAGGACTAAAACCCAGACATCACGCATAGACCTCGCTATTTGCAACCTGCCACAAGTGTACGTCCTACAAACACAAGGATTCTGATAAGTTCTATTTTGGCAGCTCCTGTCAGCTGAAAATCCAATAGGCTGCATTGTTGATTATATTCCCGACATGAGAGAACATTTATTTTGACTAGTACTCAACAAGAACCACATCCTTTACAGCACTTACCACTTTACGCATCCAAGGACTGCAATAATTATTTACAAATTAGCTTTTGCGTCTCTACATTTCGAGCCTTGTTTCTCCTTCTCTTGCCCACGTGCTTCCAACACCGGTCCTGGTGTATCTCAACACACTGCTGGTCCCAAACCTTCATGTTGTGCACCACGACTGAAAACCACGATCAAAAAGGAAACACTAGCAAGAATTTAGCTGACTTGAAATCATAAATGCACACTTAATTAAATCTACTCTCTTCTCAAGATTTCCAAAAATGTCCACAGCCACTCAGAGGCCACCGGGCAGGAGAGCAAGTCCGGCAGAGAGGAAATCAAAGGAACAAGACAGAGGCCTGCGGAGGCTGCAGTTAGATATTGTGCACCGCTGCAAATTTTGCAAAAACACGTGTCCACAGGAAAACATTGCTTGGGCCCCTCCAGGGCCCTGGAAGGAGCCTGTCCCAGGGCGGGGCTTTGACGTTTAGGCTTCATTGACATCCCGGGGAAGCACCTCTGTCTTCCTGAAAAGGGTGGTAGACAAGAGTCTTGCAGAAAGATTTGAAAATTGTAGTAGCTCAAAAGCTTCCGTTCCTTCTTCAACCTGGACTTTCTTTAACCGGTCAGGAGAGAACCAGGATTCTAACTGGCTAAGGATCACCCCACGTTGCCTTTTCTTTGCCAAGGACCTTTATCTAGGCCGGGCCACCAGGGAGCAAAATGAGGCACTTGGAGCTTCCAAATAATTTAAGATGCAAAACCACTTCATCTCGATCAATTAAAAAAAATGTTCTTGACTAGCTTCATTTGCATATTTATATTAATTCTCCACTTCGCTCGGATTATATAATCTAAAGGCTGCGTTTAATTATAGCACCAACCCTCATTTATCAACTGCAACTGATATTAACAGTAAATAAGCATTATCTATCCACTCCATATAAAGTACCTCATAATAGACCAAGAGGAGCAATCGAGCTGGGAGGGCTTGAATGAACACGATGGCAAGGCAGTGGGAAGCCAGGGTAAGTGGAAAACAGTTGGGAAAAAAAAAAAAAAAGCCCTTAGTCTTAGTGGCTTTAAATAAACACACATCTCCAGCCAGAGACGATTTCCCTTCCAAAGTACTGAGAGAATTTGCAAATGTGAACATTGCTCACTTGGGTAACTTCTGCATAATTACAGAAAACAGAGGAGATGTTGAGAATTTAGAAATGGAAAAGTTGCCCATTCTAAAAAAGAGGAGAGAAATGCATTTGAAAAAAAAAAAAAACCACAAAACCAAGAATCTTAATGTCAATGCCTAACAAACTGTTAAAACGGATTATGATTTTTTTTTTTTCAAGTCGCAATTCTACAGTCAACTCAATAAAGTCCAATTCGGTTTCTGGCTACCAGCCACAATTCTATCTGATCGAGAAGACACGCTACTCATTTCTAAGTAAAAATCTATCCGACTTAGCCGTTTCCTCAATCATTGAGGTCTGTGATTTAGGGAGGAGACCCTCTCTTATGATTTTTCCTCTGCTTTTCCTCCTTGAGGTGGATTCTGAGCTCTAGGAGGCACACGAGAAACGTCCTCATTGTCCCCTCTCCTGGCGCGGAGGGGGCTGATTATATTTTGAGTTTGCTCTTTCTACCCACATCCCGTGTGAGCCTCCCGCTCCGCATCTACTGAATGTTCTCGCAGGAAGACAATGGACACTGTCCCTCCAAAGGCAGCCTCGCGGGCGCATGCAGTGAGCTGGCGGCCACCCTGCCTAGGACATGCCACCGTCAGCTTCGGCCTGACACGAGCCAAAGGTCCAGGGTCTTCTCAGAGAAACCACGTCAGCTGCTCACTCAATCGTTTCACCATCACGGCTCCACTCCAGTTCGCTGGGAAAGGGCCCCACCCACAGCAGATTCAGGCTGCTCCTGTGAATTCTGAAGGAGTCTCCACGTGCAGAGGTGAAAATGACAGGGCCCAGACTTGAGGGTGCTGAGATGAGGAAAAATACCCTCAAGTGCCTGAGAAATGGCAGAACTCAGTAGAATTGTTTTGTTTTTTTTTTTCTTTTTTAATTTTGGAAGATTACATTTTCTGCTAGGGAGCAGAATGGGAGTTCAAGAATCAAGTGAAGCTTAGTTTAAAAAAAAAAATAATGTCCTATTTTTGCATAACTAAGCTAATGGCCTATAAAATTCATACCTGTCTTTTAAGAACTTAGTAAGGGAAGCATTTATCACTAAGAGCCCACACGGGTTTACAAATAATAAGTCATACTATTAGACTAACCACTGCTTTTTCTTTGTTAAAAAGAAAAAAAAAATTGGGGAAATTAGGGAAAAACCATAAAGATGTATCTAGACTGAAGAAAAGTAATACATTTTTCAAAGCATCTCAGAGCCAAAAAATGACATGGGAGAACTACTTCAAATTCCAAGAATTCCAACGAGGAAAATGAGATTCAGAGAGGTTAAGTGACATCCTTGATCAAGGTCAAACTGTCAAATGGTGATAAAGACCAAACTTGCCATCTGGGCTCTCATCTCTCAAGCCATCCACAAACGTGCCACGTGTGGCAGGCGGTGCTAGAGGTGGAGGACACAGAGATGCATAGGCAGCTCCAAGCTAAGTCGGGGACACTAAATAAACCCCTGCTGGCTTCGGCCTCTAGGCTCAGAAACCCCTGCTGGCACTTTCTTCCAAGGGGCTGGCTCTCACCCAGCTCACAGAAACCATGCAAGTCATCTCTTCCCAGCTCTGTGTTCAGCGACATTGGATTGTTCGTAGACTGACACGGACAGTGGTGGGAATATCTGCACCAAGGAAACCAGCGATGCTGCAAATCAGGGCTTTCTCCAAACCCAGAACATTTACCAGGATCCCACGGCCTCGGGGGCTCTTGCTTTTCCCTCTTCTTGTTGGGGCCACCGTCCTCACCAGCCTGGGCTCTGTCCCCCCTAACGCGGGCTTTGGAGCTTGCCTTCCTCGTACGTCACCTCCTCCAGGTCCCGGGCACTGACTTGCGACATTGGTCGTTGGCTTTGGGGATACAGCCTGTGCCGAGGCACCAAAGGTTCCTTGTTATGTGGTTCTCCGACTCTCGAAGTGACCGAATCTGGTTTTTGATATTCAGTGAACTGTATTCAGATCAAATGCGCTCATCAGAGTTGAACAGTTTGGATTGGGAGGAAAATGTATATTGAATTATCAGGGCAATGTCTCAATGCTTTCTTTAGCGTTGCCTAATTGAATAGCCGCAGAGCGAATGCCAAGGGTATTTTCATCCCCTTAAACTAGTTAGCGAGCATTGCTGTTAATAGTACAAGACGGGCTCCAAATATGGAAAGTTAGAGATGTCTTCTAGAAGTAAAATTATTCTTAATTGTGAGTGTACCTAGAGATGACTTCAGGACCAGGTCTAGGAAATGCCTAAGCAAATGGATTTCATTCCATACCAGGGGCCGTCTTCCGATGAATGCATGAAGATGTTTTAAGTATCCTAAAAATACATTCTTTAGTGAATGCAAAAGATATTTCTATATTTAAATCCAAATGATCTTGTCTGCTTCCCTTCAAGAGGTAAATAAAGTTTATTATCTTGTTAATGGGATTTGCTTTTCAGTTATGGTGTTTGATTGCATCACATGTAATAAAAATCGGCACCGGGTGTAAATCACACTGATTCTTTTTCCGAAACGTATCTGATCTAGATAATACTGACAATTGACCCAAGAAGAGAATAATTCCTTGTTACATCCACGGTGTGTATAAGGTGAGCAATAGCCACCTTGATACTGCTACCTGGGTTTCGGTCACAGTGTGGCATAGCTGGTAGGCACTAGTTTCAGTTCAGCTGAATCAGGTTCCTGCCCTGGCTCTACCACTCCCTAACGCTGTGGTACTGGGCACATCCCTTAAACTCTCATAGATGTGGTTTTCTCACCTGTAGAACAGAATTAATACTACATACTTCTTAGGCTGTCAGGATCAAAATGTACAACAGTAATTAAATGATAATCCTAGCAGCAATCTGTCCACAGACCTCCTGGGCCCACTCTGGACCCAAACTGAATCTCTTTTGCTTCTGCTAAGCCTTGGTCTTTGCCAGTGAGTGGTGCCCTTCTTGCTGCTGACTGCAATCCCGGCTGCATGCCACGTGGGCGGGTGTCGTAGTGCCCTGTCTTTCTGGGTAGCGTTGAATCCCCTTATTCCCCAGCCAGCTTCGTAGCCAGCAGAGAAGTGTGTGCTATCTCACTGTTGTCGTTCAGCCTTGAGAGAGGGAATAAATAAAAATGAGAATGTGTGTTCTCTCTGCTGTTCAGATTCGTGTCACCTGTTGGGGCTACAGCTGGCTGGTGGATCGGGTGTTCACAACCATGAGCCTTGTCCCAGCGTCCTCCCTTCTTCAATCCTCCGCATCCAAGGGGAGTAACGTCACCCCACGGTCCTGGCGTGAAGCCAGCGTACCCGGTGGTGTCGTTCTGCCGGGCTGCTCACGTGCGCCGGAGGGTGACAGGTGGCTCCCAGGCAGC
Source organism: Lemur catta (assembly GCF_020740605.2). Classification (NCBI taxonomy): domain Eukaryota; kingdom Metazoa; phylum Chordata; class Mammalia; order Primates; family Lemuridae; genus Lemur; species Lemur catta. The sequence goes on from NC_059151.1 coordinate 1,492,843, forward strand.
TGTGGAGCGGCTCGCTGAAGCGGGATAATCACGAGCCGGGAGAGAAGAGGAAATGCTTTAAGGATTCACTGAAGCCCAACTTCAAGAAACACAGAACAACCGGAGACAATTAGGAAACTCAGGCTGACAAGCAGCTGCCGGGAAGGCAGCTTCTCTTTTTCAAACAAAGGCATCCAGCTAACTAGGAAACAGTCACAGGCAACAAAGTGTCTTTCAGAGAGCTGTGGCCAGCGGTAATTAAAGCACGTTTCCTGAGTGCTGGGTTTAGCAAGGACGGCTGGAGGGTTGAGGGTATTTTTGGCTTCATGCTCATCCCGATTTCAATGCCTTCTATTTGAGGAGGGACATCAGCTGTCTCCTCCCTAATCCCCGTGTGTATTTTGCAGGCCGTGCGGAAGGAGGGCCTTCCAGTCCTCCCGCGTTGGGATCAGGAGACAGTAGCCGCAGCACGTGAGCTCAGTCGGCCAGACTCTTGGGTGATGGGACAAGTTGTCACTTAGGAATGCAACGGGCTATGGCCAGACTCAAACCCCAACTCTGCAGCAACGTGAGAATTTGCCTCCTGATCTACACGGTGGACAAAAAATACCTCTGATGGTTTTCTAAAAACTATACAAAATGACATACAGTGTGCTCACAGTATATGCTTTAAAAACAGTTAGTTCCCTACTTTTTCTTCGATGTGCTGAGGGAAAAGAGTCAGGTCTAGAAGCGGGACCTCGGCGGTGCCTTTAGCTGTGGCATGTGTGACTCTCCAAGGTTTCGCTTTCTGGTTAGAGAGATGAACATGATGTCGTCGTAACCTACCTTTGGCATTCCCTTTACGAGTTCACTAGGAAATAGTGCAATTACTTTCCCATCTCTCTCCCTCTAGGAGGATGTAAATTTGTGGAATGCTCACATTTATGGCATGCATTTTTTTTTACAAAAGAAAACTCCAAGTCACATTTTCTAGCTCTACCTCAGAAAGGGGGAAGTATAGTGATTCGACAAGGCTCTCAGGGTTTCCTCACCCAGAGCAGCTTCACTCTGAAATGTTCCACGTATCGGCCTCCCATGGGGCTGTCTGTACACACAGGATTACAGAGCTGAAAAATTAAGTTTGAAAATCATCCTTGTATAATATTCGTATTCAGGAGAAGACTTGGATAAAACAGCAGTAGTCTCTCCACACCCTGTGTCAGTTAACATGGGCACTCCGCTCCTTAGTCCATGCAGAGATGGAAATTGGCACATAGTGCAGAAACAGCTCCCTGTCCCTTCTAGAAACATCTCTGCAGTGAACTAGTCCCTGAAACGATGCAGGAAACAGGGTACGTCAGGCCCTTGAGCTGGGGTTAGGGAGAGGTTGAACAAACCTCCCTTTATTCTAAATATCAGCCTATTTCATACTATTCTTCCAGTTCCGTGTAATTCCTGGTTCAAATATTTCTTCTTTCACGTCTATGCCTGTTCTTACGTAACCCAAGATTGATGGGGAGCACTCCGGATAGCTGCATCTGTTCCTCAGTCCTCCCATTTTCATGGTCATTTGTAATTCTGAGATCCCAGTTCCATTCTCTGAGCTTTATGCTGTTTCCCTGAACTCTGGAGACACATCTGACCAGGGACAGCCTCCTTGTACAGTCCTGTCCTGGTCACCAAGGACATCTTTCTCACCCATCAGATTTTAGTCCAGAGCAATAACTCTCCTCGTGGTTTCCTTCACCATCCGAAACTTCATATATAGATGACAAATTAGGTTAAGACTATTTTTTCTTTTTTTTTTTTTTTTCGGCTGAATGGGACTTTCAAACCCTATACAGATGGTCAAATTTTAATTTTAGTGTCATTAATCAGTGTGCATGAGATGTTTTGTTGTCTGTTTTATGGCTTTTATGTATAAATATGAAAGAGCACGAGGGGGAGGGAGGTGAGAAAGGTATTTCATTGCTTTTGTTTGTTTGGTTGGAAACGGTGCTATTTTAGTGATCATAGATGACTGTTGCAAAGATGACTGCCCAGAAAGGCACGCTGAAAAATCTGAATGACTCATTTTTTTTTTAGCTCCTTTAAGGATAGAATAAGGTAATTCAGGGCACGAGCCTTGGCGCTGGCTTTCTGTGCTGGCTTGTCCGCCTACTCGATGTGTGACTTAGCGACTTCAACCTTCCCAACCCACAACTTTCTCATCTATAGAATACGCTTATTAAAATATCTCATTGTGGGGTGGAAATTTTATAGTATATGAAACACATTGCAAACACATAAAGTAGGGGCTGGATCAGTCCCTGCATCATGTCAGGGCTGGCCTCATGAGTGACAAGTGTAGGCTCTGCGGTCTAATCTGAGCTGTGGTCCGTGATCCTCTCGCTCAAACTGCCGCTGGCCTTAGCAAAGTCAGGCTCTTGGTTCCAGTTTACCGAATAAACTGGATTCAGTACAGTCCAAGCAAAACACAACCTTTTTCCTCCTGCCCCTGTCTCTTTGAACCTACTCTCTTAACTCGTTGTATCTCTGACTCTAGGTCTCATAGCTCACCTGATCACTATTAAATGAATAAGCAAAACCCTAATCTCATCCAATAACCACGTAACTGCCAACTCACATTCAATTTCACCCTCCACCACCCCAGCTTAGGTCCCCTGTAGGTTTCCCAGACTGTGGAGGTGGAGGATGGGGGCTGGCTGGTCCTGACTTCCTCTCCCTGGTCTTCATTCAACGCTGCCTGGGAGAAGGAAATGGTAAGCCAGTATTAGCTACCAATATCCCAATTCAAATTAGCTTGTTAAATTAGTAACGGCTCTCAGCCCCTGACTTCTTCATGGCAGGTGGGGCCGATTCCTTCCAGCTACAAGTACAACTGTGCCCATCTGGGCAAAGAGAGAAAACAACAGGGTTCTCGGCCTCCTGCCTCCGGTTCTCTCTGCACAGGGGCTTGGCCAGGCTGGTGTTCTGGGGGTCACCATGGCAGTGGGCTGAGTTGGCTCATGGCCATGGGTCACAGCCAGGATAGGCCACGTAATTTGTAAAGTCCTGTCTGTGCAAAATGAAACTTCAGGATCCTTGTTCAGAGATTATCAAGAATTTCAAGAGGAGACAGCCAAGCATTAAACCAAAGCTGTGCACGGGTCACACGGCCCTGAAGTTATCTCTGATCGTGGAACAAATTCAGGAGGAAAGTGTGGCAGGAAATCAAGGGGAGGGTTAGGCTTCTGTTTCCAGGCAGGGGTGGAGACTAGGAACAAAGTGCAAAGGAGGAGATTTGGGAAGGGCGGGAAGGATGCCGGGCTGGCTCCTAAAGCCGTAACTCCTGGCAGCGTCCACACCTGTGCTCAGGGCGTCTGAGCGAGGGTGGGTCTCACAGCTCTGCAGCCCCCGCCCCCTCGTGCAGAGGGAGGCCCAGCCTTTCCCTAGACCTGGCCTGAGAGCCCAGCCGGCGTCTGGATCTCCCTGCCTCGTACTGTTTCTCTGCAGACGAAGAGTCGCTGACCAAAGCCCTGGCGAGTTTTCTGTGGAGAGGAAGAAAATCGAATGCTGGAAGGCTGGCGTGGCCGTGCAGAAAGGCAAGTCCCCTCTCTGTCTGCTCCTTATTAATAACAAGCAGGAAGGGTCCTGGTGCATCCAGGTTTAGCCTTTGCAAAGCAATTCTGTCTTCATTATCTCACAGACGTGGCATCTGTGCCCGTAGAATCCCAGGCTGAATCTTAGTAAAAACACTCCCTGCAGAGGGGCCCACCCAGAGCCCCCTCTCTGAGAGACAAAGCATGAGAGGACCGGCCCGTGGCCGCCACAACCTCCCTGAGCCGGGAATCAGCTCCGGCCCGCCCTGCAGGCAGCCCTGCTGCCACTGACTCACCTGGGCCCAGGTATCCCTCTTTTGGGAGCTATTCCCCGGCAAGAGGAGGAGAAAAATGCAAGGAAGGGGTGCACACGGATTGCAGGATTAGCAGTACCTTCCTCTCAAAAGTAGATTTTATCCATCTGGTAGATTTGAAAACACCTTAAGTCCCCAAATGCTGTGTGTGCATTAAGTGAGAGCGAAAGCTTCTCAGATTATGAAAATTATCAATATAACTGCTGTCAGAGCGATGCAGGAGGAGAGGGATGAGACTGTATCTCACAGGGTATAAGCATCAGGGTAGTCCGATAGCGTCCGGGTAGGCCAGACAGGCCTAAGAAATGTTTGGGGGAAAAAGTCATGTTTACACCTACAAACGTGATTGAGAAGTGAATCCTGGCTCAAGTCTTGTCCAGTGTGGACCCTGAAAACAGGGGAAATCAGTGAACGAAGCCTCCTATGATAGCGAAAGCCGCTCCTGTTGATAATACGTGGTGGAAGTGTGCCACGACACAACACGCATAGTGCAGGGTGACAGCTAGTGATGAGCTGGCAAGGACAATTCCTGTTAGACCCCCAGCTGCCAACAGGACAGTAAAGCCCAGGGCCCAGAGTATAGCTGGTGACCACTTGATGTCACCGCTGTGCAGTGTTGCTAAGCAACCGCAAACCCTTACACCAGTGGGAATGGCGATCATGACAGTAGCTGACGTGAGACGTGCCCCGGTATCTACGTCTGTCCCTACTGAGAACGTGTGGTGGCTCATGCAATGCAGCCTAAGAAACCGACGGACATTATAGCCAGACCATTCCCATGTAACCCAAGGGTTCTTTTTTACCTGAATAGGACGTGACCATGCGGGAGATGATGCCAAAGCCTGGAAGGATTAAGCTGTGGACTTCACAGAATAGGTGTTGGTGTAGGGTGGGATCACACCCCCTGCGGGGTCGAGAAAGGTGGCGTTGGGATGACAGTTAGGAGCAGTGTAATCCCTGCTGCTGGAACCGGTGGAGACAGCAGTACAAGAACGGCTGTGACTATCCCAGAGCATCAGAGTATTGAAGTCACTTTCGTAGGTGATTTTTATTTTGGCCGGAGCGTTTTATGGCTTAGGTAAAATGTAACTTTATGTGTTACATAAGGAATCTCAAACACCCTTTACGCCGGGTTCCATTAGTTTGGGTTAATCGTCTGGCCGCGGTGGCTGGCGTGCAATTTACCAACCCTAGATGTCAGTGTAGCTCAGTCAAACTTTCCTTTATTGCTTAAGTGTTGTCACTGCTGTGTCCCCCGGGGGTGCGGGGCAGCAGGGCGTGGTGACTTTCAATCCGAGTAGACCTAGCGGGCATTGTCCATTGTCGCTGGAGGGCGGTGACTTGCATGTGTCGTCTCACTGACAACTGACACAAAGGCTGGGACAGACCTGTGTGTTTAGGAGTGTGTTGACCCTAGGCTTTGTCCCTGCCTTGCTTTAGCGATTTAAGCGACATCAAGTGACGTCTCACGCTGGGCTGGGAAAAGCCTTGGCTGTGATGTCAGTATTGAGGTCCTAGTTTTTGGAACCCTCCAAATAAAAGGATTTTTTTCAGCCTAAAATTTGCTCCAAAATGGGGTTTGTTTTAATGGGTTTAACTGGGAGTTTGGCTGAAAAGCCACTTCTAGTTGAACTTGGAGTTAAATTTGGGGACAGATCCTTAGGTAAAGAAGGGGTTGGAAAGATGACGCTGGCAATTACCGGAATTTGAGAGGTTTTGCGGGGGGGCGGGGGGGGGGTCCCACCAGGCTCGTCACGGTTGGGACAAACCTGGGGTTTGGCGGGAGCGAAAGTGCCGAAACCTGCGTGACCCTAGAACTGGGGGGGGGCGGGTTGCGTGAGATAATTTGGGTGTTGAGTGTACGTGCGCGTGCGTGCGCGTGGGCGTCCGTGCGTGGGCGTGGTTGTGGGTGTGCCTGCGTGCTGCGTGTGCGTATGCATATGTGTGGGTGTGCGTGCGTGCTGCGTGTGCGTTTGTGTGCGTGGGCGTGCTGCGTGCCCGTATTTGTGGGTGTGCGTGTGTGCACGTTTGCGTGCGTATGCGTGCGTGCACGTGGGTGTGCGTGCTGCGTGTGCGTATGCATATGCGTGGGTGTGCGTGCTGCGTGTGCGTTTGCGTGCGTGTGGGTGTGCGTGCTGCGTGCCCGTATTTGTGGGTGTGCGTGTGTGCACGTTTGTGAGCGTATGCGTGCGTGCACGTGGGTGTGCGTGCGTGTGGGTGTGCGTGCTGCGTGTGTGTATGCATATGCGTGGGTGTGCGTGCTGCGTGTGCGTATGCATATGCGTGGGTGTGCGTGCTGCGTGCGTGTTTGCGTGCGCGTGTGTGGGCGTGCTGCGTGCCGTATGCGTAGGTGTGCGTGTGTGCACGTGGGTGTGCGTGCACGTGCGTGTGTGTATGCTGTGCGGGCGTGCGTGGGCGTGGTTGTGCGTGCGTGCTGCGTGTGCGTATGCATATGCGTGGGTCTGCGTGCTGCGTGCGTGTTTGCGTGCGTGGGGGTGTGTTTTTGGGTGCGTGTGCGTACGTTTGCGTGCGTATGCATGTGCGTGCGTGCACGTGGGCGTGCGTGCGGGTATGCGTGGGCGTGGTTGTGGGTGTGCGTGCGCGGGCGTGCGCGGGCGTGGTTGTGGGTTTCCTTGCGTGCTGCGTATGCATATGCGTGGGTGTGCGTGCGCGTGCGCCATGGGAAGGCGCGCTCTGTCCCGCGAGCAGGCCCTGAGCAGTCCCCGCGCTAATGACGGGGTGACGGCGTCCGCGTTACTCTGGCTCCAGGGGCGCAGCGGGCGGCGTAGACGCGGTGAGTCCGAGCGTCCCGGAAGTTAGAAACACCGACCGGCAGCGCGGTCGTGTCCGGCCCGGCCGGGCCGACCCTCCGGCTGTCGCAGTCAGGAGGAGCGGCCCCGAGGTCAGAGCCGGGTGCCGGACACGGGTTCCTGCCACTCACCCCAGTGCGATGGGCCCCGAGCGGGGACAGGGGCGTCGCGTGCGCGGGTTGCGGGCGCTCGGAGGACGGTGGCTTCGCTGCGGACTGATTGGAGGTGACGTGCGTGCGGACTGGAACCCTGTGCACGGTCATGCACGTATGTCCTACATTCAATTAAACATACGTAGCGCTGGTGCCTGCTAACGGGGAGGGGCAGGCAGTGCACGCCGCACGTGCAGCGGGGTCGTTTAGGCCCGCGTGTGTCCCGTGCTCTAATACCGGCCCGGCCTGGCAGTCGAGGCCGTGGTTCCACACTGCAAGAGGCGGGAACAGCTGAAGTGGGATTTCGGCCCTGGGCGCTGCAGGTGGGCTGTGCTTCCTCCCTGGGGTGTCCCTGGGGGCCGGGTTCTCCGTTTGTGGTTGCCAAGCCCAGGGTATAGACAGACCACAAGGACTCTCCATCTGGGCGTTGTGTTCTCATCAGGCTCGCTGCTGGCGTGGTAACAGGGAGGAGGGAGAAGCAGGGGACAGATGCTGCTTGTCCCACGGTGGCGAAGGGTGTTGGGCGGCTGGGCCTCCACTCCCTGTGACAGCGACAGGTCGGCCGCTGAGATGCAGAATGGATCCTGGCCCAGAGGTCGGAGCGTGACGCTTCCTTGCTTGGCTGTTAGAAGTCCGGGAATGACGGCCAGGATTCGCATAGGGAAGACCCGGGCCAGTCCCCCTCCTGGTTTGTTGGGGTAGACGGTAAGATAGTGTAGGCGAATAGGAAGTGTCACTCCGGTTTAATACGGGGTGGGGTGCTAAGGGGCTGAGCTGGCATATAATTATCAGGGTCTCCTAGTAGGTCAGGGGAGAAAAGTGCTAGGGTTATAGCTCGGAGGATGGGAAGCAGCACTCCTAACAGGTCTTTAATTGTGTGATAAGGGTGAAGTGGGATTTTGTCAGAGTCCGATGGGGTACCTGGTGGGGTGTTGGACCCTGTTTCGTGGAGGAAAAGCAGGTGGACCATTACTAGGGCTGCAATAATGAAAGGTGGAAGGAAGTGGGAGGCGAAGAATCGGGTTAAGGTGGCCTTAGGGACGGGGAAGCAGCCTCAGATTCATTCTGCTAGGCCGGTGCAGGTGTACGGAATTGCTGAGAGAAGGTTTGTAGTTACCGTAGCTCCTCAGAACGGTATCTGTCCTCCTGGGAGAACGTAGCCCATAAAGGCTGTGGCTGTTACTGTGAACAGCAGAGTGACGCCGATGTTCCAGGTTTCTGAGAAGGTGGGTGAGCCAGTAGCACAGTCCTTGGCCAACGGGGATAAATAGGCATAAAGAGAACATGGATGCCCAGTTGGCATGGAGATAGCAAATAACCCAGCGGTAATTCACGTCTCGGCAGCTGTGAGTGATGGAAGAAAACGCAGTTATCGTGTCTGCTGTGTGGTGCATGGCAAGGCATCGTCCCGTGATGGTTTGCAGGCTGGGCAGGCCCCTAGGAGGGATCCGAAATTTCACCATGAAGAGACAGATGTTGGGCGGTGCTGGGAGGTCGATGAATGAGCTGTTTATGGTTTTCATCAGGGGTTGGTTTTTTTGAATGTTGGTCGTTAGTGTTTTTGTAGTTGAAATACAATGATGGTTTTTCGTGTCATTGGTTAAAGCCCATGTAAAAACTATGACGTATGTTTTTATTAAGTGTTACTCTTGTTCTAGGTTTTGTGAGTTTTTCTTCGAAGCCCTTTCCTATTTATGGGGCTGTTGGGCTTATAGACAGTGGAGCTGTGGGCCGTGGTATTATTATGGGTTTTGGGGGCTCTTTTATAGGTTTGATGGCATTTTTGATTTATTTGGGTGGGATACTTGTGTTTGGTTACACTACAGCGATAGCTACGGAGGAGTACCCTGAGACTTGGGGATTCTAGTGTCGTTATTTGGGGAGTCTTGTTGTTTGGGGTAGGGGTAGAATTGTTGATGGTAGTGTGAATAGCTGAACACGGTGGGGTAGGAATGGCAGTTGGTTTTAATAGTTTAGAGGATTGGGCTATTTTTGAGAGTAAATAGGCTAGTGTAATTCGTGAACATTCTTTAGGGGTGACTACTCTTTATAATCATACTAGCTGGTTTGCAGTGATTACTGGTTGGTCTTTATTTATTAGCGTCCTAATTGTTATTGAGATTTTTTGAAGATAGGCTGAGGGGCTAGGTAATTAGTAAAAGAGGAGACTAGAGGTGAGGAAAGAGAGAAAGTATAATTTAATTAGGCCTTTTTGGTTAGATACAATAATGGAGGATGATATTTGTAGTCGAGACATGTTTTTTGGTATGTTTTTTCTAATCAGATTAGGTCTAATAGGAGAGATGCTGTGTTTTGGCTTCTGAATAAGTTGACTAAGGGGGTTAGATGATGTGTGACCATTGGATAAAAGCCTAATGAGTTTGAGAATTTGAATGTATATGAAGATGCTTTAAATTTTAGGTTGTTTGTTATGAGGTTTAGTTCTATTGCCAAGGCAAAACCTAGAATAGTTACTGCCAGGGCTGTTATTTTTAGGGTAAGTGGTATTGTTATTTGGGGAATATTCATGGGTAGAGTGCTGTTGGGTAGGAGGAATCCAGCAAAAAGGCTACTGAAATGCTAGGCGTTAATAATTGAGTTTATTAGTAATGGGTTATTGTCGCTAATGGTAGTTAAAGTTGTAAACCGGGGCTGGCCTAGTAGTGCTTAGAAGATAATTCGGGTACTATAGATGGCCGTTAGGGAGGTTGCAATGAGTGTAATTATGAGGGCTCAGGTGCTGGTATTGGATGTATTTGCAGACTCAATAATGAGGTCTTTTCAGTAAAAGCCTGTTAGAGAAGGCATACCCGGCCGGGTGCGGTGGCTCACGCCTGTAATCCCAGGACTCTGGGACGCCGAGGCAGGAGGATTGTTTGAGCTCAGGAGTTCGAGATCAGCCTGAGCAAGAGTGAGACCCCGTCTCTACTAAAAATAGAAAGAAATTAGCTGGACAACTAAATATATATAGAAAAAATTAGCCGGGCATGGTGGCGCATGCCTGTAGTCCCAGCTACTCGGGAGGCTGAGGCAGGAGGATCGCTTGAGCCCAGGAGCTGGAGGTTGCTGTGAGCTAGGCTGACGCCATGGCACTCTAGCCCAGGGGACAGAGTGAGACTCTGTCTCAAAAAAAAAAAAAAGGGATACCCGTGAGTGCTAGGCATCCAGTAATAAGGGAGGAAGATGTAAAGGGCATAGCTTTAAATAGGCCTCCTCTCGTTCAGATGTCTTGTTCGTTGTTTAGGCTGTGAATGATAGACCCGGAGCATACACACAGTATAGCCTTGAAGAAAGCGTGATTTCAGATAATGGAGGAGGCCAGATAGGGTTGATTAATGCCGATGGTGACTGTTATTAACCCTAGTTGGCTTGAAGTGGAGAAAGCTACAGTTTTTTTGATATCATTTTTTGTGAGACCACAGATCGCTGTAAATAGCGTGGTGATAGCACCTAGACAAAGTGTTAAAGTTTGAATAGTTTTGTTATTTTCTATTAAGGGGCAAAAGGAGATTAGGAGAAAAATACCTGCTCCAACTATTGTGCTAGAGTGAAGTAGAGCTGAGGCTGGAGCTGGGCCTCCTCTTGCTGATGGTGGTCAAGGGTGTAGCCCAGTTGGGCAGCTTTCCCAGTGGCTGCGAGGGGGAGGCCGATGAGTGGGATTATGCCTGGGTCGAGATTTAACATAATATGTGTTGGAACCCCCATGTGTTAGAGTGTATGAGGAATCATGCTATGGCTGGGATAAATCCAGTGTCCCCAATACGATCATGTAGGATTGCCTGGAGGCTGCCATGTTTGTGTCTGTTCATCCGCACCAGCGTCCAATTAGTACAGAGGATACGATGCCAACACCTTCCCAACCAATAAATAGTTATAATAAGGTGTTAGCTGTTACTAGAATTAGTATGGTAATGAGGACTAGTAGAAGATATTTAAAGAACTGATGGATCTTGGGGTCCGAGTGCAAAGATCATATTGAGACCTCCATGATGGATCAGGTGACGAATAATGCTGCTGGTACAAATAACATCAAGAAGGGGGTCCAGCTTGAAACTGAGGTTAATTTTAGGGTACTCGGTGTCGGTTGGAGATAATTGCCTCTTGTCCTGAGAAAATACCTAGTGTGGTCGGGATGAGGCTGGTGGTGAAAGCCCAGGCGATGGGAGGCTTCACACAGGGACATTGTGAATGTCCGTCATGTTTGTAATGATCGGTAGAGTTGGGATTATCAGTGTAAGAAGGGTGAAGGAGGAAAATAAATTTATTACTTTTACTTGGAGTTGCACCAATTTTTTGACTCCTAAGGCCCACGGATTGCTTCTGTCCTTTACAAGCTGAGAAAGCCGTATTTTTTATATACAGGGTGCAGAGTTAACCGTTCTTGCATTGCTTTCTCGGTAAATAAGAAGACTTAAGCTTCTATTGTCAGATTCACAATCTAGTGTTTTGTTTAAACTATATTTACAGCACGTGGGCCCTGGGACAATCTTGGGGTGTAGGGTGAGGAAGAGGAGGGGAAGTCTGTGCGTAGATATGAAGGTATTTTCTCGTGTGAGGGACGGGTTAAGGGTGTGTGAGATACGTGGGTTTTCCCGCTGCGTGAGGGGTAGTGTATGAAGGGAGTAGAGAGCGGTGATGAGCATGTCAGGCCTGTTAAGATAACTGTAATGTTTGATCCTGAGAAGGGTGTCGTGGTTACGAGTAATTCACCAGTCAGATGAACGGAGGGTGGTGGGGCTAGGCTGGCCAGCGGTCGCCAGGTGGCCGTAGGAGGAGGAAGGGCTTGGACCCCTCGTACGAGCAGCACCGAGCGGCTGTGAGTGTGTTCGTGGTTTGAGCTGGTGAGACAGACGGCATGGGCGATGTCAGGCCGTGTGCAGCTGTGACAGTCGTTGCCCCTATGAAGCTTTACGGTGTCTGGATGAGGGTGGCTCTAACGACTACTGCCATACGACTGACTGACGAGGGAGCAGGGAGTGACCTTAGGTCTGTTTGTCATGGGCAGATTGAGGTAGTTCTGATTATGCCTCATGGACACAGTGTAAGAAAAGGATATGCTGTAGATTTTGTTACTGGGTCAAGGATTGTGGTAATTCGTATTGTTCCATATCCGCCTGGCTCTGCAAGTCCGGCTGCAAGGACTGTTGATCCAGCAGTGAGGCCTCAGCATAGGTGAAGGCCGTGTAAGGGCATTTCAACCATAAATGCCACGATGCCTGCTGTTCACAGTAGGTTAGCAGATCAAGAATTGGGCAGTTCTTGAGGTCAGAAGATTGTTAAGCAATTTAGTGAGCCTGGAGAGTTTTGGCTACAGATTAATGCCAGAGCAGTGGTGGGGACCCAGCAAGAGTCTAGAACAGGAACTACAGGCCTGCACATAATCGTTCTGTCTGGTTACCTCCTCAAGTGATCATCATTACAGTTGGAATTAATGTGGCTTCAAAGAGAATGTAGAATAGAATTAATTCAGTGGCAGTGAATGTTATGACTAGAAACATTGGTAGGAAGATTAGTATGGAGAGAGGTTTTTTTCGTGTTCAGGACTCTTTTGTAAGATGGTGCTGACGTGCCATGATCACAAGGGGGAGAAGTCACACTGTTAAAACCGTAAGGGGTGACAGTAGTGGGTCAGAGAAGAAAGTCAGTGAGACGTTATTACTGTTGTCATTAAGTTGATTTAGGAACAATAAGGCTAATTACTAGGCTGTGTGAAGTTGTGGTAACTCAGATTATAGAATTAGTAGAATATCAAGTTACTGGAAATAATATAATTGTTGGAATAATGATCTTTAACATTGAAGGAGATTGAGATTCTGAATATAATCTAGGCCATAGGTATTGGATACTGATAAGAGAGCCAGGCCTACGGCCGCTTACTAGAAATAAGATTGATATTATAAAGGATGTTGTAAAGTGTAGACTTAGAACAGTAAGGGTGCTTAGGACAAATACAGATAATATTATGCCTTCTAAACATAGTAATGAGGATACTAAGTGGGATATAATTGTGCATACGGTTCTAGTCCACATGCATATAAGTGCATAGTACTTATACGTAGGACATGTACGTATAATCGTGCATATAGTTCAGTCTGCAGTATCCTGTCTTGTCATTGAGGCTCAGATTAAAAGGGTCAATTGATGTGAATAATATCAGTGGCCTCTCTATAAAATACTTGACACTCATCACTGAGAATGTGTAAAACTTTGACAACCCAATTTTTAAAAAATATTTTCTCCTTTATTTAAGTTTATTATTTAGTTAATTCTCATAGATATTAATAATCAAAAGAATTTTAATGTTTGAACACTATATTGTCACTAATGTGCACTTAAAGCCTACTAGAGACAAATGGTCCCAATATTGTAAAAGTATGCTTTATATGAGTACTTATAATTATTTAGTATTTTATATATATATATATATGTATGTATAAAGAAAGAGAAAAAGAAGATTGGGAGAAAATTCAAAAAACTTGCAGTAATTCTCTGGGGAGTGGAATTGGAGACAGGTTTTATTCTCTTCTTTACATTGTTCTCTGTTTTCCAAATGTTTTATATCGATAACACATTTCATATCAGCAGAGGAGACAAATTGTTATTTTTAAATGTCCCTTGGGAGCCAATAACACAGGTTTATTTAAACATTTCCAGGTTTAAAAAACATTCCTTTGCTATAGTTACGACTCTTTTTTGCAATGTGTGTGTTCAACACAGCTCCTTTCCCTACTAGACTTTATTTTCTTAAGATCTGTGACTTACTTGTTTTTATATTCCTAGCTACTCAGCTATCTAATACACATAGCAAATGCTTAATAAATGTTTTTAGGATAAGTGAGTGAATTTGTGAATAAATGCAAGCAAGCCACTTTCTAATTCAGACTTAGTTAAATAACTTTTCTTTTTCCTCCATTTTTTTATGATTCATACTAATTTTTGGCATGCCAGTTTTTTTGTTCATTGTTGCATACTAAATTTTTATGATTCATTTGGTATACTAATTTTAAGCAACTCAATTTTAGACATTTCTAAAATATTTCATTTTATTTTCATAAAAACCCATCTTGCTGCTTTTCGTTATTTCTTCTTTGGTTTCCCTTCTATTCCATCAAACTGCATAGTTAACAGGCAGGCATAGCGGCTCGAGCCTGTGAGCCTAGCTATTTAGGAGACTGAGGTAGGAGGCTCACTGGAGGCCCGGAGTTTGAGCTATAATGGTGCCACTGCACTCCAGCCTGGGCAACTGAGCAGGACCCCATATCTAAAATAAACGTTTACATACATTTTAAAATTGCATAGTTATAACAACAAGTACAGCTGCCATGAATGGGCTAAGTTTAAAAACAACAGACTATTAAGGTACATACAAGTCCACAGTAGAGGAAGCGAATCAGTGGTCCAAGGGCAGGTAAGCATCACCAAGCGAGCGAGCGAAGTGGAAGTCAGTCAGCAGGCCCCCTTGGTTGGCCTGCAGGATCCTTCTGAGAGCCTTGGTACCCTGTTTATCAGTCGTTTCTCCTCCTGCTCTTTGGAAGCAAAATAAAACGACTGAAAAACATTAAACAGGAGAACCCAAATCTTTCTATTCAGCACTTGTGAGTAGGGGGCGTGTGTGTGTGTTTCTGGCAGCTGAAAGAGTTAAATTTTGGAAAAAATAAATCAATTAGATGTGAAAGGAAAAAAAAAAAACCTCTAAAGTCACTTTGTTACAAAAATATCCTAAATTCTGGGAAATCAGCCCAAATCCTAGGAAGATTTGGATTTCATATTAAACAAGCAGAGTCAGCCATAGAAGAACTTTCTGGTAAAAAATGTGTTCATGAAAAATTAGTTGGGAGAAATTGGAATTAGTTGGAAGAAAAAAAAATGAAGGTCAATCATAAAAGCTGCATTTTGTTTTTTAATTTTGATGAGTAAACAAAACTAAACCTCGATAGAAACCTGGGTATAGAGTAACCATAAACACCGCAGGGATCTATATGTGTGTATGCAAAAATCATAGCTACAGAACCTCTCTCCACCCCTCCTCCCAAGACGGGGAGAAACTCAAGGCAAGTTTTTCCTTTCAGCACTGAACTCAATGTGCTTATTTTTCCTTTGCTGTACCTAGCATTTTCCTTGATTATATATTATTAAGTTATATTATTAGAGAGTGTTTAAGAGTATATGAAAAAGTGTTTTGAAAGGCAAATTATTTTCTAATGAAATCAGCACTATTTCTTGCAGCAGATTACTGGATATTGCAGATGTAGCTCATAAAATACCTGTCAACAGACGGGGGAGGAAATCTAATTGTGTAATAGGTAGAAGGTACATATATCTTGTTTTGTACAATGAAGCTATTCTGTTCAGGAGAAGTTCAAGACTTCTATGTAAACTAAGGTGCTATGCTAGTAATGCTATATACACGAAAGTAAAGCAGTTTAAAATCAATCATTCAATCGTACTCAAACATATTTGGACAATTCATTTGACCTATGCTAGCTTTAAAGGAAAATGTACAATACAGTTATGGTTGTTTCCATTTCTAGAAAAACAAAAAAACTAAATGTAAATATTTGATGGATTTACTTAGCTGATATAATGTTTCTCCTACAAAGAAACAGCACAGTAAACAAGTAACTAGTAAACTAGTAACACAGTAAACTAGTAACAAGCAGTTGTTCAGATTTGTTTAATATTTATCAATTCTTTTCTACCCTTCCCTTAATGTTTTCTATCTTTTCTCTTTTTCTTTTCATCACAGTGTAAACTGTATAAAAGCAGACACTTACTTACCTTCTGAAACAGTTCTTTCTTTTACACTTTACCTCCTGGTGATAATTAATGTCATCTGGACATCTAATCCGGTTTTCTCTTTATTCAAAAAGATTGAACCTGGCACCAAAAGCACTACAACAAAAGGAAAAATAGGTGAGTTGGTCATCATCAAAATTAAAAACTTTGTGCTGCACAGATCATGGTCAGAGAGGGAAAGACATTGAAAAGGAAGAAGGGGAAGAAGCCCCGTTGCCATCGGGAGGTTAGAGAACACGGAGCCGGGGCATCCCGGGAGCTGTGTCATGAAGGTACGGCGAACTGCTGAGTCACCTTCCTTCTCTGCGGGGCTGGAGCTGTCAAACAGACTAAACGTCACCCTGCTTTAGTGCAGGAGGCTGCTCACAACTACGCCCTTGCACCCCGTTTTTCCAGCTAACCCTCCTCCCACTCTGGGCGTTTACAGCTACCTCACCTTGAGCATTCTCCTCCATCTCACGCATCCTTCCAACCAGCCAATTCCCAGTTTCAAACTTCTTTCGTGGTTATGTTTCTCAGGCACAGTGCCTTCCTGGTGCCAGTCCTTGGCATTCGAGTTCCCGCTCTCACTATAGAGACAGTGATGCGACCAGGGTTTCCCAGAGAAACCGTGGCTTCCCTTCTGGTCCGGTTGTCTTCCTCCAGACAACTCACCTCTGACCGAAAAACTACTCTCAAATGTGAATTATTACCATCACTGTAAGTTGTGCCAATCGATACCTTGATGGTTGGTTGCCAGGTCATGATTGGAACCTTCTGATAAAACACGGTCCTCAGTCTAACTTTTCTGCCCTACTAGCGAACACACACATACGACCATTAACAAACAAATCAGCCTTGCTTTGAAACATTTCCACACAGAAATGAAAAATATTCCAATCACTGGACCACTGATGTTCATTTTTATCCTCATGGAAAGTCTTCTGATATTCTAGAATGAAAAATTCATTTTTAACAATTTATTTTCTCCAGCAATGTAGCTATCATTATAGATCCTACATGGCATCACAGTGGAGAGACGGGGGGTTTCGGAACCAGAGTTGGTTTGACAGAGTGACCCAGCCTTTTATGAGCAGCACATCTTGATCCAGTTACTTGACCTCTCTGAACCTCACTTTCCTTACCCGGTACAAACATCCTACCAGGGGTGTCCTGCAGCCAAAAACGACGCAAGACAGCACGCAAAGTGATCGGCACGTTGTCGGTACAACATAAAAGGTAACTATTGTTACCGGGTTCTTTTGATTCTTTAAAGAGACCTCTGTCACTGTGAGTTTAAAAATCAGTATCGGCCTTAACTTGCTGTGTGACCTCCTGAAAGTTTGGTTCTTTCTGTTCATTGTTTGAAAAGTGAAGGGAAAATGACATTTTTCGTGTTTAAAAGTTAATCATAGCGTGGTTAAGTAAGTTTTCCTCGGCACACTGGATTTTTTTCTGGTACGTTTCTAAAAAGTAGCTCAGTGCCTTATGGAACATAAGTAAGGTTTATAGGGCAGCCTCTTAAAAAAGTGACCTCTGTAAAGGAGCACAGACAGCTTCTCTATAAATTCGCTCATCTGATGTCACCTACTATTTCAGGAGAGAGAGAAGCTCACGGCGTCACAGGCCTCCGACTTCAAAGCCCCTCGGTTTTGAAACTGCTGTTTGACTTGGAAAAACCGCGGTCAGATGCTTCGGCTTTTAAAAAAATCAAACACCATTTGAAAGTCCTGCTCACTGCACTCCCCGGGTTTTAGAACCTGACTCTCTTCCAGACAGGAAAGATGATCTGCGAAAGGAATACTATGTAATGAAACATTTTTAGCGAGTCGCGTTTTTTTTTTTTTTAACTTTCTAAAAGTGCCGTAAGCGTTGATGACACCCGTGCAAGTCTTCTGCTGAATAAAGCAGAAAAACCGAAGAGGAAAGGCCTGGTGCAGAATACCAAGTCTCAGACAGCCCCAAAGGAAGCAAAAGGTAGTTTCATCAGATTCCTTCTCCTGAGGACGCTTTGTGGGCTCCTCGTGTCCTTGGGCCTGGCCTTGCGGACCCCTGAGCCTGTCCCTCCCTGTCAGGGCGTCTCCCAGTCACGCAAAGAAGGGTCACCCCCCCCCCCCCCCGCATTATTCACTGACCCCTTGTATTAGTCTTCTCAGGCTGCCATGACAAGATAGCATAAAGCTCAAAAGTTTGTTTTCCCACAGTTCTGGAGGCTGGAAGTCTGTGATCAAACTGTCAGCGTGGTCAGGTTCTGGCCGGGGCCTTCCTCGTTTGTAGACGGCTCCGTCCCGCTGTGTGACACATGACCTCATTGTGCACACAGAGGCTGGAAGCCAGCTCTCTCTCGGGTCTCTCCCTGTAAGGATCCTAATCCCGTCATGAGTCTCCACCCTAATGACCTCATCTTATTGCCCTATTAACCTCCCGAAGGCCCCAACTCTAAACACTGTCACACTGGAGGGGAAGGCTTCAATATGTGAATTTGGAGGGGACAAAGTTCTATCCGTAGCACTTCTCTAAGCCTCGCCCTACCCTATCACTTTCCCAAAATGCAATGGCTTCGTGCTTTATTCTGCCTTATAATGTAGTAATCAGTCACCAGATAAAGGGAAGTGAGATGTCTATAGAAGTAGAACAGTTCAACCCCTTCAATCGAGGTTTAAGGTCTCAATAGAAAAAAGGTCCATTATCTCAAAAATGGAAAAACAAACACCACATGCACTCTCTAGTAATTTGGAACTAGTTGATGGGCACACGGCACAGAAGTAAAAATCACTGGAAACCGGGACGGGGGACGGGTAAAAACAACCCACCTAACAGGCACGATGAACACTACTCGGGTGATGGGCACACTTACAGCCCTGACTAAGGCATTATAAACCTATCCGTGTAACAAAAACATTTGCACCCCCTTAATATTAAGAAAGAAAGAAAGAATGGAAGGAAAGAAGAATGGAAGGGAAGGAGGGAGGGAGGGAAAGAAAAGAAAGAAAAAAAGAAGAAAAGGAAGAGTCGGCGGCTTATTGCCCCAAAAGTTTCACATGATAACTTAGGTGAATTTGCCAATATTCAGAGATTGGTCTTCAGTCTTCCAGACTCAGAAACCAGATCTCTGTAGATCTAGCTTTCAAAGCCCGATCTCTAATGAGAAAATCCACATTTACACAGCTCAAGAAACTAATGTATAAATCAGAACGCTAACACACTGGCAGACAACGAAAAATAAAAGCTGTGACAATCACCAGAAGATTCAAATTGACACGGACCCCAAATTCTAACGGGTTCTTCTCGGAAAGTCAAGTTATAATGAGAAAGCTGCTTGCTGAACAAGATTTCCGAGGACAAGAGATTATTTTCATAATTAAAGTGTTTACTGTCAGGAGGCTAAGACAGCCGGATCTATCCGGCTTCACTGTAGAAACAGCCTTGAACCAAAGGGACCATGAGAAACCACAGTCTGTGGCAGGACTTTTTCTTACTAAAGAGAACCCAGAGGAGGCCCACCAAGTTACTCCGCCATTCCACACTTCAGTTGCTGAATAATACCACGTACGATGGAATCCTCCAGACTTGCCCAGGCCTGGGAGCAGTTCTAGCTTCCCAATAGAGAGATTATAACATGAGTGTTCAGAACAGAGAACAAAGATCATCCTCAAGAGCCAGATGATCCCAGTTTGAATCTCCATTCCCCCACTTGTTGGCCACGTGACCTTGAGGACTTTATTGAAAATGCCCAAAACACGAGTTTCCTTCATTGCAATATTAAGACAGTAATCCCATTTAATTTGAAAACTTGTTATAATTGTTACGTGTTTAATGCTTTTAGCACAATAGCTTTAGTAAATCTGAAATAAATACTTTACCTATCCTTTAGCAGGAATGCAGAAATCTGTTTAAATTCATTATCTGATAGTATAGTGTGACTCCTGGTGTACAATCTCGTTTGTCCTATCTCCAACTTCTTTGCAGCTATGGTTTATCTCCTGTTTGCTTCGGGAACCCACCTATCATATTGCGGTAGAGACAGGTGATGTAACTCTTTCTAGAGCACACCCCGACTTTCCCGTCCTCTGGCCGAGGGTTTCTGGAGGTAACATCACTTACCACTTTCCTAGGACAGAGACTGTCACTGCAGAGAGTTTGGTACAGTGTTTAAAGGACGTAACAGAAGAGACCATAGAAATAAAAGGAAGATGTCAACTGTTTATGTTCTCATGGATTCACCAAAACCCAGGTTACCCCTCCTTTATGCTTTGTTTATTGCAAAATGCAGTGAATCTACCCAAAAGTGCACACACTGGCTTTGTTAGTAATTGTTTTCTTGCCTTTATTTATGTTTTTAACTACCTGATTCTTGACCCGTAACTACTTTTTAGTCTATTTTTGAACTCTACATAAATGTAATCACACATTATTTTGCGTCTGACTTCTTTTTCTTAATTTTGTTTTTCATTTCCATCCATCATGTTGGATATAGCTGGAGTTCATTCATTTTAATTACTATGTGGTATCCCGTTCTATGAATGTAACACAAACCATCTATTCTACTTTTGATAGTAATTATTTTGGTTCCAGTTTTATCTATTCTTAAATAAAGGCTTCTTTGAACACGTTTGCATATATCTTGGGGTGAGTCTATAAAAAAGAATCAGATGGACATTCTAAAATTGAAAAATGCAATATATGAAAATAAGAACTCGACAGATTGGTTTAGCACCAAAGGGAACCCCATGGGAAGACAGATCACGGCAAAGGATCCAAACTGAAGCACAGAGAAAAAAATTGTTGGGAGAAAAGAAAACAAAAACAAAACAGAATGTCTCACATAACCTAGTCCCAGTTAATCAAAGCGCTAATATTCCGTTAGCCCCAGGATTGGGTCGAGAATTGGCATGTGATTGGGGTTGGTGCAGTCAGAGCTAATCTTGGGCTTGGGCTTGAACCACCAGAATGAGATGCTCTCTTTTCCACTGAACTTGAACCTGAGACTTTGGGTGTTAGCCCGGAGCTTCGGGGCCAGTCCCCAGTCTGTGTCAAGGGAGCAGAGTGACAGGCCTGGTGATACCATCTCAGATCCTGGAGAGAGCCGCAGCGGTACTCTGGCTTTAAGACGGGTTAGAGTCGGGTTTTGTTTCGCTTTTCTCATCGCCAGTGAGAACCCTAACTGTAAGTACTTTTGTGCCTTCCCCAAATGCCCTCTTCCACGCCTTCCAAGAGGAAAGGCAGATCTCATGTTACGGAGAACTTCAGACCAGTTCTCTGCTCTGTCTCCCGACTCTAAGTGAGCTTCATGCTGGACTCTTCCCAGTGGAGCTGCTGGGCTGCTCTGGGAGCCCGGCTGACGGCACACAGGGCATCGGCACCGAAGTCCTTTCTTCCTGGGATCCCAAATGGCCTCTGTGCATCGAGCATCCTTCGCATTCCTCTGTCCCCGGCTCATTCTTCGGACCCCTAAGTTTAATATATTGCTTTAATTAACTTTTTAGGCACTACACTCAGAGAGCAGTGATTATGCCTGAGTGGGAGGGCTTGTGATTACTCCCAGAATGGCATCATATTCAAAGTGAATTTCCGCTGCCTCTGCTTTCCAGTCTGAGAATAAACCTAACGTTGAAAATGGCCACGAGAAAGAGAAGAAAGCCTGCTTGCTCACATCTCTGTAAACTGACTTATCTGCGCCTCCCAGCCCTGTCCTGTTGAATTCTTATTCCACCCCTCGTCTCCTTTTTGGACAAAATGCCCCAGGCCCTGGGCTCTGGGCCCTGAATTCTGGACAGGGCACTTTTTTAGGGCATGGCTATTTGACGCATAGAAAGAAACCTCCCTCATTTGAAACTAGATTGAAAAATCTCCTTTTCTTCAAGTTCTATATTATTCCTCATTCCTTCTTTTTTACCGGGATAGTATTTTTGAAAAACTGAAAGGTAGGGTTTGGGTTTCAATATTTCTTTCTATTCTTTGCTTCCTTCTGCTCTTTATACCCCCTCCCCCTCAGCCCACACACACACACAAAATTAACCGAGTCAGAGCTGAGAAACCGGCAGCCTGGCCCAAAGATACGCTGCATCTCGCCTTTACAGTGGCTGTTAGAATTTTATCTTTGTTACACGCAGTTACTATCAGGAGATGCTACATAACGATTCTCACCGCAACATGCTCTTGAAATACCAGGATATCTGGCGCCGGGGCCCGTATTCCCTCATGGCAAGAGCTAGCTGGTGCTATGTGGTAACCACCTCTTTTATCTTAAAATTCATCCACTTCACCCATTTACCCACTTCACTCTCCCACTTGAAGCCCCAGGAAGGCAGCACGAGACGGACTAGAAGTGGCTGCAAAGTGTGACCACAGGGCCTTAGACAGCCCGGCCATCCTAAGCGGGGACAGAAGCAGCAGAGAGTGCTGGACTTCACAGGGCTTTGTTCTTGCACTCAGGGACCAGAGACCCTAAGCAGTGACCTGAGGGACCTGGGACCGAGGAGATGTCAGTAGGTGCCGCAGAGTGAACACATGGGAGCCAAGATCGGCAGCCCCGATGCCTCAGCACTGCCAGGAACAGAATGACGGAAGGAACCAGTGAAGTTACACGATCAAAAATAATGATAAAAATGTTTACTTTTCCAAGTTTTCTCCCATCTGCCTGATTACGCAGACTGAGATTCATGCTTTCTGCATTATTGATCAAGGCCTCACCTATTACAACAGCTTCCCTCTGCACTTAGCCATTGACCACATTTTTTTTTAATAGCTTTTACCCCATAAAATTTTGTATCATCTTCAGACACACCTGGTTGTAAGAAAGAGTATTTTTTCCAAGTGCAAGAGCCGTATACTTGAGTCACCTGGATAAGTTTTCATTCTAGTTATGATCACTGTTCAGCAAACCACACCAAAACACAGTGACACAGAAACAACGGCCAGTCATTCATCAATTTGGGCAGGGCGCGGGCAGCTTGGCTCATCGTCAGTCAAGCAGTGACAGTACCAGAGCCAAGGGGACGGACACAGGACTCGGCTCTCCACGCAAGGAGTGTCAAAGAATTTGGGGGCCGTGTTTTAAAACTACTATGCTTGTTAAAACTGTAAATACGTGGGTTTTACCTTACACCTACTTAATCAGTAATAATATAATATAATATCACCCCCCCCCCATTTCTCAAATAAGCAAAGCTGAGAGAATTAAATAACCTGCCTCAACATCACAAAGCCGAGCAAATGCTGGAACCGTCATATAAACCTGGATCCATCCGGCTCTGAATGCTTTTACGTGTCACTTCCCTTAAATGACTAAGACTGTACCTTGGCCTGTCTCGTGGCCGTTGGTACCTTGCTCTCAGTTTAGCTGAGTAGCTGATTCTGTCTCTGTTGACATGGGGGATATATATCAAAGAACTGTATGGTCATTGCATTTTGTCCCGTTAGCCACCCTGATTTCCAAAGAAACGTAGTGGTCTTTGCACATCTGTTTGATTTTTTCCATGGCGGGTGATTGCAGGGGTTATTTTGAGCTGCGTGGTTTTTCTAGGGCTCCCCCCCTGGCTGCCGGGGCAGAGACCTTTTTGTCACCCTCTGAAGCAGAGACCTGTCCCCACCTGCCGCGCTATGGCCCACGCCGCCCCCTAGTGGCGAAAGCCAGTGCAGCCTCCGCTCCAGCAGCGTTGACACCTTCAGGGTCCCTGTTCTTACAGAGCCCAGGGACAGCCACATTTGGGGACAAACCTACATCCAGCGTCAGATGTCACTGTTTGGCTGGCATCGTTGTCACTATGCAACGTAATGTGGAACACAGCCCCCTTCTTAGGAATTCTGGAATTTTCCTCTAAATCCAAGAGATGAAGTAGGGACTTTGCAGGAAAAATGAAGACACTGGTGATAATTCTCCTAAAAAAAGCCTCATGTGGGAAGGAGGTGCGGGTGAGGGTTGTAAGTGCACGCGGGATCCGCTGGCTTGTGTGTGTGTTGTGGCTCTTCTTAGAGCTTGTGTATCAGAAAACAGGAACGCACAAGTTACGTCAGCCTCCGGCCACAGGATTGACCGTGCTAACTGAGTTAGCCCACGGCCCAGTTTTTCTTCATTGAATCTGCCGGTGGTTTGGATGACTCGTAGGGATGGTCAGGCCAGACCAGCGTCTTGGGCTGGACCACAAAGGCTGCAGGGCCTGAGTTTGCAAGAGTTCTGACTCGGCCTCTCCCTTGGGTTTCATCACCAGGGCAGCAAAGAACAGTGCACAGGTTACAGAGGATGTGAAGGACACAGAAGGCGGATGCTGTCTGCTGATGCCTCACCTATTCATCCCCAGGGTGCGTCCCGCACTGAGTGGTTAATTCAGGCCAAGCAGGGGGGTGCATTTCCCAGAACAACGGAGCCACACGCAGAGCCGACAGGGAGATTTATAGATCACCCAGACATCCCGGACTCCGAGGAGAATGCAGGAGCTGGGGGAGAGTGTAGGGCTGTTTCTCTTAGAAGGTATACATGCATCCCGTGTAAAGAGCATTTCTATGAAGAAGGTATTGAGGGATGGCGGGTGGTCCAAGGGATACAAGGGTTACAGTATGTTTTCCTATGAAAAGGTCCTGGAAGCTATAGATGGATGATGCCTCCTCCCCCCCCCCCCAGCTCAAAGTGGTCTCACGACACAGTTCTAATAGCTAATGAGAGAAAGAAATCCCTGGGAGGGGCGACCCTTCCCACGTCCAAAGGCAGGCCCTCCTTAGGAACACTGGGCAGCCTTCCACCCTTCTGCTCGCACGGGGACTCAGGGGAGAGCCGTGGAGCCGTGGCAGCCGTCTTGTGACCACGAGGGGACAGGCACAGAAATGGCGGCTCCTCCTCACATTTTTTTTTTTTTTTTTGTGAGACAAATCAGTCCTAATGTTTGAGCTACTCTCGCAGAGTTTTCTGTTATTTATAACTGAACACATTCCTAACAGATTGTCTGAGCTAGGGCTGCTATAACAAAATACCAGATTGGGTGGCTTAAACAGCAGAAATTTATCTCTCACAGTGCTGGAGGCTAGAGGTCCAAGATCAAGGTGCCAGCAGATTCTGTTCCCGGTGACGGCTCCGTTCCGAGCTTGGAGACAGCTGCCTCCTCACTCTGCGCTCACATGTCCTTCCCCGGGGCCGGGGTTGGGGAGAGAGAGCTCTCTCCTCCTCTCCTCTCCTCTGCTTAATCCCAGCATGAAGACCCCACTCTGATGACCTCATCTAAACCCAATCTCTCCGAAAAGTCCGACTTCCAAACCACATTACATTGGGGGCTTCATTGTGTGAATTGGGGTGGGGGAGGGACACAAACATTCATCCCATAACACACGTACATCCACAAGTCAATATATAAGTTTTAGAAGTTTACCAGTATTCCCTTAACCGCCCTGTGTTTCTACTTAACATACACAAAACTCTCTAAGAGGCCATAATTGCAGAGCAAGTAACCGGTAAGGCTACTCTTGGACCACGAATCAAAGGCTAGAGTTTGACGCATTTCAAAAGTCGGCAAAATTTATCTTCCTAGACTAAGCCCCCTTAAAGAGATAGAAAACAGCTTGATAAAAAGATTCATTTAATTACTTGACTCATAAAATTTAACTTTGTGTATTTGGGGGATTCAGGTTGTGAGTAATCAAAAGAATATTTATATTTGGTTATCAACTTTGGAGATGTCTGTCAGCTAAAAACAGATATGCATAAACATACAGACCATTTAAACTCACTCAGTTCACTTCAGCATCCAGACTGTAGCTCTGCTCTTTCTCGTTGACTAGACTCTTCTAAGAAACCAGGAGAAGGAGTAACCCACGTTGTGAACAGTCATAAAATCACCAATCTACAACTAATCGTTAGAAATTCACCTACGGTTATAAATTAATACAAATTTCCAAAGGGAAGAATTGGAGTAGTACAATTGAAATAGAAAATTTAATGGTAAAATACAAGATGTCTTTGTGTTAATTCAGCAGAAAGCTGAGTATCATTGAAAGAGAGCTGTCAGCGTCATATGGGACACATAAACGTATGCGTAACAGTGATTCACAATTGTAATATAGAACGTAATTAAGCCCTCCATTACTGTGTGTTTGCATTTTTTCTGCTGCATGAGTACTTCTATTCAATAATCAAAGCAAAAAAATAAAAGCGGGAGGAGAACATTTTGAAACATTTCACTGGACTCCTGAATTTTTTCCATTCATAACAGAGTCCTAAAGATGGAATACACTTTCAAATTCCACCTTCACGTCCACAATCACTCGGCCTCATACAAGAATCCTCTAGGTTTGTAACCTAAGGCTTCGTGTCCCACGGAGGTTGGGTATCTTTCTTAGTAAGCTAAACCCTTGCGGCTGTTCCAGCTGGGACCCTGGCAGGGATTCGGACACAAGGTAAATGACCGGTTGGTGAGAGGGCGAGAGGTCTAAGCTCCAGGCAGAGAGATGGCTTCTTTTTTTAAAAAAAATTGACAGTACTGAGACACCTTGGATTGTTTTTGAAAAGGAGAAAAAAAATATTTTTTACCATAACCCGTCTGGGAAGTGGTTAGATCAAAATACCCCTTGTAGGTGTGCCAGATGCCACCCCTAGAGCCAATAAACAATGCCATGCTTGGATCGATACCAGTGAGCCAGTGGGGTTCACGGTCGGAGTTCAGTGACCTGAGAAGTCACATCCTGCCCTACAGGGACTTCTCCACCTCTCCCTGCCCCCGCTCCTGCTCGGGGGCATTGGGGAGATTGGGCAGATTTCCCGACAGTGTCTGAAGGCTGTCCCTGGAGCCTAGACCAGATGAGATTTTCCATGATCACTTTAGAAGTGCTTAGAGCTCTGTGTTGAAAGGGAGTAAAACTTCGGGGACCCTGTGGGCATGTAACTAAGCCAGCTCTGAGTGGACAGCGTGGGGTGATTGACAGTGCCTGGCCCCGTCCCTTTCCCCAACCTCCCTCTCTCCCATGACCCCTCCCCTGCCACACACACCCCCCACCAAGGGACCAGAGATAATGCAGACCCCCAAATACCTCTCTTACAGGATTTAGGGATTTAGGAATAAGTAGTGGTTCAATTTGCTTATCTAGACAATAGTCTCTACCTTACAAATGGTTTAAAGCTGTCCAAATAGAAATTAGCAATCTGAGTTTTTTTTTTTTTTTTAAAAAAAGAAGGAAAGAAAGGAGGGAGAGAGGAGGGAAAGAGGGAGAGAGGAAGGAAGGGAGGGAGGGAGGGAGGGGAGAAAAGGAGAGAGGAGGGAAAGAGGGAGAGAGGAAGGAAGAGAGGAAGGAAGGGAGGGAGGGAGGGAGGGGAGAAAAGGAGAGAGGAGGACCCAGCCAAATATCCAACCACAGGTGACTGATTGCATTTTATGATAGAAGATTTGAATTTTGCCGATTCCTTTCTTGGTAGGAAGACATGTTTTTTAATCTCACAATTTACATCATGTCATGAGTCTTTCAGTCTCTACTTTTATCTAAGAAAACTTCAGCATGGGTCCCTCTGCGTTTCTGTCTTAGGGTCACAGGTCTTGTGCTAAGGAGCAGCTCTGAGGCTGAGGGGCCGCAGGTCCTACGAATAACTCGCAAGCTTGAAGACTAAGTTCTTCCTGAGTTTTGGTCGAAAAGTTGATCACTTTAAAGCCCTGAAATGGTGACCTCTGTCACCTATATCTGGGCTGGTTGTTCTCCGAGGCTCCAGCTTTATCTGACAGTAAAATTCCAAGTAATGAGCTCTAACTTTCCAGAAAAGCATCGAAAAATAGCATAACTTAAACGACAGTCACCTGATGTGGGGATATTAACCTTTATAACTGTTTATTACATGGCCATGATTAAAATTCCCTTATACATAAGCCGTATAGTTTATTCATTCTGTGTTTCTAAAAGAATTTCAGTTATGCAACCGAGAATAAAAACAAACGTGAAGTGCATTTTTCTGCATATATATTTCAATAAAAAGATTTTTTTAAAGATGTATATGAAATAGAACAAGTTGTAGCTATTTGAGTTCATTTCTGTTAAAAATATTATCCTCGTCTATTCACATCCGTCCTAATTAAATCAGGTTCTCGGGGTTCCCAGACCCTGGCGAACAGTTTAAACGTGTTTTCTTCACCTGCACTGAGAGTGACCACTCTGGGGAAGTATCGGGCTCTCGGTTTTTATTCCGTGCTTGTGAAATACATTGTAGCGAAAACTCCAGAGAATCAAACCCGTAATTTATTCCCGTAACAGGGACCACCTGCCACATGTTCCCGGCTCCTTCCTGGGTTTCAGCAGAGACCAGGACGCTGGGAACCAAGGGGTCTTGATTTGTGGCCCGTAAACACGTGATTTAATCACAGTAAGGAAAGGAACTTTTCCCCACACGTCAAAGTCAGAAACGGTGACAGGGTTTCCCAGGGACATTTCCCATGAAGCTGTTACAGATTGACGAGTCCCCGAGCACTGACTCTGACACCAGTCCTCGTCCCCCCTCACCCGTGCGTCCCGTGCCCGAATATGTCTGCAGACATGTTTTCTCCAGGCTGCAAATAGCCCTGGAAATGGGTGTTTAAGCCGCCGTGAGCCGGCAGTGGCCGAACCACGCAAGGTCAATCTGCCCGTGGACTGGCCGCTGTTTCTCAAAGTGTGACCCACTGTCCCCAGATCTCCCACACGAGAATCTTCTGCCCCCGAAGCCCGGGCATCTGTGTTAAAAACAAGTTCCCCAAGCGATTCTTACCCATACTACGGCTTTGCAAATGACTAGGTTTGATTATTTTTTCTGTATTTGTTCATCCAGCAAACATTTCCTGAGCTCCTGGTAACTACTGGGAAATATAAAGTCCCCCTCCCTGTGACACGGAATGCAGTATTCGCTGACGGTGTGGCACAGCCCCCAGCGTCCTCCAGAACCTCAACAATCGTCATGAGACACCGAGCAGACTTTTCTGCACAACAAGACCCCGGCCGCGAGCCATCTGCGTGCCAAAGCGTAGAGAGAACCGTGAGCAGTTGGGGACCAGAAACCTGTGTCATCTCTGGGGCTGAGTAAGCGGCAGCTGAGCTACCTCCAACTGCCCTCATCCCCCACCGAACCTCGTCGTCTATGTGAGAAGAATGGGGAGGTCGGTGAGGGGAGAGGAGAGGCCACAGGTCCGAGAGTCTGTGGCCTGAAGTGGATAGAACCATAGATTGCTCGTCCCTCTGGCTGCATTTTCATCCCAAATACCACGCACAGAAGGTGCTAGAGCTAGGGAAGACTCACTCAGAAACTGGCAGTGCCTTTAAGAATAGACAGACATCTAATTTCATGCAGTCGTCAAACGTCTACTTGCACAGTAGACTTGCCGGTCTACCGTCCGTGGCTGTCTGAGTTGAGCCGTAGAGAATTGGGGAGATGCAGCACGGTGGCCGGGCCTGGTGGTGGAACGACCTACGCTCCCAAAAGACTGCAGAACTCGGGCCACAGTGCCAGTGCCCCCCCCCCAGGGAAGCTAACTAGCGAGAGGTCCCCAGAAGCAGGAAGCTGCAGGGGACACGCAGCTAGGAAGTGGGAAGATGCCAACCCAGGGGATCATCAGGGCAACCTCCCAGGGAACGTAAACAAGGGCCTGAGGGAGCACTGGCACCTGGGTGTCTGCACACGGCTCAGCCAGCCGGTGTGCCCGGTGATGCCCAAGACTACGTTCATTTGCATTCCCACTGATTTAAAACAAAAGGACGTTTGCTCTCCTTTGCAAGGGTTAGTTCTTCATTCCCATCCCAACACAAATAAAATAGAGCCTGGAAGGGGGAAGAGAGAGAGGAAGGAGGGTGAGGCCAACCTCCCTCCCTGCCCTGAAGGCCTGTGCTGGGGAAGAGAAGGCCCACGTCACTACGTCACTACATCGGAAATGAGGCTGAATTTTCTAACTGGACTATTTGACTAAAACGGCCAGAAATCTGTGGGGTCTGACCCCATCATGACACAAAGCGCGTGGTCGAAGACAGTAACTGGGAAAAAAACGACTCATTTCATGTTTATGTCACACCCAGTTCAGACCATTAAATAAACCACATGTGTAAGTATTCTGTGACCAAGGGGTGTTCTCTTGTCAAATAAGATTAGGAAACAGCATAACCTGTAGTCCCCCCACCCACCACCAACCAGGTTAAAAATGACAATGACAATCTGTTTACTAAAGACTCTGGGAAGTTCTGCAGAAAAGACTAATCGTATTCAACCCGGCACTGCCCTGTGTTGTTTATGCACAGGGACTGTGAGTGTGTGTGTGTCTGGTTATATCTTACGGGACGCTGATGTTTTCTGGAAGACGGTTTGGGAAATAAATGCCAGGACAGACAGACACCCCAGTCTGTGTCGTGCAGTGTATGTAGCATGCGGTGCTGCGAGGTTCTAGATCAAAGAGATTACCTGTGATATTCAAATCTTAATATTTTATCACCATAGTTACTATTTATCATCACGGTTAATAAAAGTAACTTTGGAAGAATTATTTACAAAAATAATAACTTTATTGGTGCTAAATTCTTTCTGAAGATTTTACTAATCATTTTACATGCATTATCATCTTTAATCTTCCCCAAAACCCTGTGAGGTTGGCACTATTTATATTCCCAGGTGATAGTGGAAAATTGGAGGCCACGGTTCCACAGGTAACAGGAAGCCTCAAACCCACGTCCGTCCAATGCAAGCTCTGCTCTGGGCCACTAGGATATATTGCTCCATATTCGTATTTTTCTCTGCACCCTTATGGAAAATTACCCAGACTAGGATTCTGACATTACTCGTGATCACAGTGAATAATCAGTCCTGGCTGTGAACCGCACAGCAATTAAAAAAAGATCTCGGCTTTTCTGAGCATCATGTTCAGACTGAGCAGCAACGCAGGGGTCTGGGCAGGGAGCGCGAGAGCAAGGCCAGAGGGAGGTTGACTGTGGCCACGTCAGGGTTCCCCTGGGTGGCAGATCGTACGCGTCTCTGCGTGTGCTGAGGGGTGGGTGGGTACGGGGACAGTATTTATCTTCAACATACCCCGAGCATGAGCCAATTGGTTGCAGATGGCGCACAGCTGCGAGGAACACCTTTGTTTCATTTGAAACTTGTTGTAAATCTGTTCCCTAAACTACCTGCTCCGATGGCTTTTAATTTAGAGGATGTCGGGTAAGTCCCTGTATATGACCCTCGTATATCACCGTAAAAGGGGGGGGGTTCAGGCTGGAAACCCCTGGGAGGGTCCTTAGATTTATCGAAGCGCTGGGTTACCACGGGCACTTTGGGGAGTTTAAGGTTTTTATTGATTATCAACGTTGTAAAGAAGAAATCAATTTTTATAAAGAAGAGTGCATTGGAGGGAGAAAAACGCCCTTTGGCTGGAATTTATTTTAATGTGAGAATTATTCTGTTTCTTTTCCGAGAGCACCTTAGCAAGTGGCATTATTACTCCATAGGTTAAAGAAGTCATGCTGAAAGGGAAAAGACACATTTTTTGTGGGTGGACAATTAAAAAGTCTCTTTGCTCTAAAAGGGCGACTCAGGTTCAATGTTCAGGGTACATTTTGGGGGCTGGGAGGATAATAATGGCCGATAATGGAATGAGTTATCTGGTGTCATAAGGTCCAAATCAAATGGATCTCATCTTCAGGAAACAAAACATTTTTTTCAACTGTGCTTTTGTCTCATACAGCAAGTTTGCACCAAATCCTGTAAAGTAACTTTAAAGAAATAACTTTTAAATGTTGGGAGTTGCTGTAATTTCTGCATTACTAGAGTTTCTTTTTCTTTTTTCTTATTGAAATTTCTTTCTCAGAGAACTTCCTTCCACGGCGGGTGGGCACAGCACCTCCCGGAGGGATGGGTCAAAATACAGATCTGGATGTACTCAAACCCCACGAAGCGTTTATAACCTTTCCTGTCACAGATAAGCCTTTCTAAGGAAAAGCAAAACTCACCTCGAAGAGGGACCAAGGAGTGGAAGCAAAGGAGGCTACACCAGGTAACCAAGGAGAGCAGCCCGGCATTTCCCAGGCAAACATTTTATCTAACGTTTACAACATGCATGACATTAGCAACAACATTTTTAAGAGAGATGATCATAGTTTTGAATAAACTATATTAAATGAAGTCAGAAGCTGTAAAGAATGCCTCCGTTTGCAATACGAAGGTTTGCCAGTGGGGAACAAAATCCGCATTATATTCCTAACTCCACTGGATGTGTATTTTAAGAAGCATCTGCCAATTTAGCCCCTATAGAAATATCCTCAAAAGTCAACCAAAAATGCTTGGTTTTACTAAATTTTTTTCCTAGTAGATGTTTATTTCTGTTTTATAAGATGTTACTTCATTTTAATGGTAAAGTTGACTATTTTGTGGTAGAAATGGGATTCCAGGGATGAGATCTTTAAGTACAGTATTGCACCCTAAGAATCTTACATATTATGGCCCAATTTGTAACGACTGTTCAGGAACTATTTAGTCATTACTTTGGGGGAAGGTATTATCATCCATCAGTTCTCAAGGTATTAATCTATATTTTTATTTCCTTCTATTACAATGACTTTTTTAAACAAATTGGCCGCATTGCAGAAAAGGTGGCACAGATGTGTTAGAACAACGCTTTTCAAATTTTACTGTATCTGTAAATTACCTGGGCATCTTATTAAAATGCAGATTCTGACTCAGTAGGCTTGGACAGGGTCTAAGATTCTGCATTTCTAACAAACTAACAAGACGATGCTAATATTGCAAGATAGAATTCCTGTTTCTTGGGTGGGGAAAACAAAAAAAAAGAAAGATTCTAAATAAAGGAGAAGGTGCAGCATAAAAGCTCTAAGCACACGGGCACCTAGATCGCCATCTAGAAATGTCTTAAAAAGGGATTTAAAAATATGGCCAGAGCCATAATGATAATAAACGTGGATGGTTAAGGAGAGTGCAGAGAATTATGGTCAAAGAGCACCAGATTGAAAGGATAGTTTGGTTCTAACTTTAGCTCTGTCACTATTTATGGGACTGTGGGCAACAACTTAACTATACATGGTCTAGATTTTGGTTTCCTTCTCTCTCTAATGACGTAGACTCGACCTCAACTAATTAGAGCATCAGAAACAACATGATGTGTGTGTGTGTGTGTGTGTGTGTGTGTGTGTGTGTGAAAGTATCAAGTGCTACAGTCAGGAGAGAACAACTGGCATCCTCACGGGGCGGGTATTTTCTGGAAAGCAGATTAACAATCCTCACCTTTCAACAAGAATTTCCTCTAGGCTCCATGGTTCATCTGCAAGTTTTTTGCAAATTTTTGCAAATCTCTAAAAAGTTTTCGCATATATTTATTGGAAAAAAATTGCATCTAAACAGATCAAGGTAGTTCAAACCCAACCTGTGTTGCCGAAATGTCAGCTACACACGCAGGTTCGTGAGTTTTGACGGAAGCTCACGCTGGCCTGTACAAAGGCCAGTCTGCCCGAGTGCCGTCCTTTCTAGAAGGTTTGTCTCATGCTTTGTTCCCAGGCTCAGGAGTCTCGGCCACTTCTTGATTGCCAAATCCAGAAAGGTACTGAAACTCTAACCTCTACTGGTCAGGAGCTGGCAAACTTGGCTTTCCACAAAGACACAGAAAGTAATTATTTTTGGTTTTGCGGACGACACTGTCTCTTCATGACTTCTCAGCTCTGCTGTAGTGTGAAAACAACAATAGGCACTGTGTAAGTGAACGCACATGGCTGTGTTCCAATAAAACTTTATTTTAAAAAAAATAGGCAGGGCCATGTGCCGTGGTTGAGACCTGTAATCCTAGCACTCTGGGAGGCCGAGGTGGGAGGATCGTTTGAGGTCAGGAGTTCAAGTCCAGCCTGAGCAAGAGCGAGACCCCGTCTCTACAAAACAGTAGAAGAGTTAGCTAGACCTGGTGGCTCACACCTGTAGGCCCAGCTACTCGGGAGGCTGAGGCAGGAGGCTGACCTGAACCCAGGAGTTAGAGGTTACAGTGAGCCATGATGACGCCACTGCACTCTAGCCTGGGTGACAGAATGAGACTCTGTCAAAAAAAAAAAAAGAAATAGACAAAGGGTGGGATTTGTCCTGTGGGCCACAGTTTACCAAACCCTGATCTAAACTAAAAAAAAAAAATCAGTGGCCTCCTCGGCGTCCTCTCTTTTGGCCTCAGAACGGCCTTATTTGTGTCCTGTGAAATAAACTTAACTTCCGAGATAAAGTACCTAAGGTTGACAAATTAACTGAGAGCAACAAACCAAAAGGCCCTGTCCCTATTTGAATCTATAATAAGAAATAAAGGTGGGGTAAAGAGGGCAAGAAAATTCCAAATGGTGATAAAACCCGTGCCCCGGGGAGCACAGGTAGGGAGGACTTTTCACAGAGCTCCCCGAGATGTTCAAACTCAGCCTCCCTTCAGCTACTTCCGCGAAGGATTCAGGGCCTAAAAGCCTAATGACAGTTCTCTGGCTGAGAATCAAGTCGCTGTCACTTCGCTGATCCTGCCGCTTGCTACTATTTTTGTCTGATAAGCAGAACCTTTTACGTGGGCCTAGACTTGAGGCCAAGTCGCCGGTGATTCACGGTCTGGGGACAAGAGGGCCCCCACCTCCAGCCTGGCCGCGTTCGGGGTTCTCTGGCAGGAGCGTTGTGGATGTTTTCAATTAGGCGGAAAACAGAACCCGAGAGAGGATGGCTTTAACCCAAACGACACCTCGCCTTGGGTATCATTTCTCTCCTTCCCTTTCTCTCTCTTGCTGTAGGCGTGTGGGGTGAGTGTGCAACATGGTCGAGGTGGCCAGGTGACATCCTGGGCCCTAAATAATACGGCTTTTATAGACGGCCTGAGACGCACAGTCTCAAAACAATTAACTTTACCACCGCACGTTTGACCGAGGAGCGCTTTTTATGGCCGCAGGGGTTCCTTAGCAAATTCTCAAGTGCAGGTGCCCGTGGACACCAGGGTGGCAGCCGGGCCTTGTGGGACTGCAACTCTGTGTCCATCATACTTGAGTCCCTTGTGGCCCAGACGGCCGGTAACCGGAGAAAAGAGCAAAAGGCGTCCCGGGAGGACAGAAATACAAGACGCTGAGCCCAGCTCCAAACAGCAAACTGAGTACGCAACCTGCCCTGTCTGCGGAGCTTCTGTGTCCCTCACCCGGCCATAGTGCCGGGGAATTTGGGAGTCATCTATCACGGGGAAGGTTTAGTTTTGTCAGAAAGCATATGGTTACCAGTCACGTGTATATTTAGAAAGATTGGATAAAAATTACCAAATGGAGAACAAAGAAATCATCCTGTTGGCAAAATCAGGACTATGGAACGATCACCAAAATCAACTAGACAATGAGAATCCTACACAGAGAAGACTCACATGCCTGGAGAGAGATATAGATCCTGAAATGTTTCTTTAAAGATATCCATCTGGCCGGGCGCGGTGGCTCACGCCTGTCATCCCAGCACTCTGGGAGGCCGAGGCGGGAGGATCGCTCGAGGTCAGGAGTTCGAGACCAGCCTGAGCAAGAGCGAGACCCCGTCTCTACTAAAAATAGAAACAAATTATCTGGCCAACTAAAATATATATAGAAAATATTAGCTGGGCATGGTGGCACATGCCTGTAGTCCCAGCTACTCGGGAGGCTGAGGCAGGAGGATCGCTTGAGCCCAGGAGTTTGAGGTTGCTGTGAGCGAGGCTGATGCCACGGCACTCACTCTAGCCCGGGCAACAGAGCGAGACTCTGTCTCAAAAAAAAAAGAGGGGTACTCGTTTGCTGACTGTCCTTGAGCCTCTCATGACAGAGACGCACAGGGACTGGGAACAAAGACAGGGACAAGCATCCAGAGGGCAAAACCTGACAGTTACTCTTCTGAATCTGAGCCCACATGCGAGTTTCAGGCAGCATCATAAATTTATGGATTGAAAAATTCTTTTTCTGCTGAAAAATCATAATGGGATTATATTATACTTCTTTACATCTCTTACTTAAGATCCCCTGTTTTGTTACATTGTTCATATCCACTACATCATTATAAATAAATTGTTTTTATTTCTTCCTGAGCAAAGCTTCCTGATTTTTGACAGCGAGGGCCTGATTTCGGGGGAGGAGTTGGTGATGAGCGTGGGACACTTAACCTCAGCACACGGCTAATCAGAAGGAAAAAAGCCCCCAAGGCAGCCTTTAACTCAGGTCCTTTTCAAGAAAAAATTTATTATTAAAGTCTGAAATGCCTCTTTCAAGAACAATTTCATGATTTTTCTCGAAAGTCTGAAATGTTTAGCACTTTCTAAAAGCTTCCCGATGAGCCCTTCTCTTTCAAAGCACAAAACATGGCAGAGATTCTCTGTTAAAAAAAAAATAATAATAATCAATGATAAGATTTAAAAAAATGGCAGACTATTTTTTCTTTGGATGTAATTCTATTCGGGTATCTGCCTTTTTCTCCACAAATAATTTCTTTTTGCAAACTTTGTAACACATAGCCTACAAAAGAGGACCATAAACGTGAAAATCTTCTAATTTATTTGACCAAAAGCCAAAACCACTTGCACATCCTCTGCGTGAGTAGAGGCCACAGAACACCCCAGACACACAGATTTACGGCTCGATCCTGCAGATGCAAGTTGGAGAAATAAACCGCTCTCCATTGAGCGATGAGGTCATAAGAACAACCCATAAATTTTTTTTGATTTAAAAAAATAAAGAAGGGTGGGACTGCAACTCTTGTGTCCATCATACTTGAGAAACCAGGAAACAGACATAGCCTGAGGATCCCCCTTCCCCTAACGTGACTGCCCCACACAGATCTTTTATTGTCCCACTTTCCCAGCTTTGCTTACTTTTGTCATTTCCCCTGATTTTTCCAAAGTCCATCCGTCCCTCCAAACCCACAGCAAGACCCCTCTCGTCTGAGGAGCCTGTGCAACCGCCCCCTCCCCCCGCAGAGGGACAGGGGAGCCACCCGGGGCTCGAGCTGTAGGTTAGGGGCCCAGCAGTTCTTTCCCTCACTGGCCGTGGCTTGGACGTGTCCCCGAATCGTGTCGGCGCTCAGGCTTGCTGCACGAGAGCACGATGTGTAAAACCAAACTGGTTCAGAGTGAGCGCAGGGCGGTTCGTTTTGCAACTAACGTCCCACGTTCTTGACTCAAAACTTGACGCTGGTCCCTCTCTCTGGTCGCCTGTGGCCGGTTACTCGGGGCCAGTTCC
Source organism: Lemur catta (assembly GCF_020740605.2). Taxonomy (NCBI): domain Eukaryota; kingdom Metazoa; phylum Chordata; class Mammalia; order Primates; family Lemuridae; genus Lemur; species Lemur catta. The sequence goes on from NC_059151.1 coordinate 1,529,601, forward strand.
TACGACAACACACGACTTAACCACCTTGCCACAATCCCCGACACTTCTCCCTCGTCCCCTCTCTCATGAGCCTCTGTCACTCCCTCAGGCAGGTGGCAGGACTGTCCACCTGCCCTAAAGAGGTAAACGTGGCCTCCACGTGGCTGCGTCACGTGATGCCCGACTTCAAGCACCTTCTGTTGTCATTAAGAAAAATGAAAACGGCAGCTGGTTGGAGAACAGAACAAACCCACAGTCCCTCCCCAGACCCCCCAAACACACAATGTTCCGGTGAGGAGGAGACCCCGTCCTAACAATAAGCAAAAGCTGCATTCACCCAGACAAGACTCTCTTGCAGAATCTCAGCAGAAATATCCCGAGAAATTAGCGTGGTAAGATAATGTCATTTCTAATAAATACCTACGTAAGAAGCAAAAGCAACACAAACCTTAATGGGGCTGGGGGAGGGACACTGTCAATCACATCAACAGTACCGGCCCTTCCTGATTACAAAAATGGTCCAGTTTAAAAACACAAATAAAACATAGTCCACTTTCATCTCTCTAAGATAATCGCCAAAAATATTTCACAGTAGGTTCCTCTAAGTGGTTTTTCCCTGGTGCATTTGAAATTAGTTTTTTATAAGAATCTAAGCCACACATAATCTGAGAAATACATCCCATTTCCTAAGATAAGGCCACCCTTGTGCAGTACAAGAGGAGAGACCGACCCAACCCGGGGCAAAGGCACTTGTGCAGCAGCTACTAACGCAGCATAGACGAGTCCGTCCGTCCACAGGTAGGAGCCGGGCACCTGCCCTCCCTGCAGCTATGAACACGGCAATTCATATGCGAAGGAGGAGCCGATGCTACTAACCTCAAGTTCAGCGGCTACATCACCAGCAAAACATTTAATTTTCCCGGTTTTGGGTTGCTGCACTGCACTTAGTTTTTCTTCAAAGAACAACGGTAGATATTCTGCACGACTAAACTGGTCTGCCACTAAGTACCTGTTTTGTTTTAGTTTTGCACAGGATAAAAAGAAGAGTCTGCCCCAAAGGGGAATCCAGCCCTCCATTCCTAATGTGGTAGGAAATACTTAAACATCGTCAATGACATTTTTCTTGATTTCTTCTCAGAGATTTAAAAAAACAACATTGACAACTCTGAGGTCCAGATCTCTTCCCGAATACCCTATTATATCATCCCTGAAGAAAGAAGAGACAGGATGTGGGACATTAAAGTGAGACAAGTCAGGTAACATAGGGGCCCTTGCTGGAAATAATTTTTTCCGTTGTGGCTTTAGGGTCAGAAAACTACGAAACAGACACTGGATGAAAAGTCCCCCCCGGGCAGGGACACAGGAGAAGGCCGAGTGTCTCGGCCCAGGATCAGGCCTCCACCTTCCCTGCGGGCGGCTCCAAGCTGCCTTTCCCAGTCCCACCCCCAGGAAGACAGTCACGGGGGGAGGCATTAAAAAGCCCCACGTATCTGCCCATTCAGTGGGGCCACACTGGAGGAGCCAAGACAGAGCCTTAAATAGAAGTCCCAGCCCCACTTGCTGTGCATCACTGTGCTGCGTCCAAACCTTCTTAGCTGCTCAGCTAAATAAAGGAAACGATTTAGAGATAAACATTAATCAACCGTCATCACCATTCAAAGTGTCACCTTCTCCCAGGTGCACAGGTTATTCTTTACCCTGTTAAAGAACTGTTGTTCCCAAAATCACAGCCCCAGGGACGTCCTGCATGGCTCTGGGGGGGCATGGGGTGGGGCTAGCGGAGGTTAGACCGAGTTGTGCACTCGGTCGGTCGACTAAGAGGCTCAGGAAAGCTGTCTCCACTTTGCTTGTTGAGCAGGTGATGCCTAGAACAAGCTAGGCCCCCCCTGCGGTCCCCCCAGGCCAGATCTCGTTCCTGCGGAGCGGGGACATTTGGCTCACAGCAGGGACAAGTGCGTCCTACTCCCCACACCGTGGCTGCAGGTGTTCCAGCCCCAGCAACCTTCTGGGCTTCCAGAACGTGGTGGGTCTGGTCCCGAGAATGTCATATCCAAAAACTAAATGAGTGTTTGCTTTGGGGTCTGGCAGTAACAGTCGTCACCGGGCTGCACACCTAGCATGTGACGCCTCTTAACCAGGAGTTCCCAGTGGGATGCGTCTGTGACACAGTTGTAAAGCAGTTTGTTTTTATTGGGCCGGATCCAGGAGTGAAAAAAAATATATTTTTCCAGTTTGATTACCTACTTTGCCACTGTAAAGAAACAGGAAGAAATGTGACGTATAAGCGGGGTTCCCCTGTTCTTAAGTTGAGTTAAATGAATCTTCCCTTTGACTGAACTTCTACTGAGCTGGACTCATAAAACTAGAACTTGCCAAAGAGAGGGAAAGGGAGGATCTAAGATCTAGAAAATTATGATCTATTATAAAAATAAATGTTTTCTTCTCACGCCTGCATTTTAAGGACTGCCCTGACTAGGAAACGGCATGGCAGTCATGCACACTTTAGTGCGAATTCATGAAACCACGGCACCTTTTTCTATCCAGGGAATGGAAAAATACAAGAAATGCCTGTGAGAAGGGAGGCTAATGATAATGGAAAATAATGAATATTCATTTTTGTGGGGTTATGCCCATTTTACAGAGAAGGAAAGTGGAACGAACAAATTAATTTGCCCAAAGTCACACAGAATATCAAAAACAATGTACGGGCTTTCCCTAAGAAAAGGAGAATAAAATTCTGCTGGCTTCACAATTTGGCTTAGGGATAAATCCCTATTTTAAAGGATCCCGAAAACAAAAAAAAGAATAAAAAAAATTAAAAAATAAAGGACCCCAGTTTCTCTCTGAAAAGTCAACAATTTCTCACTTGCCCTCCGGGCTTTTTTCTACATCCGCCACCAGGTGGCAGCATTTCCCCGGTGATGTACTAGTCGTCGACTCCGGCTACGGTACTTGGACGGCGGCGCTGCAAAGTAGAAATCAGGAGAACAAATGAACGCAGAACTTACAAAAAGAGGAAAAGTTCCAAAATCGTGACGGTGCCCTGATGAAACAGAGGCTTTCAGACCCAATTCACTTTCAAATTTAATACCTTCCAGCCTCCCTGCTGCTTAGAAAAATGTTAACTCATTTCAAATTCTTTTAGTGCTCTCCTGATTGTCACCACTTGATGGCAACAAAGACCCCTTAACTGTCTAACGCCCAGGTTTTGTTTTTGTTTTTGTTTTCTTTGTGGAAACTGGAAGTTCTGTTGCAAAAGCCCCACAGTCCGCTCCTGCGGCCACACTTCCCGGCTTCGGTCCTTCTGAACACAGGACGCCCCGGCCATTTCTTAGGTCCATCTCCTGTCTTGGCTGTCACCGCCGGCCACCAGTGCGGGGAGTCACATGGTTGTTCTAGCACATTCAGCCGTTTTCCACCTGCAACCCCTGCCCCCCCACGATCAACCAAGCCTTCTGGATTCTTCCTTCCAACAGCTTCTCACCTACAGACTCCATCCTGTCTGTCCTCTCCCATCCCCACCTACGACTCGGTGGCTGTCACCCCCAGACACAGACACTTGGTAAAACCCAGCTCCTCACTGACTGTCTGCGGTGCAAGAAGTCGCCGGGAAACTCCAGGAGGCCGAGACTCGGTCTCAGGCGAGTTCCACGACACCAGCTCCCAGCAAAGCGCCCAGCACGGAGTGGGCATCGGGGCGAGGCCATCGCATGATCGGGCACCTGTGAGCCGAGTGCCTCAGCTTCAGGGGTACTGACGGCGAATTTCCTGAGATAAGGGACACTGTCACAGCCCTGTCCTGGCGACCCATGAAGATGACGACGGCAGGGTGAGGCAATGTCACATGCAGAAAAGGAGAGGCTGTGACTGGGTGTGGTGGCCGCACTGCACCATGCGCCCTCCCCGGGCTGCTCGGCCCCAGGGGAGCAACGTGGAGGCTGCCGTGGGATTTTCCCCGAGACAGTTAACTTCTGCATCGGGATGCTACTGCCTTGGCCTTTTACTGGCAGCAATTTCTTTTTTTTTTTTTCTTTTGAGACAGAGTCTCACTCTGTCACCCGGGCTAGAGTGAGTGCCGTGGCGTCAGCCTCGCTCACAGCAACCTCAACCTCCTAGGCTCAAGTGATCCTCCTGCCTCAGCCTCCCGAGTAGCTGGGACTACAGGCATGCGCCACCATGCCCGGCTAATTTTTTCTATATATACATTTTAGTTGGCCAGATCATTTCTTTCTATTTTCAGTAGAGACGGGGTCTCGCTCTTGCTCAGGCTGGTCTCGAACTCCTGACCTCGAGCGATCCTCCCGCCTCGGCCTCCCAGAGCGCTGGGATGACAGGCGTGAGCCACCACGCCCGGCCTATTGGCAGTAATTTCTTAACTATTGTTGGGAAAAAGCAACGAAGAGGGTTCAAGATGGCAACTCGGGGGTGGAAGGAAGGGAAGCAGCAGAGGCTGGAGCCTCCTGAGGTGTGTTGGGGACAGCTGGTGTCTCTCCTGCTCTGGAAGCGCCCCCAGCTCGCGGAGAAAGGGATGAATGGGCAGATGCGTAGACGGAAGGTGCATGAATAGGAGTCGTCCTCAGAAAGGAAGTCGTGTCCGTGGAATCGTTTCAATCTCTACTCATTTGGGTTTTTGTTTTTTTTTTCCTGCGCCTGCAAGTCACAGCTCTGTCTGTTTGTTTTGTCTGCCGTGTTCCCGCAGATCCTATCTCTGTGCCGGGAGGCGATGGCTTCTTGGCGCTCACATCACAGGCCCTCGTGTTTGCAGACGGTTATCGCGTCGTTAGTCACCGCCCGGTTAGCTCGGCTTTCCTGTGGCCGCACGAACCAGTCCCTCCCGCCCCCCCCCCCCGCCCGTCTGCGCCCCCTCTGATCCCGGTCCTGCCTTTCCATCCCCTCGGGACCCCCGAGCACCTCGCTGATGATTTATCATGTCAGGTAAAACACCGGGTTCCATAAACCCAGGGAAAGCAAGCACGCTGTGTAGACCCGGGGGAGAGTCAACACGATTCATACGGTTCCAACGTCGGAACCAGAAACAGAAATTTCCTTGCCGGCTGCCGTGTGTGTGCACAACGTCCAGACTGGTGTTCGAGTGTTTGCCGGGTGCCCGTAACAGACATCCTGAAAGCAACGTCACACCCTGCTCCCCACGACACGGAACTTCATAAAAGGGACCGTAACCTTTCGTGAAAGGAGACGGAATGAGATCCGAGGAGAGGGGAACAGGGGACAGAGACCACAGGAGGACGCTGGCCTCAGAGGGCCCTGGAAGGTGTCACGCCGAGGGCAGACCCGGAGGAGCTGGAAAGAAGGGTGAGGAGTAGGTGGAGACAGATGGGAGGTGACTCAGTTTACCCCTCAAGCCCCCACTGGCCTCGGTTCTGAGAGCAAACAGGAAAGAAGCGAAGGCGGAAGCAGTTCTGAAGGCAGCGACGGCCGGAGCAGCCACGGGTGGACGGAGGCATTTAGGACCCGCCGACCCCGGAAACCCCCACCTTGAAGTGGATTAAATGCAATTCCAGGGTTTTGCTTTTCCCAGCGTGTCAGTTACCTCATCAATACCTGGTCCCTCCGCAGCTGGACATTCTGGGTCCTGTCCTCTCTCCCACCCTCACAGCTCTCTCCGGGTTTCCTTGTTTTTCACCTGCACCCGATTTGTTTATTACCCCCGTCTCACCCTGCCGATCGATCGCCCTGTCTTGCAGCTGCCAGAGCGACAATTCTCACGACCACATCAGACCCTGACCCTACAGCCAGAAACTCCTCGGCCGCTCCCTTGACCGTGGTACGGAAAGCAGGTTCCTTTCCTTGGTACCTGTGGCTTTTGGCAAATTAAAAAATGGCAACATTTCCCCTTCCCTGAGCACTTTGCAAAGCGACCGCAGCTCTGCCCACCAAGACATGACGTCTGGGCTCCGCACCTTGGCTCTGGGCTTGGACAGGTGACAGCTGTGGCCCGTGGGACGGCAGCAACCTTGACACACGAGGCTTGGAAAGCCCTGACACACCCTCTCTTGCTCTTCTCTGAGACCTCGTGAAGTCCACGTGACAAGCTCAGGCAGAGGGGACTGGGGGGTGAGAGAGCTCGTGGCGGGAGGGACAGTCATCCCAGGTCCCGCAGCCGGGTCAGCATGGGTCAGTCAAACGCAGCCGACCACAGACACGTGGACGAGCCTGGTCTAGACCAGCAGCAGAACTGCCCAGGTGAGCTCGCTGCAAAGTGCTCACCTCTGTCCCTGAGCCAAACCCTGAGGGTTGAAGCCAGGAAGGTCGGGGTAAGGGAATCGCCCAAGGTGCAAAATTTATGAGACCCTCATGTGCATCCCACCGCCTCCCCCACCTCCCTGGCCGTCCCCCCTCACTCACCCCCTGCAGGGTCCCAGGGTCCCACAGCCGTGGGAACTGGCAAAGATCTCCTCCATCGGGCTCCTAGTCAACATGGCGCACGGACCAGGCCACCGCTCCCCTTCATCTCCCCGTCGTGCCCTGTCCCGTGTTACCCTGCGCTCCTGGTGACAATGGATGGGTACAAGGACCTGCACCTGCCCGGGGCTCTCCTCCTCCTCCCCCTCCCCCTCCCTCCCCCTTCCCCTCCTCCTCCCCCTCCCCTCCTCCTCCCCCTCCCCTTCCCCTCCCCCTCCCCCCCACCTCAGGGCCTCATGGCTCAATGACCCGGGGGCTGCTTGGGTTTCAGTCCCCAGTCGGCCTCCTCCCCCTTGCACAGGATAAAATGATGTTAAACACGCTCACACGGGGCCCCCCGGCCTCGCACCCACACGCCGGAGTTGCCCCCCAGGCGAACCCCCAGGTTTGCATCCGCCGTGGAAAATTCCCGACCTCCCGAGCCGGGAAGCCGAGATCAGGGGGTTCAACGGTGGCACCGGGGAGAGCCCGACTCCGAACACCTGTCGCCCCACAAAGGCAAAGCTGTCCCGGGACGACGAGCTCTTGGGTGGGGGACCCGGGTCCCAGTCACGTCCCAGCGTCTCGGGCGCTGGGTACAGTGAACACGGGACCTCTGTCACTCGCAAATGAATTCCCCTTTTTCTTGACAGTTAGAGAATCTGAGAATCCGAAAGTGCTAGAAAAGCTGAAAACACCAAGAATTGCTCAGGGGAGGGAAGCTGGGCAGACTCGCAGGCAGGCCGGCTCTGCAAGGAATCTGCCCCGTGCCAGGGACAGTCCCAGGCTGTGGCTCTGGTCTCAGGCCAGCCGCCCACCAGCTTGGCCGCCTCGTGACTCGGTCACTTGGTGAGTGACACCTTGAACCTCTTATATTTTGTAACTTTAGAAGGTTTCATCCGCGTTTCTCCCCTTGCTGCACCCGCTGGGAAGCTAACGTGAAAGGCTTCTCAATCACACAAGAGTACGAATGAGAGGAACGATTTTAAACTTCAGAGCTTTCAAATTACTCACTGGGATGGGTACGCCTGGAAGACAGGGACGCCTCGGTGTGGAGAGAGGACAGGAGAGCTCCGTGCGGAGTGGGGACATCTTGCTGCTGCTGGAAACCGAGGTGGAAACGGCGTGTCAGCCACGGGCAGGGCCGAGCGCCCTCCGTCCAGCCACTAATCCCCTGCAGGTGCGCGTGGCCACGTGGCCACGAACCTCCGAGGACCAGGCCCAGTCGATCAGGGATGATTGACAGGACTCTCTGGTGCTAAGACAAAGGAAAGAGCCTCTCTAGACACAGCACCGCCTGGGGCTTGTGCTGAACCCGGGGCCAGTCCTGTTGGAACTCTCTTCCCTGTCCCTCCACCTCCAGTAGAACCACTAGTTTCATTGAGGAAAAAAAGAGGCTGAAAATTAAATGTGCAGCAGCCGAGCCTGCACCTTGCAGGAGGGGAGTGGGAAGAACCCCACCCCCCAGGCTCAAGGTTGACTCCCTGGAGGAGAAAAACCAAAGAACTGCCTCGACCGTCCTCTGACCTCGGGGAGTTCTGTTAGGAGGAGTATTTGGCTAATGGACCTGCAGTCTCACCTGCTTAGAAAATTCAAGGGTGGAGCTAAGGGAAGAGCTTCATCCCACTGTGAACCTGGCCGTCAAAGGCTGGATCCATCTTTAAGCCTAACCATGTGAGAATACTGTGAAGGACAGAAAGCAGTTTACAAATCTGGAGCCTTTGGAGGGGGGCCCCTAAGAACCCCCCTGAGTTATTCCTTGTCCCTCCTGAGGCTGAACGGGAGGAGAGAGCCCCCCATCCGGCTCCTCTCTGCGCTTCACAAAGGGTTTATGAATTTTGGAATAGGTGGGAAGAGCTTGGTGATGCCTGTTTTCCAGAATGTGACACAATTTATTTTATGGCGTCCGTTGAATAAGTTACTGTAATTGAAAATGATGCTCCCAGTTATCTAGTTCTATTAGGCAAAGTAGATATTTTGCCAGAGAACGTGTTTCCCAGTTTCATTGTTTTCTTATGAGATTTTGGATGAGTTTGAGTATTTCAGATGCTTGGACTCTGCCGTCTCTCCCCTTCTTAAACTCTCCCACCTGTTAAAAGCTATTTACTTTCTAGACTTCTCCATCTACACTTTTCTTCCTCTTAGGGGTTTTTGTTTGTCTTGTTCCTTTGATCTTTTCTCCTTTGTGGAAGGGCTTCCTGGATCGGGGTTTGTGGGGGCATTTACAGCCCAAGGAGAGAAGGTGCCCACCCCCCAGGGCACTGCGTGGGCCCTGCTTTCCTTCAGCCTAGGACTTGCCCTCCCGCTGTGCCCAGCGCAGCTGCCCACTCTCTGCACAGCCTCGAAGGACGTCCCTCCTCTGGCCCAAGAAGTGAAAGTTGGCACAACGCAGAAGTGGGCTCTGATCATCGCTTGTCTGAGTCTTAGTCTTAAGCCAAATAGTGACTCACTTGTCAGTGCCTAGGTGTGCTGGAGCGGTGTATATGTGATGTTTATCTACATCAACAAGCACAGTTGCAACCGCTGTGTAGTCTACACAGCAAAGCTATTTTTGTAGTCTTCAGACATTATGCTTTCTTGATCTGGCACCTTTGAAATCGTATAACAACTGATCTTGTACAAAGGCTGTTTCCTGATTTGGGGTCTGGGTAACCGGCCAGGGTAAAGACTGATGATGACTCTTCACTAGGAGGAAGTCCCTCCTGTTAGGAGTGTTAGTTGAGACCTTGACACTCCTTTGTCTCTTACAAAGTAGCCATTAGCCTGTTATTCCTTCCCTCTCTAAATACAATTTTACACAAAACACAAGAGAGGCAGGAGGAGGAGGTTGGAGACACACAAGCAGGAAGCTGCCTTTACTTGCTAATTTACCTTTTAGTCCAGCAAGCTGAGAACATGCTTTCCAAATCCACAGACTATTCGACCCCTGAAGCCCCTTCCTTATCAATTAGTCCAGACTCTTTACTTATCCATGAGGACAATGAAGTTCAAAAAGGTGGGAAGACGTCCCCAAAGTCCCAGAAACCTGGGGAGAGTTCTTAGTTCTTATATTCTTAGACTAAAGTCCCCACAGAGTATATTTCAAATCTACCCCATGACCCTAAACCATGTTGATCCCAGTTTTTTCTTAATGATGGATTTTTATATTATTAAAGATGGATTCATTGTCTTGATTATTGGTACTAATTAGTAAACACAGGGGAGTGTTAACAATCTAATAATCATATATTTTTTAAAAAACTCTCAATGGTTGAGATTTTCTTTGTTGATTTCTGAGAATAGTGCCACCCATGACAATGGGTTGGACTCACTTAAGTTTATACTTATTTTCAAAATCCAGATGTTTTCGGGGTGCATTTGAAATTTACTCAGCCATGTAAAGTGAACCCTGTGAACCCTGAATGATAAGCAGACGGACAGTCGCCTTGCTCACACATTCAACATTAACTACCACCATCACCTTTGTTCATAATTGCGTTGCAAAAACTTTAACAACGCTCATGTCTTCCGGCCGCCATGTCTCAACCGACTTGATAACACATTCTTCTAAGCTGACTTTCCCACAGTGATTCATCCGGAGAGAGATGATTTCATGCTAACTTTCATTTTCTCCAAGCAGCGTAGGTGGGAAGAGGGGAAGAAAACAAACTTTGTTCCACGGTAGAAAACCCACTGGTTTGGCACTCATCAGAAAGTACTTAATTTTCTTTCTTTCTTCTAAGAAATACCAGTTCCCTGCCTCCACTTTAATTCCCTAAATTATGAGCTACCAATTATTACCCAGAAATCCTAACCTGGATCTGTGCCCACAAACTTCAGGATGCTAACAGTTAACACTAGTCTGAGCCAGCTGCCTCCTACTGTCCAGAATGGGATCACACATTTGTATGCTTCAACTTGCGTTAGAATTTCCGAGAACTGAAGCAGGGTTTCAAGCTTGCGGAGCAGAATTTAAGCCGGCTGAAGGTTGCTAGCAGTGTAAAGAAAATTGGCTACCTGGGAATTTTCTCACTGCATTAAGTTAAAAAATGCATCCTTTAAAAGGAGTTGGTTCTTAAGTACAAAATTACGGCAGTCGTCTATTTTGCACAAGACTAGCCGTGTTTGCGGTTTTGAATGACAGGTCTCCAATCTGTAAAATTTGGAAACATAACCCCTGAACCCCAACATCTCTTCATTAGCATTGAGAAGAGTCAAGTGATCTCAACGACACAAAGCAGAGAAATGAGGCAATTATCCAATCATTCAAACCTGGAAAAAACAAAGAAAACACAAACAACCAAAAAACGCCTTTGGCTTGAATTATCCAGAAAGAGCCTGGATTTTCTATTAAAACTCTAGGAGCTCAAGTCTGACAAAAGTCTTTCTTTTTCAAATGTCTTAAGGGTAAAGCTAATAGAGTCGCCATCAGAATATCTTTGAGTTTTATAGGTTTAGTTAGTAGTTTCCAGATCACTAACTACGTTTTTTTTCCAGGAAACGAATTCAGGAATTCCTTTGAACCTTTAGAGAATTAGTCGAAGCCTCTTTTCTAATTCCCAGTTGTGCATTCTCCATCGGAATAGCGAGACAGTTTGGAATAGAGGCAGGCATTGTCTTCGCTGAGACCACCGCATAGACAAAAAGCACCCAAGTGACAGGCAGAGGATGGATGTTAATAGTCTGCAGCTCAAAAACTTTTATACAGTTCAGCAACTCAGCTTCCACTGGTCGGCTGTGTTTTCTCGAGACTCTACACACAGGAGGTGTGTGAACAGCAGTTAGAGAAGGAAAGCCCCCCCCAAAAGCGCAAAAGTATGCTAGAAGAAAAGGACACGAGGACACGGCAGAGGTGTCAGAGTCAGGAGAAGTGAAGAAGTAAAGCAAAAAACCTCCGACGACACAGGCAAGACGACCAGTCTCCCATTTCTGTTGTCTTTATTACGATTCATGAAAAGTCGGCCACCCCTGGGAACCCAGGCCTGTGTCCTCAAAACCAAGGGATGCTTCAGGGAGTGTAGAAGGTCGCCATCTTTTCATTTTGCGGAGCCCGACTTGCCCTGAGGCCTCCTCCGAGCCCCAGCTCTGAGCCTGCAGCTCTGAAAGGCTCAGCATGGGAACACGGCGTGTCGGGACAGGACACGGCTCGAGTCAGCCACGGACTGACGTGGCCCCGCGCCGGTCACGCTTGTCCGCCCAGCCACATGCGTTATAAATGCATCCGTCCACCCACGGGGCAATCCAAATACACATGCCACAGAAGGGAGAATTTAAATTAAATTTAAATTTAAATTAAATGCTTGCACAGATAGATTAGTAAGGGTTTAAACCTCCGGCTCATCTGACATGAAAAGGAGACGGTGTGTATGAGAATATGACGATCGTAACTCGCTCCGTGCAAAGTAACACACTTTAGGGAATTTTCTCAGCAGCCACACTTGGGTATCTAACGCCAACAATAGGCATCTCGTAGCATTTTTGTAAACTATCTTCCGAATGCTCAGAAAAACCCCACTTAGGCAGGAGGGTCAGTAAACTTTCCATGAAGTGCCAGAGAGTAAACATCTGAGGCTTCGTGAGCCATGTGGTCTTGGTCACAAACCTAAGACTCTGCAGCCGTAGCAGAAAACAGCCACAAGAAAACACACGAATAGATGAGTGTGGCCCACGTTCCAATAAAACTTGATTCATGGACGTGGAAATCTGAAGTTCACAAAAATTTTCGCGTCATGAAATCTTCTTCTTCTTTTGATGTTTTACAGTCATTGTTACCTCGTGGGCCAAGCAAAGCAAGACGCTGGCTCGATGTGGCTGCCAGCCCCGTAGTTTGCTGACCCCTGAGGCAGACGGGTGAATGATAAATGTTGCAGCTGTCACGGTGACAACTAAAGTGACACAGAATTTGGGGAAAGGCAATATTGTGGGGTTGTATTCATATTAATCATGTTTTTTTTTAATTTCCCGTATCTTGTGATGTTCTGACCTCTCCAAGATCTCGCCATTAGAGGAGAGACTGAGCCCCCAGGGCTAATTCTGAGGACAGCGAAGGGCCGGGCCAGGAGTCCCCCCAGCAAATGATGACAACACACCCCCCGCCCTCCCCTTAGCATCGAACTCACACACCACGGAAATATAGAAATGGCCCTAAACCATCGAGGGCCAGCTGCCAGCCAAGCAGAGCCCCCCGCAGCCCCGAGCCCACGGGAACGACGCAGGCCGGCCCTGCCTCTCCTGCGGGGAACTCGGCCAGGCCGCGGCCCAGGCTTCGGCCCCCTGACCGACCCTGTGCTTCCCCTGGGGTCCCCGCTCTCAGGAAATGTGAGCAATAACCTTCCGGTGGCATCGGCCTCTCTGTGTCATCACTCAGCTACTCCCGTAACTTAAAATCTCCTGCTACCAATGAATGCGACAGAAGCCTCGCTACCGTGCTCTGTGCCATGTCGGCAAGGGCAGCTTCAGCATCCCCCGGGCTCCAGCCCAGACCCCCAGAGTCAAAACCTGCAGGTAAACAAGACCCCCATGTCATGTGCAAGGAGGTTGAAATCTGAGATAATTTGATGCTGTGGTTTGAAGCCCGGGCTCTGAAATTAGCAGGCCTAGTTCGACTCTTCGTGCCTCTCATTAGCTAGGTAGCTTTGGACAAATTATTATTATTATTATTATAATCTAGGGCATGACGATGACATGGTCTATGCTAAACACATAGAAAGTGCCTGGCAGGTCATATTTACTAAACGCTTGCTGTTATTCACTTTTAGAAAGTAAAGGCCCGTGCACATAGTCCTAAGGGAACTCCCTCTGGGACAGGCACATTTCGGGGGGGTCACTGGAGCTGATCCACTGTGACTCCAGCCCACCCGCCCGACCATTCCACCCGAGGAAGGAAAGAACGATGCCACGACTCCTGGCCACAAAGTGTGGAATATATTGATGATCGTAAAGGGACAGCTTGGAGACACTTCGGGTCTGCTGAGACAGCGTGTAGCACACACACGTGCTCTGCTTTTTGGAACCAAGTAAGTTTTCAAATACATCTCTGTTTTGAACATAGTGTTTTGTTCTTGTTTTTTTTTTTCCATTAGCATGGATGTCTACTCTACAGTTTCTCCTAGAGTGAATAAATACACTGGCTGTTTGCAGAGCGACGACAGGCTTATTCAGATGTTTAACAAGCTGGACTATTTCACAGTTAGATCAACCGTGAACAGGGAGGTGTTTTCATGTGTTCCGTTCACTGCTGTCGTGGAGGGTGGGTGGTCACGTCGCCAATTGATTCTTTGTTGACATGTTTAGTCCCCAACAGACTCCGAAAAGGAATGAAAAATAACAGTCGGTTAAAAAAAAAAAAATCAAACTGTAATTATGCCCTGGGTTTATCCCCAAGACCCTGAAAGTCAGATCATTTAAATTTACAAGAGGGGGGAAAAAAAAAAATAGGCTTCGTGGAAAACTAAATAACAAAAAACTACTGAAAAATACATCTGTAGAACACACAGTGGTCAGTTGTAAACAGCTTAGAAGGGCAGGGAAAAAGTCCTTCTAGCACGTTCAGCAGTCCAAGGACAAACTCTGCTTTTTTTGTTTTTTTTTTTCCCCCTAGTGGCTATTTTCCTACCACAGTGTTGAGCTTCATTATTATATTAAATAACTTATTTGGGTAAAAAGGAGTTTGCTAACCAGCAGCCAACTCAAGACCTTGCAGGAAGAGGGGGGAGAGGCGTTTACAACACAGCACGTGCTACAGGGAAACAAAGTCCACGCTCAGCGTCCAGCCAGCCTCACCCTCCCTGGCGACACCGAGCTGCGGTTTGGGATCCACGTGGAGGGTTTTAGACCCCCTCCCCCCTCTCCCTTTTTCATTTAAGTTAACAAAGAAAACATGGGCTTCCGAAGAGCCAGGGCTCCAAGCTGGGCAAGTCCCATTAGCAGCAAATGTTCAACCAGATAACAAAAACACACACGCAAAAGAAAACTCCATCCAGGTGCAGAGCTGTGATTCACGCGGAAATGCCAGGGGATGAGTCATGTGCAGGGCCGGGACTGTCAGAGGCTTCTGTCTCCCGTGGGCTTCAGTGACCATTTCAGCCTCACGAAGTCTCAGTCAGTCCTTCGGCCGTGGGACTCGAGTTCCCATCTGCTCCTGAGCGAGCTGCTCGCGTAGCCGGCCGGGGGCCCTCCGGTGACTGCGGGGTCTCCGTGATTTGTCCTAGTCCTAGATGCCAGAAAACAAGGGCCAGCTCCTCGATGGTGTGCGGTGGGGCGGGGGCGGCAGCGATCACATCCCACACGCTAAACTCTGCCCAAGAGGCTTGACCTGGACAATAAAGAAATCGGCGTCAGACAGAACGTGGCGGACTATTTGAACCAGGATCCAAATGCCTTGCCTGATACTAACTGTGCCTTTCCTATGTTTTAAGGGTGATTTTACAGAATTAAAGCCAGGAAGGGGGAAAAAAAAAAAAATCAAGCTTTGAAGTCTTTCCTGGTTCTTTGGGAAAACTGCTAGTCCCTTCAAAACAAATGTTAATGCAGATGGCAAAAGCTTTGTGTATAGAGAAATCTGTGTCTTGAGTGGGTTTATATGATAATACAAACAGAAAACCAAAGATCAGTAATGATAAAGAGCTTTTTTCCCCTAAAAGCTGGTCTTATCACAGACAGGTTGACTTAGTGCATATGAGCACCTTGAGGGCACGTTCCGTGAGCCTTGGGAATGTTTAAACGGTAGTGACAAGAAGGGTGTCTGCCCTCAGAGGTGGGTTTGTCATCGCTATTGATGAATCTGAGTGTCTGCAATGAGTGGCTCTATCACCAAGCCTTGTCCTAAGGTTAATGACACCAATAATGGCTCCATACCTCAGCCCTTGTCGTTGAGAGGTACAAAGAAGGCCTAGATTTTCCTTTGAGAAAAACAGAATCACACAAAACCAAGTAAATGTGAGGTATCTCGGTTCATGAAATCCGGCCTAGCACCAAGTATCATGAAGGGACCCGAATGGCTCAGGGACCACGGGACGAAGACAAACACATGCATTTGTCAAACCCAGTACAAAAAGGTATCAGTCCCTGAGTTTCTTAGTCGAAATGATAGCAATCTTGATTATATTATGCTATATTCTAGGCACTTTTGCCTACTAAAGCATCTCACACGTTTAAAATACAAATTTAGCCCTATCCTAGTTTTGTTTGAAAAATACTAATAGAATAGCAAAATTTTTAAATTTGGAAAAAACTCCAGATCACATTCATAGTCCCAACTCTCTCTCCAACTAAAGAGGGGACTGAGATCTTGTTGGCAAGTGACAAGCCCAACTTCACCAAGCCAGCTGGTACTGAGTTCTTTTTTTATCTCAGGTCAAATAAACTTCTAATATTAGAACTCCTCAGAAATAAAGTCTGAACTTCTGACCTAAATTTTAGACAAAGAAAATTAGTCAATTAAAAAAAAAAACAACATACTATGGGGTAGTTTCAGTTCCGAAAAAGAAAAGAGTCATTGTATATCTGTCCATGCAAAAAAAAAGAAAAGAAAGGTAATAAAACTGAATAATGGTCATAAAAATTCTAAGCCACAGAGATTCAGTTAAAAGGAAATAAAGCGCAGACGACTCAGAACAGGAAGCGGTGACTTCCCGCGGAAAGCCGTGGCTTTGTCAAGTAAACCGGCATTTGCTTAGACCCGTCCAGCACCGAGCAGCACCGAGACCCACCTCAAAGACTTCCATCTGTCTTTCTCTACGTGATTCTCGGGTCCTTCGCTCTCGTAAGAAGCCAGGTAGAGAGCTACAAGCAACCAAAAGAAAGTGCATGAACATTGAAGCCTTCTTACGTCTTACCTGCTCCGTCCCTTGTGCAACTCGAGGCAAAGCCAACAGCAAAACACACCCTTGAAACTGTCAAATCGTGACCAAGAAGCTGCACGAGAAACACAGAATATCGCTCTGCCTCTGGTTGACCACCCCAACAGAAACCCCACAGCCTCGGGGCCAGAAAGGCATTTAATTCACTAAGAAATTAGGAGGCCAGAAAGCTCACAAAATGCAAGCCAAATAATGATGTCACACACTCCGATTTCTGTTCTTTACAGAGAAAGGGGTGCGGGTTCTTTCCTGGTAGCCTTGGTGTTTAAAAAGCACGTAGTAGGTAATTTAAATCAGAAAGACTCTTCATCCAAAAATTTAAAAGTTTGTTATTAATCCCATTTATAGAGATTAAAAACCTGAATCAAGCCCCCTTCTGGAATAGGTAATACTAATGCAAAACGTTCTTTAGTCATTATTGGAAACAGTATCAATCTACTGTGAGAAATTGTTAGTTAATAGGCGCTACTGAGTCCTATTACATCAGGATTAATCAGTAGAATAAATCCCCAAATCTTTGATGAACTCTGACTCTCTTCTGGTGAGTTTTTTCTGTACCTAGTCAATCACTTTTCTATCCCAAGTTCCCTAATGTTTTAACAGGTCAAGACTTTTTACTACTTTTTCTGAACAGCAGCGGGTAGCAATTTACTGTTCTGGGTCTTTGTCCCCCCAAATTATCGCGATGATCAACATGCTACAAAACACCTTTCTCTCCATTGATGGAGGCTCAAACGGGGAAAAAGAAAAAAAATCCTCCAATAACTCCATTTGTGCCCAAAGATCTGGTATTATCAAGAATGTCTAAACACAGAAACACACTGTTTATGGGTGACCATTAAGCGCAGATACTTTAGGGATAAATCCTAAGGTCTTCTGTGAACCAGGAGAGCTCTTAAGATGCAACAGATGGGAGGACGGGCCTCACACTGGCCGAGGGACCAAGCTCGGGTATTTCCACACCGAGTTCCAAACACAGCTGGGCAGGCCCAGCACACTGGCCTCACCGTCTTCACTGAAGACCGGCACCGTGAGCAGATACTGCAAGATCTTCCGGTCCCTCTCGAACGGACACTCCACCTGCTTCCACGTCATGAACTCACTCACTTGCTTGGCCAGTTCCCAGAATTTCTGGAAAAGAAGAAAAGGAAAGAATGTAAAGGCAGTCACCGACAATTACGAGCTTGGAAGAGAGAATTTCATGTAAAACGCTTCCTTCTGGTTTTTAATCTTCTGAATTATATACCTGTCTTAATTTAATAAAAACTAAATTTGCTAGATAGAGGTAAACATTGACTCAGGCTCCCTCAGATAATAACAAGAATGATGATGATAATAATAATCAATAATAGTGCAGCTACTCCATTCTACTTGGTATTGTTGATTTCCTACACAATCGTAGGAAAGAGAAAATCCGATCTCCATCCGCAGAAGCAGCTTTGGCTGCCTGGGTTGCAGTGCGGGAGCCCCTGCCCCTCTCCCTGGGCTCAGATTTTCGCCTCCGACTCTATAAAACTCACCTCGAAATTGACATGGCCATTTGGGAGGCGGTTGGCACAGCCCTCGTTGAGGAAATAAATATCTTTGATTAAGAGACTGAAGAAGGGTATCACGATCTAGAGAAAACAAAACATTCTGGTTTGTCTGGACAGATCAACACTTAGCCTCTCATCAAACGATACAAGAGATCAATGAGCAACATTAACTTTGGGTTACATGAAAGCCACAAGGAATTAAGGTACAGTGTTGTTTTTTTTTTTTTGTTTGTTTGTTTCTTTGTTTTTTGAGACACAGTCTCGCTTTGTTGCCCGGGCTAGAGTGCCGTGGTATCAGCCTAGCTCACAGCAACCTCAAACTCCTGGGCTCAAGCGATCCTCCTGCCTCAGCCTCCCAAGTAGCTGGGACTACAGGCATGCGCCACCATGCCTGGCTAATTTTTTATATATATATTTTTAGTTGTCCAGATAATTTCTTTCTATTTTTAGTAGAGACGGGGTCTCGCTCTTGCTCAGGCTGGTCTCGAACTCCTGACCTCCAGCGATCCTCCCACCTCAGCCTCTCAGAGTGCTAGGATTACAGGTGTGAGCCACCGTGCCCGGCCAGTGTTTTGTGTTTTACATGACACCATTTTCCTCCCTTACATAAGTTTAAAATGCAAATGCTCTTAATAACCAAAACACGGCAAGGACAAGTGGTGCTGGGAAGTGGATAGCTTAGTGGTCTTCCTACCATTTTTTCCTATTTTTCTCAATGCAGTAGCACACAATAAAAATCTGAAAAGTCTAGCTATGATGAAAGAAAAAAAAAATACCTAAAAGTACTCCTGCTTTTCATTTAACAACCCCTTGGCAAAATATTAATAGAATTCCTATCACTGCGGGGACCAAGATTGTAAGATGTGTGACCCATCTCCCTGCGAGACTCCGTATGGCTGTATCATCAGATGTCTACATTTCAGATGAACTTTTTTTAGATGAACATTTCATTTTTGCCTTGAAGACATCGCTCAAGACAACGTGAGAGCTCAAGGCTTGAGGCCATCGTTGAGTAAACCTGGCCCGTGTGTGATGGAACAAGCCGGCACTGGCTCTCGGGGGATCCCCTACGATATACTCGCACAATACGCGGCAGACAGATGTGCCCTGCAGGGAGCGAGGCTGACGCCACGGCACTCTAGCCTGTATCAGGAAATGGGACCCTGAAATGTGCCCGGAAAGGACCCTCGCCGTGAAGAGTGTGGCGGATCCAGATGCCACTAACTAGTTTCAGTGTAGGCTGGCGGGAGTGAGGATCGTTCGTTTCTCAGACATCACCCCTGCACTTTTTCTGCCACCCACATAATCCAATTAGCGACAGCCGGCCTAATGCTATAGCCACTAACCCACTTTCTGAAAATAAATGACTTAACCACGGGAGGGAAGCTAATGCTTTAAAGAGAAAAGGTTACGTTAAGTCAGCTACCGTGTGCAGAGCTTAAACGTCTGTTTCCCATTAAACCAAATGACTCTCTAACGCTATTATTAGTCATCTTAACGTGACTTAATTTATTGCTTGAAACACCACAAAGATGCGCTGAAGAGTAATCATTTCAGTACCGTGGCAACAACACAGAGATATACACCTGCAGAGTTCTACGCCGGTCGCTTTCCCTGTCCACAGTCCCCTTCCCTGTGTGGCACGTGGTGGCATTTCTGCAGTACACACCCCTCTTCCCTAGATCTGAACCAGTGGAAAAAGCCCAGGGTGGTGGTCCTCACGGCAGTTCAGTGGGCGACGTGGCAACGTCACCACGAATCACCCACTGCTTTAAGTACACACCTTTTCTCTGCTGCTGTGGGCGGTTAGAGACCGTTGTGCTGCCCCGCGGAGAGCTGTTCGGTAATTATAGAAGTTGCTGGAAGGGTCCATCTGATGCTGCAGGTAAAAGAGAGAAGAAGAATATTAACTATTTATTTCTCACCTGTAAGAAGTTTACAGCATCACACATTTAGCTATACAAAAAAAAATTCAAAATAAGTCAGGGAGCTCAGTAGCAATACGATGTGTCCCTCTTATAGACACACCCACAGGTACATGAAACACATTAAAACAAATGTTTTCTTTCCTGAGGTTTGGTTGAGTTTCATAAACTGATGTAGCTTCAGTAACGTTAAACCTAAACCACGTTCTTTCTAGCCTAATTGTTGAGATTAGACCTAAAACGGATAAGAGTCAAACATTAACATTAGAACAATTTCCTGGTTTCATATAAGGTCAACGGGCCAGGTGACACCTAGCCACGTACAGTGATCCAAAACGTGGTAGTGACCCTGGTCTTTGCATTTGGTTCCAAGTCATTCGCAAGTAAATGAAGCTCGCCATTTTGCAAGAAGGAATGGAAATTTATTTGATAGTATGAATAGAACAGCATATAGTACATCTAGTAATAATTCCCAATTTGGCGGAAAACTTAGGAAAGAACATTCTTTTTTTCTCCAAAGATAGTGTTCAAAGCACCAACCCACCAGGGTACTACTGAGATGAGCATGAGTCAAACCCACAAACCCTTGTGCACAATTCTCATTATCCTCAGAATTACATGGGAACGGCCTTTTCACACGGCAGCTAAATCTGCTGGAAGGAAGATGAATGAATGTTCTCTAGGGGTGGGGACCCCTCCCCCCAGACACTGCAGATAAACGAAGCTAGTAGCTCGCAGGGAAGTAAAACTCTCAACTCTTAGAACCCAAGTTCTATTCTGGCACCCAAGGTGACGTGAGGGACAGGTCACCATTTGTCTGTCAATTAACCCCAAAATGGACACCTCTATCTATAAAAGGCCAAGTCCACAACCTGATTTATTTCCTCCCCTTTCAATTATCAGCCCTTTCCTTCCCCTGGGGAGGTTAAGGCTACATGGGCGTTTCCCTTCACCGTCCTGTCTGATCAAGAGGCGACGTTACATAGAGGACTTCCACATCACAGGTGTAAAATGCTACTTAACAGGAACACACCAGCTTCACATACCTCAAGAACGTCAAACTTCGCGGTCTTTACTTTGGCCCAAGTTTTTTTTAGCCGGGAGACGGGGCTCATGTTCATGCCAGCTTCCCATTGAAAACGGAAGGGGGAGGAAAAAAAGGGAAATTGAAACAGAGAAATAAGAAAAGCCATTTTAATGTCTACTCTTAAAAAAAAAGTATTCATTACTACTTGTAAGCAAGAGTCCTACAAATTATTAGTAAGCAATAAACTCCAATTTCATAATTTTTTCTTTCTTGCAAATTCTCCTGAGTCCAGAAACAGTATAATTATGACCATTTGCGTTGAGCAGGGATAAGTGAATTTTTTTCGGTAAGGGGAAAGACAGTAGGCATTTTAGACCTTGCAGTCCATGTGTTCTGTGTCACAGCTGCCAAACACTGTCACACTGCGGCAGAAACAGCCACGATCTAGTTACGCAGATAACGACATAAACAAATGAGCGTGGCCGTGTTCCAATGAAACTTTACTTATGGGCACTGAAACTTGAATTTATATTATGGTCACATGTGTTAGAAATAGTATTCTCCTTTTGATTTTTTTTTTCAATCATTGAAAAATATAAAAACCATTCTGAGTTCACGGACCATAAAGAAAACAGTGGTGGGCCAGATCTGACCCCCAGGATGTAGTTTGCTGACCCCTGACCCAGAGCCTATGTGTCGTGTCATCCAAGCTCTGTGAATAGTCTCTCATATGTCCCCTCGACATCCCTGCAGGAATAAGCTAGAGTCCCAGGGGACACGCAATTTTCTCAGGGTGATCCGGTTAGTAAGTAGCAGAGACCACAGCTCACGGTGATCTGACTCCATGACCCACACACCACAATGCCTCCCCGGACTGATACTTTGTGACTGTAGCTACTTGGAAAAAGTTACAGTAGCCATTTTTAGAGAAAGGAACCCACACACCAGCCTAAAAGATGGTACAGAAATCAGAGCAGTGGCTGCCTCTCACCACAGATCAGTTTTGTCTGTTCTAGAAACTTCATATAAATGGAATCGTACAGTATATACTCTCGTGGTCTGGCTTCTTTTGCTCAACGTAACGATTTTGAAATTTACCCATATTATTTGTATGTATACCAGCTGTTCATTTTTATGGCTGAATAGTATTTCACTATATGAATATACCACAATTTATTTAGCCATTTACTTGTAAGTGGGCCTTTGGGTTGTTTTCAGTTTTGGTCTACTATGAACAAAGCTGCTTATACACATTCTTTTACAAATCTTGCCATGGATATGTGCTTGCATGTTTACGGGATGAATACGTAGGTGGGTATTCAGCTAGGTATTTATTCCGTAAATACGGGGTAGGGTTATGTTCAGGATTATGCTTAACTATAAGAAACTGCCAAACAGTTTTCCAAAATGGTAGTACTATTTTATGCTCCCACCAAAAACGTTTGAAAGTCCCACTTGCTCCATGTCCTCAACAGCATTTGGTGTGAGCAGTCTTTTTAATTTCAGCCACTCCAGCGTGTGCAATGGTGTTTCACTGTAACTTTAATCAGCATTTCTCTGAAGGCTACTGATGTGGAACACCATTCCCTATGCTTGCCATCCATTAGGATACAGAATCTTCTCGTGGGAAGTATCTGCTCGAGTCTTTTGCCCTTTTTGTCATTGGGTTATTTGTCTTCTTATTGATTTGTAGGGTTCTTTACAGATTCCGGGTACAAGTTATTTGCCAGCTGTATGTATTACAAATATTTCCTCCCACGCTACGGCTTGCCTTGACATTTTCTTAACAGTATAAGAAGGAAATTAAGTAATCTATTATCTGTGGACTTTTCAGGTCTTTGATTTAGACGGTCTTTCTGTTCACTGTTTTCACAGAGTGAGTCAGATAAATAATGAGCTGAAACTCGGCCAGTGTTTTTACCGGGGAGACAAAGAGGAAATGACATGCCGACAAAATGGAAAAGGAATTGGTGAAAGGGAGAGGTTTTATTAGGGCCAAGATCACTGAATTAAATTTGCTAGGTTCTTTAGCTTCAAACTGGCCTTTCAAAAAGACCCCAACTCTTTCCTTTATTTTTTCATTCAAATATTTACTGAGAACCTGGAATTTATAGGATGGCCATATAGTTTGTCATATAAACTAGGACACTTTGTAATGAAAGAGCTATTGCCAACAATTATGGCAAGACCACAGGTATAAACTGGGACGAGGACATTTCGTTACCGCACACCTTATGTCTTTAGAATGAATGGAAAGAAAACTGGTCTCTGGTGTCAAAATCCCCCTGGCATAGCAGAGTGAGTCTGTGCACTAGGATAGCAAGTTCTGCGGCAGGAATAATAAATACTTGGAGCATGAACACTCAGGAAATGTTCCGGTTTCTTGGGCCACCCTCTTGTCCTCGCTAATGGAACCATGTCATGTAGTCTCATAGCATGTACTTCTATAATGCTAGATATACAAGCTTCCCAAATTCTTGTAAAAACTCTTTATTTAGACAAAGATGTCACTTAAAAGCTTTTACAGATGAATATTTAGCCGAGGATAAATAAACTTAAAGCATTCCATTAATTCCTGCATACTTAAGAAAGATTACACATGTTCGTAATAGCACCCATTGGGCTATGCAAAGCACTCTGAACATTCTGAAATAACTGAGGATTAAAAAGTACAGTGTTTATTAACAAACTGTACTATGTGCAAATTTTCAGTCGGTTATTTCACAGGACCCATAAAGAGGCACGTGTGTCCTCCAGAAAACACTCACAGATTATGGCCATCAGGGAATTGAAGTTGCCGATGTTAAAACACTCCCGGGCGACGTCGATGAAATACTCGATCATCCTCGCTCGGTGTTTCTTCTTGACCGGCTAGTACAGACCGAAAACAACAGAGGGCGGTCATGCAACACGTAGGCCCGTCAGTTCTAAAATCGTACGAAAAAATAATGTCGAGGGCCAGGAGGCAGGAAAAGTTCAATTTCTCACCATGCAGATTTCTGTAGCTACCAAGTAGCTGAGGCGATTGAACCATTCCACGTAAGCTTCCAGATTCCGTGTTTTCTTACGTTCCGTGTAGCAACTCTACCGAGAAAGCAAAGTATTAATAAACAGATGAGTTAGAGGACAAAAGAATATATTGCACTCTCGTTTTGTCTAAAACAGGCCTTTGTTCTCAGGTTTATGGATTAGAAAAGTTTTGGGCGGGGGAAGAGAGGGAGAGAGAGAGACAGAGAACGACTCACTAACATTCTCCTTATCCTTACGTAAGTATCAACATCTTTCAGGATAGTCCAGTGAGACACCTGAGCTCTAGAACTGTGCTCTGATCCATCCATACAAGTGCCCCTTCCCTGTGTTCCCAGGAAACTCAGAAGCACAAGGCAACGGAAGGATTTTAGCTGTGCTCTAAAACAACCCTGACTGATTAATGGGTGCAAATACCAATTACTATCCACCGGGCAAGGAGAGGCTAAGAGTGCAGAGGACTAGAAAACTTTCTCTTACAGTTAGGTTGCAGGACAAAGCTTTGGAGCATGATGTCATAAGATAATACCTTCCAAGGTAGATAAATGGAAGTCAGTACTGTCATGGTGTTTAGCAGGGTGAGTGACACATTGTTCAAAAGCAAAAGAAGTTAATCTCACCTTGGAGTTCAAGGCCAGCTTGAAGAGGCTAATGACACCCCTCTTTCCTTCCTTCCAAAAGAAACAAAAAAGCCCACCAGCCTTCTACTGGAAAACCTATTCTTCGCTTCCTGTGCTGGGACGGACTATTTTAAGGCCGGAAAACAGCTGTTGCTCCTATTCCCGGACCGGGGCTTTCATCGGCAGGTGACGCAGTCTCCGCCCACCAAGTCAGGAGCTTCCGAGTCACTGGGGGGGGGAGTTTCCCACATGCGTGCCCTGACTTTGCAGTCCAGGCCCAGTGTCATCGTCTTCACATGCAGGCTTCACCCAGGCACTGAACCTGTCAGGAGGGATTCGCCCCAGAACACGAGGCCAAGCGGTGCAGCCCTCGCCCGCTCAGCCGGCGGGATGAGCATCCTGTCTCTCCTGCCCTCGCTACCGTTGAATCAGGAGCGAAGCATCCTTCTATATTCTTTCTCTTTAATCTGCCACAACCATTATCCTTTTATCTCCTACCTGCATCACCACAAACGCCTGCACCTACCTGCTCTAAAAGTCTTATTAACTGTCCCAGTAAAGAGGAAGAAGCAGCTTAACGAGGGGGTAAGAATATTGCAAAGGTACTTGGAGACCCAGCTCAAGAAAGACGGCCATGAATCAGACGTTGCTAATGAAAAACCGCCTTTCTGATTTTAAAACCTAAAACGGAATGGTTTCAGATTCTGCCGTTTATACCCGCTGCCACAGACTAAGGAATTCTATCTCTGGCTTCGGGGCTGGGCTCTGGGTAGACCGCTTACCTTGTCATTGTCCAAAGGGTCCTTCTGCACGAACGCCTGGACGAACTCCTCTGGCCCGATGTAGTTGAGCCGCTCCTGGAACGGAATCCAGCAGGTCGACAGCGTTAACGAAAACGGAAAGAACCGGGCTCCCAACCCCCTCTATCGACGTGCGGCACCACCCGCATTTTTTAATGCAGATTACAAAATAAACCTTCCACCCCAAACGCTTTCGTCATCTTCAAGGTTTGAACAGAGGCAACATTCCCTGGAGGCCGATATTCCAAATGCCAATGCAAGACTGAGTTATGGGGAAACTGATTAGAGGCAGAAGATGAGGAAGGTCAATAAGCTCTCTGCTCTTTCGACCTGTTTGATATTTATTGACAAGCGGATTCCCAGGGTGTCAGAAGCATTCACGTCCAAAGGTCTAAACAGCGCATGCTTCGGCTAATTCCGCAGATGGTTCCCCACGTGGATTATTCTGACCTCTCCCGGTGACATGACTGCTGGCAAACGTGTTGTCTGGCTGCCAAAGCAAACAAAGGGCAAGGATGTCGCGGCCTTACCAGCTCTATGTGGGTCAGCTGCTGGGCCAGCGTGTAGGGGTCGCTGCAGACGGTGGTGACGTCCCTCTGTAAGGACTGCGGCTTGGTCTTGAGCACCGTGAGCCGGTCCGCGGACGTGGAGCCGACCTTTGCCAGCACCTCCTCATACTGGCTGAGGGCGGCGAGTTTGCGGATCAGACACTGCATCATCTGCTGCACGTTCTTCCGGTACGTCTGCTGGGAAGGGACGGGGGACACGTCCTCGCTCTGCACGTCCCTTTCAGCCCCGTGCACGTGCAGAGACCGCCTCCTCCCGTGACTGAGTTTACCTTGACGTTGGATTCACCGTTACTACTTTGCTAAACACCGTTTGATGTGAACGGGGGACTTATCCTCCAGGCTGAGTCTTTCTGAGAAAACTCCTGAATTTTGTGCATGAAAAATTTTACTTTTTTCCCCCGACAGAATAGTTTTTAAAAAGAAATGATCATGACGCTATTATACGCTCGACTACTGTGCGGAGGGTGGGAAGGAGACGCAGCCGTCTGCAGCGACCCGGGAAGCTTTCTAAGACGTGCCACTGGACGACAAACACAGGATGAACACTGGAGAAACACACACAGCGACAGACGCCGCACACGCCACTCCCACGGCAGTGTGCACACGTGTGCACGGGTGCATGCGTGCACAGAAGCAGCTCCGGAGGGACACGCACAAAACCAGTAACAGTTTTAAGAGAGAAGTAGGATGGATGGAAATTTTTAGTACCTTTCGTGGGAATTTTTTTATTTTAAATCATGAGAATGCGTTCCTATATTATTTGATTTATTAAAAAAAAATTTTAAAACTTCCCCACAGAATAAGATTTCGTAGGTAACATAGGTTTGAGACGTGTGTCAGAAAGTTCTTTTCACTCAAAAAAGGCACCAACGCCTCATTTTGACGTACCCCTCATATCTCAGCAGCTGTTCCATGCATGTCATCAGCCCTCCATCATGCTCCCCCTGGCCGGGATCGCCACCAAAAATACTTGAGTCAGGAATTGCCACTTCTCTCCAGGTGCCACAGGAGGGTCCCAGTGAGAAGCACTGAGCACATGGCACAACCGACCGGGGACAGCCTGCACCTTGGGTCCCGTCCCCAGAGACTCTGACTGACTTGCCCTGAGCTGAATCTGAACAGCCGGCTGTCCACGGCCCCCAGGGGATGCTCTGGTAGCAAGTCTGCTGAGAGATTTTTATTCTGCACCTCACACAAATTTTTTTAGGGAAGAGGTAGAGGAATGTACAGCCAGGTTGTGAGCGAGCAGAAAGCAGCAGCAAAATGTAAGAGAAAAAACGTGCATAGTAGGATACAGGGGAAAAGCTATTAAATAACTAGCGTGTGAGAGAGAGTACGTATGCGAGACAGAGAATGTATATATATATATATGTGACCCCTTTTAAGTTTCCTGCTGCCGTCTGATTCCATTTGAGAGATGAAGCTTTGTGTTGTTGAGTATGGTTCCTCACTGAGTCATGAATTGCTAAATATGTACTTATTCTTTTTTACAACTTCAAATGCCAGTGACCGTAATTACCTGGCAAATAAAGATAGAAGTTCTTATTATAAAGACCAGCCCCTTAAGGAAGAGAAAATTGCATTCTCCCCACTCTGGTCATTTGTCATGTAATTCAATCATTAGTCTCACTTCATGTTCCTTCCAGGCAAGTCCTAATAAACCACTTCATTTTGGGAAAATCCCCAGGGGGGAAACATATTAAGCCAAATTATTTGGAACTGTCCTGGCAGATGCAGAAGAACCTGACTCCATTATATACAGGGCACACCTGGATTTGCTGACTGCCAGAAAAAACAAAACAAAAAAAATCCCTAAACTCCCAGGCAAGAAGCAACAAGTCTCAACCCAAACCCACACTCCTTTCAGTGGGGAAAATAATTTTTCCTATTCCAGTAATTGATTTGTTTGTTCATTCATGCATCCTACCACATGCAGGTCCTGAGCTAGGAGCTGAGGATGGCATGGTGAACAGAGGCACAGTGTGGAGTCCAGCGAGGAAAACAAGCGATAAAAATATAAGTACGGTCCTCCCTCCGATCCGGGGAGGACTGATTCTAGGACTTCCCCGGATACCAAAATCCGAGGATGTTCAAGTCCCTGAAAGAAATGCCACAGTATCTGCATGCTCCTGTAGCCCTTAAATCATCTCTAAATTCCACACAATACCTCATACAATGTAAATGCTCTGCAAATACTGGTTGTATTGTTTAGGGAATAATGACAAGAAAAAATTCTGCACATGTTCTGTACCAACGCAATTTTGTGTTCTAAATACTTTCGATCTGAGGTTGGTTGAATGCATGGATGTGGAGCCCACAGGTACAGAGGACAGACCATAACCACCAGTCTCGGGTGCTGCGCCGTGCTATGAAGGAAAGTGGGGAAAGGCAGCAAGGGAGGGGGTGTGACCGCAGTTGGGTGGCCCGGGAAGGTCTCTGGGCAGAGACACATGGCAGGTGAGGAGCCTGCCGGGCAGGAACTGGGAAAGGACATTCGTCACACACTGTTAGAGCCGAAAGGGACAGTAGCACAGGGCAGTTACCTCCATGATTTACAGAGGTGAGGAAGTAGCAAGGAATTTCAGGGACTTGCCAAAGCACACTCGAGTCAACATGGGGACCCGATTTTTGAATACTGGACAGAAGCGGCCAAAGAAAAAACAACCAACTCCCTGTAAAACCCAACCTGATCCAGGCAGGTGACGTCTCTCCACCCCACCCTTAGTTAATCAATTCCTCGGTGAGACTTGGCCTATATTATATCCTCTTTTCATGCTCAAACCCACCGGGACGACTTGTCAAGGTTTATATCAAGAATATGTTATTAACACTGCAGTGCTGGTAAGAAGCCAGACTAGGCTGTTTGGCCCTTTTCTTAGATCTGCCCAACTCTTGATGCTGTTAAAAACAGACCAGATCTCATCTGGCCCACACAAATAGAAGTGACCTCTGTCCTTGACTCCCACGACAAGGAGGATCAAAAGCCATTCATTTGTCATTTTCAAACCACTAACATTTTGTCTGAAAAAGCAAAAAGATTTTTAAGGTGTTCCTTTTGGAAAGAACCAAGCTATAACTTCTATCTTTTATCTATTTTTATTTTTATTTTAGAGACAGGGTCTTGCTCTATTGCAGGCTGGAATGCAATGGTGTGACCATAGCCCACTGCAGCCTCAAACTCCTCGGCTCAAGCTCTTCTCCCTCCTCAACCTCCCAAAGTGCTGGGATTACAGGCATGAGCACCCCGCCCAGCCAATTTCCATCTTTTAGAAAAGCAATAGAGGGAAGGCGGGATGATTGACACATAATATTAAGTAGCTACACACAACTTAACCGAAATGAAAAACTGTCTGACTCGGGTCTCAGCCTTCATACAAGAAAAAGTCCTTATGATGCCACTAATCTTTCGAGCAGCTTGTCACCAACCAAGGTCACTGAGCCAGCATTGACCCTGCCAAGTAACTCAACAGCTAACCCCTCTACCAAGAGATTTACTACAAAACCGCACTGCGATGCTTAACTTCTGCCTTTGTGAGAGAGGGAACCATTAATTCCTAGCTGGCTGGAGCCCTAACAGCAAATTGGCAAAATGATCGTAACCGTCATAACTTACAAAATGACTCAGGAGACGACTCATTCAGGCTTGCAGCCATGACAGCTGCCCAGAGCACCAGGGTTCCACATAATGCCATGAAGTAACAGGGAAAGGGTTAACTCCATTTTCACGAGAACGTCATGCAGAGAAGCCAAGCACGGACATTGCAAGTTTTAATATTATATAATTTTAGTCTGATTTTGGGGGGGCAGAAATGGCACTCGAATGTATTCACAAGAACTAGACAGAATAGATGAGGTGTCTTGTCACGTTATCTTTGCAGCATACCACTGAAGGGACCCGTTCCCAAGAAAGGCTATTCATAACGGGAAAATGCATTTTAGGACGAATGAAACAAGACATCCCTGCAAATGCCACATGCTTCCTCTGTTTTTTCCATGAAAATGCTGCATCTGAGCCTAAGTGTCTCGTTCCCAAAAGCTTAGCAAGCAACATAGCAACTAGAAGGACATCCTAACCCAACAAGCCTCAACACAGAACACCAGCCCTCTGGGCCTGCTTCAAGGAGGATAACCGGTGAATTTGTCACAGCTAGTTAACTCTTACCAAAGGCTCTGTTGAGGGAAGTGATATTTATGGGAGATTATCTAAGAGCCTTTAATCTCCACCTATACTAGCTCCTAGCCTGAGTCACCTTCCAAGCACCAGAAGATGTGCCTCATTTTCTCAGCTTTCTTCTGTTCCCCCGGGAATTACCTGTGCTAATTTACACATTAATCCGTAGCCTCGGCTTTTATCAAGGAGCATCTGTTGTAAACACCATAAAGAGAAGTTTCCATGATCTCATTGTTTGTCCCCTATGCCAAGTCCCTTATAAAAAAAGTTTACAAAATTTTCATTTAATGCCCTGAAGAATTAATGTGCTTTCCTTTTTCTAACAGTGAAAATTATATGCCCTGCTGTATTGTCCTTTTGCCTGGAACTTCAACTCAAGCCACAGCAGTCCTCTCGTACTCTCCTGGCTCCTAACATTGGCATTTGTTTTCTCCTTTCCATGCTCAAGATGGTCTATTTCTTTTTTTTTTTTTTTTTTTTGAGACAGAGTGTCACTCTGTTTCCAGGCTAGAGTGCTGTGGCGTCAGCCTAGCTCACAGCAACCTCAGACTCCTGGGCTTAAGCAATCCTCCTGCCTCAGCCTCCCAAGTAGCCAGGACTACAGGCATGTGCCACCATGCCTGGCTAATTTTTTCTATATATATTTTAATTGGCCAGATAATTTCTTTCTATTTTTAGTAGAGACGGGGTCTCGCTCTTGCTCAGGCTGGTCTCAAATTCCTGACCTCGAGCGATCCTCCCGCCTCAGCCTCCCAGAGTGCTAGGATTACAGGCATGAGCCACCGCACCCAGCCAAGATGGTCTATTTCTATTTATGAATTATTAACCTACTACCCAGAATCTGTTAATATACTAATATGTTATTGACTTTGTATCTTTTAGTGTTTATATCTATTAATATGCCATTTAGTATCTAGCTGTGTCAAACCTTTCTGGAAGGAAGAAAGGTATAAGTAAAATTAAAACACATGGCAACATGAATTCTGTGCATGACCTGACATGAACATAGGCCCAAATTAATCACATCAAACTCTAGACTGTATCCCTTTGAAGTGGGATGGTATAATCATTCCCATTTGACACACGAAACAGTAGGGGGTTTGCCCAGAGACAAAGCAGAAAGGAGGCAGTGGGGATTCTGATGCATAAACAGCACCATTTCCCACCCAGGCTGTGCCTGGGAATTCCAGAGGACGTGCTAAATTCCGGTGACCAACCTCCTCGCCGCTGGCTATTCGGTGAGCCAGATCTTTTAAGTTTCTCATCATTCTTTCATCCCGAAAATCATAAGGGAATGTTTCTGTCCATTCCGTCAGGAGCTGAAGGATTTTGGGTGCAATTTTTCTTATCTGGTTCTGGGGAGAAAAAGCAAAACTAGTTCAGTGAGGTTCATCACCATGGACTACATCAAATAAATAATTACGAACGGTGCCCCTGATGAACTTCCAGTGCAGAGTTTTTGGGTTTGAAGAAGCAGCTCTAGGCTCCTCCCTCTGCATGAATGCCGAGTGCCACCAACTTAAGGTGGGACCTCGGGATCTTCCATGGCCTTCCATTTACACTGTGTTTTTGTGTCACTCACAATCCTCCCTGCATAGCCATGAGGCCACTTATACGCTTCAGCCTGGGCACAAGCTAGGGCTACTTAAGGAAACCAACTCTACAAAGCCTAAGCCACAGAGTTATCAAGTCTAATTTAAAAATTGTGAAGTTCAAAGCATCATTACCTTATCACCTTCAGGATCACTTAGTCTCTGGTGCTCTACACACAAGTGACAAACTTTGGCCATCAGCTCGTACGGATGCATGAACAGCCGAGAGCTGAGCAGGAAGGTAAATATGTACGTTCTCTGCGGCAAGAGAGAAAAGTCATCATGGTTACATTCTCTTCCAAATGAACCTTTTTCCCCATATACTATGCATCTTATTTCGTTAAGTTCTCTTGATCAAGTTAACATGCTACAGTTTCTAAAGTAATGCCAACTACCAGTAAAAAACAGTGTATGACGGGTTTCTCCTTTACTTTCTGATCTATCTTTTCCCTTAAAACACACTAAAAATAACAGATGTGCAGGGTGAGTTTGGCTCCCGAAATTATTCAGAGCACACCTGCACACCTGTCCTCAGGGAGCCAGGACACCAGGACACATCAGTCACTCTAGCAAAGGAGAATGAAATTCAGCCTATAGAGAGAAATCTAACTTAAATATGCCACCCATGGAGAATATGATTCTGTGTCCAAATATTATGGTAATTCAATGGAAACAATAACAACAACAAAATCCCCCAAAACCCACCCACCCAACCCACCACTCAAGAACTCTCCAGCGTGTCTAGCACGTCACACTGAAGTGTTTGTGTCAGAACATTTACAGGCAGGCTCGCAAGTGCCCTATTTACTCGCTCAGCGGCTAAGCAATTCGACTGAGACAATGTAACACTATATCCTTTTCTTTAACCACATTGTCTCCCAAGAAGCCAGTAACGAGGTCGTGCTTATTTATTGTAATAGTTTCAGACTCCCAGTGAAAAGAGACATGCCGTTTGTTTGTTTGTTTCTTTTTTCCTTAGGCGCCTTTATTAGCTCATAAACACTTGCAGAGCTGAACAAGGGATTCCTTTTACTTCTGAGCAACCTATCTGAAAATGCTATGTAGCAAATCACACAGAGAGAGCGAGCTCAGTGAGAAACAGTATGGTGCATTTCAGTGACAAGCACAAACTATCCTTTGCACACCAAAGTTATTCTTAAGCGTATAAAAATGAATTCAGTCTCTAGATATTTCAATAAGCAGCTGCTTAGTAAATCTCACTGCACTACTGAGCTCAGCTCCAAAGGGGCAGCTGTATGTAGCACCACGGAAGGGGGAAAGTTCACTTGCCCCAGAAAGAAAACCTGTGTTTCATTGCTGATGCTGGCAGTGAGACCGGGAACAAACATTCAACACTCTGAATTTCAGTTTCCTCCTCCCTACTCTCTTGGAATTACTGTAGAGATTGAGAAAATATACAACAAATTCCCTAGATGTGAAAGTACCATCTATACAAACACAGGTTACCAAGGTAAAACAAAAGCAAACATGTCATCTGATGTCCAGTCTGTAAAGAATTGCATCTTGAGCATAAATCTCTTCCATGGACTTTCCCTGGCTACATTCGCTTTTCTCAGCATAGTGATGGTCTTGGAAACAAAAAAGGCATTAAATATTCTGGGAGCATCCAATGTTTCCTGACGTTTCTACTTAAGGACCAAGTGTGTATGCCCGAGGCAAGCCTACAGACACTTCATTTAGAGGATCGCACACTGCCTACAATGCAAGAAACCGACGTGCAGACTGCACCAAAATCTGACCCATACCCAGGCTCAGTTTGATCCCAAAGCGCTCAATAATCAATAGGCAATTTCTTACTAGGAAAATTCTCAGCAACCCAGATATAATTCTGTAACATCTCTGGCCCCTGCCTACTGTGCATAATCTCTGCCCAAGGGTGAGGACGTGTGTCCGAGGAGCGTGAATACCTACATCCGGATAGTAATCCACGTTAGGGACCAAGTGCTGGATGAGCGCTTCCAGGGATCCGGAGAGAAGGTTGTTGTCATGGTAATACAACCCCCCACAGCTGTCCTCTGCGGACTGATAGAGGTTCCGGTTGTAGCCGCTGCTGTCAAACATTGCTGAGAAGGGAGGCGTCTGAGGCATGCTTTCCTAAAAGCACCAAAAAACAAGAAAACACGGTGTCAGCAACACATGGTACGAAAATGAAGGAACAAGTAATGTAAAACACAGTTTAGGTTCTGACCCGACATCAGAGCCCATCAAGAACCAAAACTGCCCTTTGAGTAGCACACGTATGCACACTTCCGAGTCCCAACCTCTCTCAATCAAATACGATACGATGCTCAGACCCAGGGACGTGATCTGGCTGTCGTATTTGGGTATCACTGCTTCCCATTCGGCTGCTGTCTCGGGGCAGGGGACTGAGCTTGGATTGCTTTACGCCACTGAGTCAAGTATCTTCGTGAGGTGGAAATGCGTCAGCCTTCGAATCTGGCTGGGAAGAGTCACGTGACACTGGGGACATCTGAGAGCCACCCGACCAGCATAAACACACTGGGAGACAACCGGAACCGAAGCTGAAAAGACTAACTTGCAAAAGAGGCCTGGACTTAAAGTACCTGGTGTGTGTGTGCGTGTGTGCGTGTGTGTGTGCGTGTGCGTGTGCGTGTGCGTGTGCGTGTGCGTGCGTGCGCGCGCGTGTGTGTGTGTGTGTGTGTGTGTGTGTGTGTGTGTGTGTGTGTACGGAGGTATGTACAAGAGATTTAACGCTGACTCCCGGCTCTCACTGCAGATCAGATGCTGTTGACTTTCACCTCCTTGTGTCAAATCCTCCTGGCGGGGCTGGGTGGGTGGGGGGTATTGATAAAGCCTCGGTTCTCACTGACCACGCGGCTGGGCAGGCACCTGGTTTGCGAATCAGGAGTCCCGTGACGGTGCAGAGCTGAGTGGCTGTCTCCATCTGTGTGTTTTGCAAGTCACAAAGCCCTTGTCAGACGGTGCTCTATCGAGGCCAGAGGCTATTAAGTTATTACTTGGCTTCCTAGGGAGACGCAGGGGGCCCCGGGAACAGACTCCTGGTGTCTGGCAGCCCGTCTGGACAATGGAGGCCATTCAGGAGCTGCCGGGACTGGGGGTTTCGGGAGGCAAACAATGAGGACACGCCAAGCTCCAGGCCTTGCACTGGCAGGGACAGGGGTGCGCAGGCAGCAGGAGGACACAACCTGGCCTCATCTTTCTTTTCAAGATGACAAAAGATATTTCATCCGAATGGGGGAGGGGTGGGGGGCCCAGTCTGCGAAGTCCCATCCGTCACTGCAGGAGCATCTGTCCCCGCTACAGCTGATGGGGGGGCCGGGGGCACAGAACGTCACAACCTGTGCACCACGTCCCTCGGCACGACACAACCAGGGGTGGAGTGTTGGGAAAACACATCCTTTAAAAAGCCAACTTGGCAGGTGGAAGTGGCATTTAGGAAAAGAACCATCAAGAAAAATAAATTGGAGAAAAAGCTTCATTTCTGTGCACTCTGTTGCACCCAGAAACCAGGGCTGAGGGAGCATGTGCAGAGACCCACGGAAATTAGCCATAAATGGGGAGAAAGTGATCACTGAGCACCACCCTATCCAGGGAGGTTTGTCACCACCACGTGGCTGTTGCCATGCCTCTGCCTTAGGTAGCACACGGTCATCGGAGCCAAAGGACCAAGACTATGGGATGTGATGCTGGGACAAATGCTCTGCGCACCCCTTCGGTTGGTGAGACCCACACGTAGGAACTGCGGTTATATAAATAAGTAACTCGATGTCAACATGGTACGGACAATGCCATGGACAGAGTACATTTTTTCCTCTTCAAATTGCCGGGCTTCTGGGAGCTTAATTCACGCACAGCATAATCATGGCAAACTGGCTGTCCATGGTGGGAAGAAAAAGAGCCCATCGGCCCTTGCCCTGCGAAACTCAGAATGTCCCCAAACTGGGAGGCGGGGACCTGAAATGAGAAGCTCCTAGTAATTATGTCTGACACCCTCGACGGCGGTCACCTGTCTGGATGTAGTCGCCTCTGTCGTAGAAGCGTTAGACGGTTACAGCTACACGGCGCCCTTCTCTTACAGGATGAGGGGGGAGCTCACTCTGTCACGCCCTCGGAGTTGGGGGTTTTTTTTCTGTTAGGAACCAGGAATTTTCCTTGATTACAAACACTTATTCGTTGCTGTTGAAATCATGCTCACAGTTATTTTGGGAGATAGTTGGCCAAAATCTGGGAATTCGAGAAAGTCAGAAAATGATAAATATTCAACGGGACTATAGAAATCATCTTGTCCGGGATATGGAAGACAGATTTCATTTCCCTTCCTAACTGCAATCGATTAGAGCTGGTCGTCTAGGGGCCTGAGAATGAGCGAAAAGGATTTGGAGGCTGTACCTCAGTGGGAGAAGGTATGTCCTAAGTGATCAGCAATGATGCAACACAGTCACGGAAGAAGCCAAAGCCCATGTGCCACCAGACTCTGGTCCAATCTCCGATTTTTATAAACGTGGACACACAGACCCAGGGGAGTGAAATGACCAGGCTACGATGATGCAGCAACGTGGCTATAGCCCATGACTCCCTGAATCCTGCACCTCTCCTGCCTTGTGCTTTTTAGCAGTAAGCTCTGACCCTAAAATGGCCATGGGGTCAGAGTTCCCTTCCAAGGAATCAGCACCAGAAGCTACCAGGTGTTTGTACTTCTTAATGATTTACTCCTGCAAAGAGGACAAGGACGAGATCCGGGCAAGGATTCAGATTTAATGAAGTCCCAGTTTGGGCATGTAATAGCTGTGAATAGCTTTAGAAGTCACTCCCCTCCACCCTCAGCCATGTTTCCATCTGTTCTTTCCAATTTTGCTCACCCCTTCTGAAATCCTAAATCATAACGAAACTACCTATCTTCTTTATAGCAAAATTCTTCTCAGAGCCAATTACTATGAGAGCAATGGCACAAGGCTTTTGTATTATTCTCTGGAAATGTAGGACCCACAGGACTTCTCTGAGGAGGCGCAAAATATTAGCACTTAGAAAACTCCCTTCAATGAGGCACCAAACGAAGATAATGCCAATAGCCATGGGCACCAAATCAAGATAAATCAAGAGAGGTTATAGCTGACTGTTCTTAAAAATCAACTGTAAGGAAAGCGTTTATCACAGGCCATTTTCTGCCTTCGGATTAGCCCAAAGTTACGTTGCAAATTCGCTGATTTCATTTTCCCATGAGCCACCTTGGTTACTGAACTCACGGCAACAACCACCTGCGGAGATTCAAGTCGCTCCAAGAGACCCCGACCCCTTACTCATGCACAATGGCCATATTTTTCTGCCTTACCCTCTACTCTTTCCAATTCCTTAGGCCCTGCTCCCTTGGTTGGTTGAAAATGCTTCTCTCCGCATCCCCCTCAAGGTCCCTCTCCTGAGACCCACGATGTGGAAAGCTCTGAAGATTCCACTGGCTCCTGTTTGCACAGTGGTTTGCTGACTACAAATGCCTTTCTGGAGTCTACAACCAGCTCACCGGACAGACACGCTCATCCTTTTCTGACCACATAAGAAGCTGAGGTTCAGAAAAACTACAATAACTTGCTTGGGGTTACACGTGGAGCAGGGGACAGACAGGGTAGGGTTTCAAAGTTAGGTCTTCAGATTTCAGGTTAAAAATTTATGACACTACTTCATTTATACTGCAAATGGTCTGCTTTCAACTTCTAATATTTAATCATAAAATGAAAATCTTGACAGTCTGTCCTGACTTGTAGGCTATTAGAATAATTTATGTGTTTTACATGTTCTACATAAATCCTTGCTCCAAAGACATATTAACACCATTAATTACTCTTATTAAAAAGTCAGAGTGTCAACAGCAATGTTTAAGCTACTGACCTTTGCCATCAAAAAGCAAAGTCCCATCTAGACAAAGAGATTGCAGAGATTCTAATGTGCACTTTAAAAAATATTTTAGTATCTTTAAAACTGGGATGCATGTAAACAAGGGAGTGATTAAAAACGTTTAATTAACAGTCTTTTAAAAGAGATAAGAGATAACAGAGTATCTTACAATGAATGGCATCTTAGATGTAATGAAATACAGTAATATTTTCTCATATGCACTTTACAGATTTCCAGGAAAAAATTTCATAAGACAAATGACCAAAAGAAAAGTCATGGGTCATAGTATTCATCACTCATCTCTGCACAATCTCTAACTAGTGGCCAGTCTAGCTCTTTTCTGAAGGATCAAATGCCTAAGTAATAGATACATTTGATACACGCGAGGAAAAGTCAGCAGAATGGTACCAAAAGTAGTTTGTGAGACATAATTTTAAATACCTAAGAAGAGAAACATTGTAGTTTGTTTTCTCTTAAGTATCTTCTCTCTTATTACCCACATCAAGAGCTACTACTTGTTCAGTATTACTCAGATTTGACGTCTAGGTCTTTAGTTCTACCTGCTTCAGTTCTGGAATTGAAAAGTGAGGCCCAGAAGATTAAATATTGCCTTCGTTCTTGTTAAGAAAATAAATCCAATACCCAGAGTACTGGATGTGAGAATCCAGAGAAACATTTCTCCCGGGTACTGTTAACTTTAGGAATCACTTGGGGAACTCAGAGCTTCCATTCTTTTTTTCCTATCCATGCAGTTCTGATGCTTCCTTATCTGCAGCAAACCTTCTTTCAGCTTCCACAGCTAATATTTTCTGCCTCTGGGGTCCAGTAAACTCTCAATTTACTCCTGTCTACACTTCCCAACAGAACATTAGTACCAGCCTCTCCACTGTCCACCATCCTTCATCAGCACGGAGTTTGCCCAGCCCAATATACCTGTTAACAGGAACCTGCCAGTTTTCCCTTGTTTAGGAAAAACTGACTCTTTTCCAAAACTAGAACCTGTGACAGTGCAGCAAGTTAAATACTGGCATTAATTTGCCGTTAAGTCAAACTTCAAAGCAGTTAATTCCTTTGGAAAAAGAGAGATTTGTATGAGACACGTGAAAAAGCTGATATGGCTTTATTCAAACCCTACCAATCACACACACAGCAGAGGGCAGGTTAATCTCACAAGCAAATTCTCAGACCACAAAATTTCATTTCTAAGCCAGTTCTTCACAACATAAAATATATTCTACTCAGCCAGTGGCTCTTAAGTTTTTAGGGAGATCACAAATCTCTTTCCCCCCACTGCCCCCAGAAAAACATACCAACAAGTTTGCATATACTTTCAGGGGCTTCACAGACCCCCAAGTGAAGAAGCCCATGTGCTAACCTGTACAGAATCTAGACACTATTTCTCCACTCCAAACGAGGAGAGCATGGTGGCTCTAAGGGAACTCTGGGCTGACACATTTAAGACTGGCTCTTCAGAAATAAAAGAATGCTTCAGTGCAAATCAAAATGAGTTAAAAAATAAATAATTATTTTGGTTCGGGTGGAACTGTTGAAATACGGTTTTTAAAATTATTTTTTTCCTACATTGAGTCAGCATTTTGGAGTAGGTGGAGAGGCAGTGAGACAATGGGAAACAGATTTTGGTTTTTAAAACAATGAACTAGGCTAAAAAAAAAAAAAAAAAAGTTTACAGCCACCAGAATTAGCGTACAGATTACAGGTTCTGCTGGAAACTTTTCCACCAGGAAGTACAGATACGCCTAACTCAGGTACACAAGACGAATGCTCCTTCTCAACATGAATTCGGTAAGCTGAAAAGTTAGTTGACGGAGAAGACATCTTACAGGGGCAGCTAGTTTGGTCGCAGAGATAGATCATGTCCTTCCAAGGACCCTGGAAAAGTTCAGCCTGACATTGATCCGGCAGCACCGAGGCAGCTCTGGGTGATCTGCGGGGTGAATGGGTTTGAAAGGCGTGTCTAATGGTCCCAACCCAACTAAGCACCAGATGAAAAGCCGCCTTTTTCTAAACAGACTGTGTTTGAATTAGCGACTGCTTTTGCACACTGTTATTTACGACGAAGCAGGTGCACCGGGACAAGGTGGTTTCAGGTGACGATTCAAATTGGAAAAGAAGCTGAGGGGGAAAAAAGCATGGGGGTGGGAACTAAATCAAAAGCTATCCTCAGCTACAGGACTCTGTAAATCTCTTCCAGAATCTCGAGTCAGCTCTTCCTTTACGCCCAAGACAAGGAGATAGAAAGTGTAGGCGTCAAAGGAAAGAAAAGGTTTTTTAAAATCCCTATTTCATCAGAGTGCTTTGGCAAAATATTTAATAAATCCAATGCCTTTACGTTGACCATAATATTTTAGCTTCTGTTCACATATTGGGCATGTGTCCCGGTTTAAAAACAAAATGAAGTGGAGGTAGGCCTTCCTGTAACAGCTGAACTTTGAAAGCATATTTGTTTAGTGGGGAGAGGTTTAATTTAATATCCTAGAATGACCGGTTTCTCAGTTCTCTCTACATTCTAAAGAAACTTTGCACTTCGGTAAGATGCATCTTCAACAACTTGTTTGTTTCTTTTTTCATGTGAAGTGGTATAGATCGGAATTAGAGCGAGTTCACATATTTCAGCTCTACTTCAGCTGGTATATCAAGTACTGCGAGCCTCCTTTTGGTACTTAGAATACAAACGGCAGACTGTGTTTGAGTTACTGACTGCATCCTCGCTGGGTGTATCTGACTATGGATTTGATGGAGCCCAGGTGAATGCAAAAATCAAGTTCCTGATACTATATAAAACATGGCTTATTTCGAGCTTGAAAATGTCTAGAAGATTGTCTTTTCATTTCTTTCCTCGCTCAGGGCAAGTCCTCAAGGCAGAGATTCCTAACAGCATCTCTGGAAACTGTAGAAATGTGACACGTTTGCTAACCTTGAAGAAAGAGGTATTGTGTTGAGAGGGCAACCCACATAGACAACTCAGGATCAAGTCACTTCTTTGGCATGCGGACAGATAGTAAGTAACTCCAAGATAAGTACATTCTTTGGAACTGAGTCCCAAATGCTTAGTAGATTTCAGAGTTAAGGGAGAACAAACCCCCAGTATTCTTGAGGAAGGAAGATCCTATTTCCCTCCACGATGAAATGGAGTTCCAGTCCTCCATACAAAAACGAATTCACATTTTGCTTGATTTGTCCCGAAAGCTACTTTAAAAATTCTTCACGAATTCCTAACGGAAGGAGGAAGGGGACTGTGACTCAAATAGTTACTATCTTTGGTTTCTCTGGAAGAAAAACAAAGGTAAGATTTGTCATCTTTTGTCTTGGGGAATCTGCTGTTAGCAGTTTATTAAAACACAAAAGGACACTTCAGTACATGACCTGGAGGGTCATTTAAATCTTTTCTAGGAGAGAAATCTTTATGGGCTGGGCACATGGTGACACTCTTTTATCATCGACAACTTCCATGCAGTTTCTGAGTGTTAACAGCAGATGGCGCCTCGGGCCTGGTCTTGCAAACAGCTGGTGCGGGTCTAGGAAAGCAAAGAGGGGCAGCTAGGGTTTGGGGGGGAAACAAGACTGAGAAACTGGTGACTGTGATTTTGGCGTATTATTGATCTTAGAAAGCAGCACTGCTCATGCCTGAACAGGGGAAGACATAGCCTAGCTTATAAAAAGCCACTCTGTCGTATTTCCTTATGTCTTAGGTATCCCTCTATGATGAGAATTAAGTATTTCCTTTTCCCAGAGGAATGAAAATGATCTTCTGAATAGTCAAAATCATCCTCATCTAATTAAGTGCTGTCAAAGGGAACTTTCTGGGATACTGCAAATGTTTCTCTTTTGCACTATCCAATACAGTAGCTGCCAGCCACTAGTGACTACTGAGCGCTTGCAATGCGGCTGGTGCAACTGAGAAACTAAATTTTTAATTTTGCTTAATTTAAAAAAAACCTTAAATCTAAATATCCCCATGTGGCTAGTGGTTATCATACTGAACAACACAGCTATTAGCAGCTGAATCATCATTTCTACATGACAGACCTCAAGCCAAACTATAGAATATCATGTGGGGAACATTCTTTACTAAAAGGCTTTATTTTTCTACACCCAATTCATCTCAGCATGAATGAAAGGATACTTAATGAGGACGTTTATTTAAAAAGTAGGGTTTTCTATTTATGTTTTATTATATAATATGATTACTTGGATAATTTTAGTTTTTGGCTGCAATTTTTAAAAAACTGTGCTTATTCTTCCATTCCTCTGCCTCTATTCTCTTTCAGATCAATACAAAGATGTTGGTAGTCTATAAAGTGTTTGCTTTTCCTGCGAGGGTAATTTGTACTTTCTCTGTGCTAAACTAATTTTCACATCAGGGTTTCCTAATAAAATCTGAATCAGTTGAATGATTTCTAGATATAGATATACCTTGAAATAATAATTTTTAATATACTGAGAAAAACAAAACCAAAAACCAATTCAAGAAAATATTCAATCTCTACACAAATGCAAACATTAAAAGAAATTTCACTCTTGTCTGTTTCCATGTACCCAGAAAGTAGCTGAAAATCTAACTGCAGTTCATTTTATCTTGCATTTGCCCACTCCTGCGACAGGGTGCCAATGCATGAAGTGAGAGTACAGCAAGGAAAGCAGTTATCACAGAGCTAAAAGGGACCCACACATCATCTAGCTCAACTGCCCACGTCCACTTTACAGACAGCGCAGGTCTAGGGAGAGAATAAGGACTGGCTGGGGCTCCAGATGAGCCAGAACCCAGGTCTCCTCATTTTCTAGGGCAGCTTCTAGGCCACCACATCTGCTATTTTAGGCTAAGCAAAGGTTGCACAGATCTACTTTTTGTAGATTTACCTGGAGAACCAGAGAAAGGACAACTACAGTTCTGGAAAAGTGAAAGGGGTGGAAAGGCAATACCTGAATTTCACCACTGACCATAAAAACTCCAAGAATCTCAACCAGCATTTTCAACAGTACCATCTGCCACTGTAAGACACCACGACATGTTTTCAGAGCTTTTCCATTTATTATTGGTGGCATCAGAATCAAGATTCTCTGGTCCTACTTCAGGGGATCCTTCTCCCAAGTAAGGGAGAAGACCTTCCTTTCCCCACCTGCTTCCCAAGGAGGGGCTCTCCTTGGAGCTATCTAGAAGTTCCTCCCGAGTCCCTTCTTCCAGACAGCCTTTGGAGACAGACAAAGCTGATCCCATGACTTCCTGTGCCAGACCAAGGGGTCTTACCTAGAACGCACAGGCACCTGCCCCAACTTCACCCTTCAATTTTCTTACCCTTTCTCTTTCCCCTTGACAGGTGTTATCAACTGGGTTAATCTGGCCTATTGTACTCCACTAAAATTAACCATAAGTCAATTTTAGATCATAATAATGAAACATTAATAATAGCATAAGAAATATGTATTGTTATGATAAACAACAAATACTTAGAAATATATGTATGTATATCTATATATGATGCTAAGCTAGAAAAAGGGAGACAATGTAAATGCTTTCTGGTGATTCCTCCAAAAGATAGTAGGATCCCCAAGTATCAGGTGTGGTAGTATCCAATAAAATGTCTAGTGGAGCACATAAAATGGAGCAAGACCTAAAATGCACCATGGGAGAAATAAATCCTAAGAATTCAACACTCCACCAGACAACTGCAACGTACAAGGCCAAGTATACTCAGTAGCCAGAAATGTTGTGACCTCCATGAAAACAAAGGACTGCCCCATAGGCACAGGAAGAATGCCAACAAGAAACTTGCTCATCAGTGGCTGATCTTCCCATTTTCACCAGAAAATCTGCTTGAAAGGCATAATATCACACTCTTTATAAATCCTGATTTCTGTCAAAATGGCCCTA
This sequence comes from Lemur catta, assembly GCF_020740605.2. Taxonomy (NCBI): domain Eukaryota; kingdom Metazoa; phylum Chordata; class Mammalia; order Primates; family Lemuridae; genus Lemur; species Lemur catta. The sequence goes on from NC_059151.1 coordinate 1,572,866, forward strand.
ACTCTTCATTGGTTCCACCACTGCCCCTCCCCCCTTAAAAAATAAAATTACCATTAATGACAGGGTTTAGCAAGCTGTCATTCTTTTTTTCTGTTATGAAAACCTCAACAGTCAAGAATTTTTATTTTCGTTCCTTTTTTTTAGAAATCAATTTTGTATGTGCACTAAACCTCACTTGACCAGTTATTTCCTGCCAAATCTCCAATCAGGTCTAGACTCTGCTTAACTGTAATCGTCCTCGTAGCCATCCCGGGCCAAGCACTGGCCACTGCTTTCAGGAGGAAAGAACAATTATTCACCCCATCTGAGTCTGACTGTCCCAGACATTGTTCAGGAGGGCAACATCCCGATCTCTGGACTCTTCCCCTTTAGCGCCCAGTTCAGAGACCCTCCCACGGCCATGAGCGGTCACCCGGGCTAAATATAGACCCGCACACCCCGGCAGTTCCTGACAGTCATCACATGGCGCTGCTGACGAAGGACTCCCTGGAGACGCTTTCGGCCCAAACACACACACACAGATTTCTGTGCATGTTCATTTATACACACTTTGTCCACGGAGTTCATCGGCGCAGATGGACATGCTATTAATGCGGTGCGAGGAGACAACCGCTGCCCTGACCGACTTCCCGCGCAGGTCCCCACGCTGCGGCGCGCTCTGCGCTGTCAGGGGACTTGGGTACCTGACTTTCGCTATAACTGCGCCGGTTTGGTTGGGGTCAGGTGGGCAGCAATACTTAAATGGCACACACACACACACGCACACACACACATGCACACGCACACACGCATGCACACACACATGCACACACACATGCACACACACGCACACGCACACACACGCACACACACACGCACACACACACGCACACACACACATGCACACGCACACACGCACGCACACACACGCATGCACACACACGCACACACACACACACACACACATACGCACACGCACACACGCACGCACACGGGTGCACCCAGCCCCGCGTTCGGCCCTGCTCTCCCGCACAGCTGTCCCCAAGGCCCCCCGGAAAGAGGAGCCCCCTTCGCGCCGACCTTTCGCAAGGCTCGTGTCAGTTTCACCCGCGCGGGAGGCCTGAGGCGACTCACCTGAGCTCGGGCACAAAGCCAGGCGACTCGGTGTCTCCCAGGTTTGCCAGGTGACAGAACATCACCTCGTCGGCGGTGAGCGCGGGACTCTGTTCCCTTGTCCCTTCCTAAGAGTCAGACCTTAGGCCACGCGGCGCCGACGACACAACAACCCCCAACACACACACACACACACACGCGCGACAACCAGTCCAGAGTGGAAGCAAACGACCCACGCACGCACAGAGAGGGAAGCAAAGACGGGAAAGGACGATCTGTCAGAACTCGGACAGATCCTACCAAGCTACCGAGCTCCCCCAACGCAAGGCCGGGCCGCGGGATGGGGGACCCCCAGCCTGCCCCGCCCGGTCCCCGCAGCGCGGCCCCGCACCTGGGGAGCCGGGGACGTCCCCGGGCCCGGCGTCACCCGGCTCTCCGCGGGCGCTCACCGCCGCCGCTCGGGTCTCCGCCGGCCCGGAGCGCACCGCAGGCGGCGCAGCCTGGAGCCCGGCTCGGTCCCGCGCGGCTCCGGGTCCCTCCCGGCACCACTGCCCGGCCGGGGGCACCTACCGCGGACGGCCCAGGTCCTCACCTCCCGGCGTCTGCCGCGCCCCACGAACGCGCCCGCGGGACGGGGAGCCGAGCGCGCGGGAAGCAGGAAGAAGAGCGCGGCCGCCGCCGCCCGCCCGGCGCCTTGTTTATACTGAAGTCCGGCCGCGGCGCCGCGCACACCCCGGCCGCGAGCGCCGCCCCGCCCCGGCCACGCCCACCCGCGGGCGCGGACCAATCGCCGCGCAGCTCGCGGCCCCGCCCCGCCCCGCCGCCTGGGACGCCCCGCCCCCTTCTCCCCGCTCCTCCCCCGCCGCCCGGAAGGGCCCCCGCCCCCTTCTCCCTGCCCCTCCCCCGCCGCTCAGGACGCCCCGCCCCCTTCTCCCCCGCCCCCCTCTCCCCGCTCCTCCCCCGCCGCCCAGGACGCCCCGCCCCCTTGTCCCCCGCCCCCCCTCCCGGAACGCCCCGCCCCCCTCTCCCCGCTCCTCCCCCGCCGCCCAGGACGCCCCGCCCCCTTGTCCCCCGCCCCCCCTCCCGGAACGCCCCGCCCCCCTCTCCCCGCCCCGCCCCCGCCCGAGACGCCCGCGCAGGTCCCTGCGGCCCGGGGACCCCGCAGCGCGCCCGCCCGCCCGGTGCCCGCCCCCGCTGCGGAGGCCGGTGCAGGGCTGGGCGCGTCCCCTGCGTGCACCTGCCGGGCTGCGGTGCGGTCACGTGTGCGTGTGCACACACCTGCGTGCTACCTGTGCAGACCGGCCCGACTCGGTACGCAGCATCCACTGGCGTGACGCGCTAAAGGGCTGCCCGGGGGACTCTCAGAAGGGGCCGAGAGGAGCCGGGAACACCTGCTCGGCGAACCCTGCGAGAGCCGGGGGCCAGGCCTCGTGCGACACGCCGGGGCACACCGGTGGCACAGGAGGCTGGCCCTGCCGTCAGGAAGCTCGCGGCCTCGTGGAGGACAAACGTCCAGCACATCATCACTCCAGCAAAACGTAAAATGATGGATTTCAGAAGGCGCGCGAAGGGGAGGAAGCTGTTCTACGGAATGTCATTCTGGAGGCAGGACAGGGAGGCCCGTGAGTCCCCAGTCAGGGCTGTGTTGTCGTGGCAACCACAGACTCATCCTCTCTGGGATGCTCGACCCCTGTTTTAGAAAGAAGGTAAAAACCTCAGTGGTTCACCTGGTACACATAAAGGCTGGAGGGAAGAAATGATGGAAGCCAATAAGGAAAAGAAGACGCTCATGGAAAGAAAAAATGTCTAGCCAGGAGGCTCTCTGGCCGGCTGTGTGGCCTTGAGTAGGTAAAGTGGCTTTTCTGAGCTTCAGTTTTCTCATGTAGAAAACAACACTGTTCATACCTGTCCTATAGGACTGTAATTAGGATTATTGAGAGGGAGGAATCTTTTTGGTTCCTGGCCTTTACCGCTCACCTCCCTTCTGGGGTGGAGTCACCTTGAAGCTCACTTTGCCTATTCTTAGCTGATTCCTCCTCTCATTTCCTTCCTATTCTTCCTCTTTACCATACTCCCTCCTTCCCTTCTATCAACGGGACTTCCCCGGCTCTGTAATTCACTCTAAGCGATTTGAGCCTTTGGCTTAAGCTTAGCTTCTCTGCACTTTCAGTGAGAAGCCACAAACCAAGGGAGCTTGGTGGGGGCAGCCTAGCTGTTGTGGTTGTGCTGATTGGGGGGGGGTTTCAAACTCAGTTTTCCATCCCGGTTCTGTAACAAACAAACCACATGATGTTGGGCAAGTGACTTATGCTCTTGAGGTTCTGCTCTTGTCGCAAGAAATTAAAAGGGTGGGATTAAATCAAGATTTCTTAATGGAAATACCTGACATATCCTTTGTAACCTCTGGATGTACACACCAGCCCAGAAGATTTTGCCCAGGTTTACTTTCTAAAGTATTGCCCCCCTACATCTGCCAAAGAGGACGTTTATTTTAGATTCTCAAGATGTAGAATGGATACCATGATAATATGCTTTGATCCAATGCTCTTCCAAACCACATTTCCACTCCCTGTTCTGGCAGGTCCCTCGGGGCCCTTTCTAGCTCCCTGTATGAGCAGTATTGTCACATAAAGGGACAACTCTGCAGCCAGGCATCCCAAACCCCAATCCTGTCTCTGTCACGTAGCCACCTAGAAAACCTTAGAAAAGACACTGAAGAACTCCGGGCAGTTTACTCATCTGAACACCAGCATCACAGTTAATCAAAGTAACTTCTTCATAGTGTATTGAAAAGACCAAAAGATGATACATGACATGAGTTGGAAACAATGTCCCTCAGAGAAGGCTCCTCCGACCTCCGTATTTAAAACCGCAGTCGCCTCCACTCCCTGTAGCCCTTCGCTGCTTCATTGTTGTTTCCTCCGTAGGACTTATCGCCACTCGACATACTGTATATTTCACTTATTATTGCTCCTCCCCCCACTGGAGTGTAAGTTACACAAGAGCAGAGTTCGCTGCTGTTGTCACTGTAGTTGTTTTCCCGCTGCATTTACGACGGGTACCATGGTGTCCGACACACAATAAGCTCTAAATAAATCTGTGTTGGTTGAATGAATGAATGAATGAATGCCCAGCCCGTGGTAAGCACTCAGTAAATACCTGCTGTTACTGTCATGTCTGAATTATTCTCTATCATGAAAAAATATTCTTTCCGTTTTCTACTTTTCATAGTTGCTTTATTGTCTCCCGACTCCATTGGCTCAATGTTTATCTCTGTAAATGTTGGTAAGTTCAATGACGCCAAGCTGGTGCAAATGCAGCCTTGCTAGGTAGTTCCTCACCCCAGTATCAAACAGTAGCCCCCGTCTTGCATTTGTGCTATGTGGCAGTATCTGTGCTAAGCATTATTTTTCTTTTCCAGCCCTCTTGTAGCTCAGGTGCACGAAATTAGAGCAATCGTCATGACTGATCCACGTAACACCCTCTTTCTTTTATTTTATTCCCTCCTAAGAATAAAGTAAAAAATGATTTTGTACATAATTTGTTTTTCAAAAGTGATGGTGTGCTACCCTGCAACCACATATTAATGAGAAGAAAAAAGGCTGATCCAGACTTGAAAATTAAAATTAATTATTGTAATATTTCCCCTTTCTAAATAGTAAAAAGCTTTGATTGTACGAGAAATACCTATGCTAATGGATGGGGTTTTTTTCTTGAACAACTTTGGAAAATGGATTTGACAGTACATAATCAGTTCTACTAACCAAAGCTTTATTTGGAAATTTACTTTTTGTACAAATTGAATTATATAATGCTTGAAATACTTTAAGTCACTTTATAAGCAAAATGTATATCACTTAATTTGTAAAGTATACTGTAAAGTATATGTTAAATGCTTTTATCAATTTGAGAATAAAAAGTTACTAATGCTAAAAAAAAAAAAAAAAAAAAAAAAAAAACCACCTAAAATTCCAGTTTTCACCACACAGCATTTGGCGTGAGGTTTTCAGTGCACCTTTCGTGAACAATGATGGCATTGTTTTCTGTGAGCGCTGCATGAGTGTATTTACCCAAATGTTATTGTGTAACCTGTCTCATTCTGTGTCTCTCTGTTTTCCCTCCAGCTTATGCTTTTGACCGTCTATCCCTGTTGATGTATGTTGATGTCGTTCACTCTTTTTACCCACGGTTGAGTGTTTCACCATCATCTGTGTTACATTTTTGACTTGCATTATCTTTAATCCTAAACAAAACCCTGAGAGTTTAGCACTATTATTTCCATTTCTGAGATGATGAAATGAGGTTTGGGAAGGTAAATAACTTGCGAAGGTCACTCAGCTGGAGAAGCTATGAATTAAACCCATATATCTCTGATTCCAATTCTCCTGTCGTCCTACCTCATAAAATTGATTCAATCGCTCACTGTAACATTTCCGAAATAATGTTTAAAACTAGTAGATGTGTGTATTTAAATTAAACTAGAGGCCGGTTGTATCCTTGCAAAGCAATGTTATTTGTCTCAAAGACACAAGTTTTTTTTTTTTTTTAAAGACACAAGTTTAATACTATTATTTATGGTTTATAATTTCCTTAAAATACTTGATACTCACATGAAAATCTCACAAAGCATAACTGTCTTCCAATATGTAAAACTTATCATATTAAAGAGGAAGGAGGCACCAGACGCCAGATAGGTCTAAGGAGGGAAAAGTATAAGGGAATGGATCACAGCTTCAATGTAAGAAAAACACTGAAGATGTCCAAAGTGGAATGGCGGCCTTTCTCAGCATTGAAGTCCCTCTTTCTGAATCTCAAAGGGCTTTGTGAAATGGCCAAATAACTCCCCAAAACACTTCCCTATTTTCTCTTCCATGTATTTCCTCAATGCCACTCTGGAATATGGAGGCGGGCAGTTTGAGGACATGCAATCTTAGCCCCCGTTTGTAAATGGAAGAAAGCAAAGGCCTGGGTCACGTTACCTAGCAACAGCTGATCCGGACCACAGCGTAGGCCCTCTTACCTTCAAGGCCAAGGAATAAGCCCACTTTGGATAAGTACGATGCACACTGCCTCTCTAGTAGCTGGACAAAACAGTGGGGTCTTAGGCCACTTGGACCAGCCCAGCTCCAGACCTTAGAGAAAATCCCTTATTTTCCGCTTGCTCTTGACTCTGCTTTTTCTTGACTTCCCTTTCCTCATCGTCTGAGGGCCAAGAGCGAAAGTGGGAAGGAGACCTCTTGGCGCGCTTTGGTTTCACACCCTCTTCCTGCTTCTAGCCTGAGTAGAAGTCTGCCCGTGGGCCCATCCAGCTTACTAGGGCACCATGTTGGAACTTCATAGTAATACAAAGTGTGTGCGTGTTTGGCGTCCGCCTCTGGACATACATGTCCCTGAAACCCGATGAGAAGAATGACCAAGGCAGGACATACAGGTTTAGATATTCAAGACCCTGAGTTCCTCCTGCTCGATGCCATCAGTCCCCTTCATCACTATAAAATGAACCCTGCCACGTAGAAGGAGTCTCTGTGGTAAAACAAATGATTGGGTCACCGTTGGAATGGTCATTTCCATAATAATGCCGCCATTTGTTATAGTTTACAATGTTCTTTCACATCCATTATCTCATTTAGGGAGAACATTGGGTCTGGGAGGGTCATGCAATTCTGACAGTGGTCATTACAGAAGTCATATGTTTTCCTCTTCTGGGATCACTAAAAATAGCACAGACAGCCATCCATTTAAGCTCGCTGAGAAGATCCTCCTAAATAGAAGGGGACTGACTGGAGAAGATAATTTCAGGAAGTCTCTTTCACATGTCCATGTGACTCTTTGTCACTGTCACTTTTTATCTCCCCGGCCCCAAAGTTGTACAAAAGAATATAACGACTGCACGGGAAATTCCACCATGGATGTAGGAGGTTTGAAAGTCCCCTAAGAAGACGTAAAAAATTACTAAGTCTTCATTTATAGACAAGAGCTGTTGAGAGGCAGCTTTATTATTTTTCCTTTAAGAAGCATTATTATTTTACTCATTTGTCAATACTTATTTACTCTTACAAAGTAATTATGTGCAACATCCTCAGGAAGAATACTGATAATGAGAAATATGATGACTTGGGCTGATCACAAGGTCACGAGACAGTCGTCCTTGTCATTGATTATGCAGTTCATAGTCACTTGTCTGCACTAACAGAAATATTTAGCAATATTAAACATGCATCAATTTGATTAGAAGTATCATTTTTTGAGTAAAAATTTATGTTTAACCTGAATTTATTTAGATAAATATTCTTCCTCCTGTAATATCCTTATAGTAAATGTAAGTATATTTCTCTATTTGTAATCTTTCTCTCTCTAGTAGTTTTTGTCTGGCTTCTTCCAAACGAGTTGATCTTATAATGAATTAAGAACAGGTTTTCCTATTTCAGACTCGTATAGCCTTTGATGTTAAGTGCGATTACTTTCATAGACGATCCCCTCGGTTTTGACAAATTGCTAATCTATGTCTAACACATTGAGTAGGAATAGAGAAAGGAGAAATTGAATAATAGAATAATAAAATTTTAGAGCTGGGAAAAATATTAATGATCATCTCTTTTAATCTTTCCCCACCCCCATGCCACCAACCAAAGCATTTTTGAAATGAGGAAATTGAGTCCCAGAGATAGTAAATAATCTATCCTGAACCAACAAGGTAATGGCAAAGTTACACTAACCAAAGAGCCCAGATAATAAGCCCAGTATTTCAAACACTACATGATTTTACTTCCTAATTATTCCTGCAGGCATGGATCCATAGTGCCGCTTTGACATTACAGAAGCACAATTTGTTTTCAAATATTGATGACAAATGTTCTCTCTTAAATACCTCTTGATGAAATAATCAAGGAGAATTCTCCAGATATTACTAATGTGTTTTATTAGAATTCTCTAAATGTTGCTAATACTATTTATTATCTTATGTAATATTCAAGGTAGTAACATAGTAAACCTTTTAGTTGCTTTATCATTAAAGTAACCATAGTCTAGACTATTAATCAGATTTTATAAATTATATTCAAGAAATTATGTGAATCAAGGAAACTTCTCTAATTAGTATTTACCACTTTCATCATGCAAGCATGTACCTAAGGGTTAGGGTTAGGGTTAGATATGGTTATGAAAAAGCATAATGCCAAATATATTTTTTGCACAAAAACAAATGGAACAGATCATCTAATGTAACCGTATTTCTGCAGAGAATTAGAATGGCTCTCTCTGTCTCTGGGAAGGGGCAGGGGTGGGACAGGGAATGGGAGACAAAGGGACTTCAACTTTATCGTAGTATTTTATTTTTTTCATAAAGACAGACATAAAACAGATAGGACAAAATGTTCATTATTATCATCTGTGGTAGGTGGTGGGTAGTCAGGTGTTTATACTTTTTTTTTTTTTTTAAAGACAGGGCCTTACTCTGTCACCCAGGCTGGAGTGCAGTGACTCAATTACAGCTCACTGTAGCCTTGAACTCCTGGGTTCAAGCCATTCTCCTGCCTCAGCCTCCTGAGTAGTTGGGACTACAGGCATGCACCACCATGCCTGGCTAAATTTTTATTTTTTTGTAGAGACAGAGTCTCAATATGTTGCATGTGATCCTCCCCTCAATCTCCCAAAGTGCTGGGATTCCAGATGTGAGCCACTGTGCCCAGCCTATATACTTTTTTTTTTTTTTGTAAATTTTTTTTTGTATATTTATTTTTTAAAAAAAGAAATTTTTACTTAAAATTGGATATTTCCATATACCTAAACTATATAACCGTAAGCTTCTATATTTAAAGGTTACATTTTAAGGCAATATGTACTGATAATGTTATGCTTTACCTTTTTCTTCTCAATGATTAATCACATTTATAAAGTGTAGTTATCAATCAACAGTCCAGAGGACTGTACGTGGTGGTTACACAAATGAGCTTTGATGCTCGACTGAAACCTGCTTCAAAGTCCAGTCTCCCACAGACTAACACCATTAGCCTGGGATCGATGTTTCCAGGGCCTGGAATGAACCGGTGATAATTTTAGAATCTGCAATTATCCACCTAAGTGTCTCCAGTTAGCCGTCTCCGGAGAGCGGTCAAGCCCTAAAAGGAAACAGAGGCTGAATGTCCGACGTGTCTCCCTGTGGTCCATCCTCTCTGGGTCTGCCGTGAGCGTCAAGGAGCACATCTGGGCATGTGTTTGGGTGGGGAGATGTTGCTTGCAGTGGTGGAGAGAAGAGAAACTCTCTGACCTAGACTATTTATTACTCGATGATTTAAGAGGTTATCCCCTCAGTACGTGAGGAAACAAGTCTAAGAGAGACGGATGCTTTCTCTACAGAGGTATGTATGCATTTAACACCTCTCACGGCAAGAAATCTACAGCCAAGGGCAAAATAAAATGTCTCAATCTGGATACAGTTCCACGGATAAATAAAACATTTGTCCTGAGTTCTTTTTGTTGTATTTTTAAGAACTCACAACAGACTCGTTTTTAAATGTCCTACCTTCCTAAGTTCCAAAGTCAAACACCAGCTGTTACAAAAGGCAGTCAGGAACTTAACGTTTCTAAATTCCGAAACACTACCAAGCTGTATTTTTCCCCCCAAAACTAGGACATACTGTTTGAAAACGTCACTAAATAGAAGCGATTTGGGTTGGTCCCTGCTCTCACACGAAGGCTAATGGCAGACACATCGCCGTCTTTTGATTCAGAATACACAACAAAATAACAATGAACGTGAATTAGTTCTGTGTCTTTCCATTGGTGAGAAACAAAACAAAACAAAACCTATATACCGGCAGAACAAGGCCTTAAAAGTTTATCACAGTGACATAAATTCAAAGAACATCTCATCTGTCAAGGTGCCTCTTAGGCCTCATACATTTCTACAGAAGTTTCTGGGTCCTCCCTTCCTCCCTCCCTCCTTCCTTCCTTTCTCTTTTAAGATCTGCAAACTACATAATGGTAAAAATTTTCGCTGCAAGTCTAGGAGTAACAGCCGATACGTCAGGGAAAAGGGAAAGTTTGAACCCGATAAACCGTAATTCTTTTACAGAGAAGCAAACAGCATATTGAAATAGGGCATTTGCAAAAAGGCCAGCAGAACTCACTCCAGAGCACAGAAGGGGGGAGGGAAAGCCAAGCAGGACAACCTGTTGAGAGCAAACAATGGGAGGGACTCATTGTCTCACCTGTGGAGAGACACTGTTTCACAGGGACTCAGTCAGTGCTGGGACAAATAAATAGGATCATGTGACGCTGGCTTGTCGGGGGAGAAGGTGACATCTGAAATTCTTCGTGTTCTGCACAGTGGAGGTATTGGGCTATGAACACATGGTTTTAGAGCTGTCTTCTAGTTGTCACATGCTACTTCGTATTAGGATTGTTTTTAATGGTTAGTTTTTAGACTGGCTCCCTCCGGACACCTCAGTAGCCACGAGGCTTGGGGAGGCGCAGAAGGGACAGACTTGCCCCAACTCCGTGACGTCAGAGACCGTGGGCATCTTTTCTCCGGAGCTCAATGTCTGTGTTATCATACTGATCTTCAGGATAAATAAATGAGTGAAACAAGGCTTCATCATGATCAAGGTCATCCACACTAGAAACAGGAAGAACTGGGTTCAAATCCCAGCTCGGTGTGAACTTGAACAAGTTGTTTCATCAGTCTGAGCTTCAGTTTTCTCATTTGTAAGATTAAAATAATAATGCTTGGTTTAAAAATGAAATTAAATCATGCATAGAAAGTCATTAACACAATATCTGGAACACAGAACTCGCTCAGTAAATGGTAGTTAATTAAATATAATTATCATCACTGTTCGGGATCCTCTTTTATCCTTAATACCTCAGCCTCTTTCAGACTCCTGTAAAAAGTGTGACTGTATTTGCTTATCTACATGAGTGACTTCATTTAGTGTTGCCGAAAACCATGTGAAAGTTGCAGATACCCGCCTTCAACGTCCCCTACAAATAAGGATATTCTTATACGCAGATGATGCATTATCACCCAAGAAAAATCAACAATATTCCCTCATATTATCTCATTTCTAGTACCTATTTAAATTTCCTAAATTGCCCCCAAGGATATTTTGAACCAGGATGCAATCAAGATTAACGTGTTCTATTTTGTTGGTATTTCTCTATTATCTTTTCACCTACATCCACCCCCACCCCACTACCGACCCTTTTCTGCTGTTCTTGACTTTGCCCTTTTGGAAGAAACCAGTCCATCCGCCTTGGAGAAAGTACCGGTTTCTGGGTTTGTCTGGCATTTCCCCTCAAGGTGCCATTTAGCCTCTTCCTCTATCCTTTTTGTTCCCTAGAAACTGGAATGCCGATCTTAAGCCATGGTTGCTTTTCAGTTAAACATAGTAGCAAAAATGCTTCAAAGTCAGTACTGTGTGGTTCGTGTGACATCATTTCAAAATTTCCATGACCACTTCCTCTTTGAAATATTTTGTGGTTTCCTCACTGTCTCTGGGGCACGGCTGGACCGGTGATTTCAATTCTGGCTTCACTTGGAACCATCTGGGGAGTTTCGAAAAGTGTTTGTTCCTGAGTTATACCCCTAGGGATTCTTGGCCTGGGCAAAGGCTTTGGTATTTTTATAAAGCGCCCCAGGTAACTCTCCTATGTAACTAGGGTAAAGAGTGGCTGGGTTAGAACACAAACTCTGAGAGGGCAAAGGGCACGGCTTTTTTATTCACTGCTGTGTATTCTCCGTGTTAAGCAGACGTCTGGCTCATAACTACTGCTCAATGATACATGTCAAATTAATTAATTGTTAATTAACTAACATTCAGCAGATAGGCCACCTCATCCTCCGTTCACACTCTGACATTTACTCTTTTACTAAATGGTGTTGCTAGGAAACCGACAGGTTAATTTCATAGCATGCTCACGGAAAGAAATCACGATAGGCCACTATTTTCCAAATTTCTGAAAACTGCGTATCCATGGAAAAAGAATCACTTTCAAACTTCTAAGAAAGAAGAAAGGGAACGATCATTTAGTTATGGCGTTAGATTCATTCTGTTGTGGACAATTCTCTTTTCACCTGACCAGTTCTTCCAGTTCTTATTCTAATGACTAGTAAAATGATTCCGGGATTACTTAAGGAGGAAGAAAGATTGGGAGTTTGTCTTAGTTGTGATTGTTGTTTCTTTCACAGGCGCCGAGCAAACTTCAACCAAGGAGGAGAAGGGCTACTGAAAGAGTAGGACTTGGGGTACGGTTGTGCTTCTACTTGTTCGAGTTCAACTCTGGCCACATCTTAAAAACAGAATAAAAAGGACACTTGGCCACCCTGTAAGTCCAAATAAAAAGGAGATAAGAATGGCTGCTTTCTCCTAAAACAGAAGCCTAAACCATAGCAAACGCAGGAAATGGTGAATATATGCTTATTTACTGTACTGCTACTGAGTGAAAATCATGAATAATCCAACAGAACTATATTAGCTCAGTTTGTATCTGAAAAAGGCTTTTATCCAGATGAAAAGTGGTCACTCTCACTCATAATAACAAAATTGTAAATTAAAACTATTCTGAAATATATTTTTCTTTAACTCCTGAGATTGGTGAAAATCTGCTGTATTGTGGAGGATTACAAATGTACACATGTTTTGATTAAGCAATGCCAGCTACGGAAAATTACCCCAGGGATACACTCCATTCATTATGTGAAAGAACACATGAACAAAGTTACTCATTTCCTCGTGGTAAAAGATTACAAACAACTAAATATCTCTCTTTAGAGAGCTGGGTAAACAAATTTTGATACAGTCAAGAATCAAACGCTTTGCAGATATAATAGAAACTAATAAGGAAACTGTGTTCTGATATGGAATGCTCATATATTGCTCAGTGAAAAAAGATGCAAAATATTATGTAGAGTAGGCTACGATATATGTCAAAGAAGGAAACAAGAAGGAATATATATTTATACTGTATTATTTTATACATAAAAAAATTGGGGCAGATGAACAAGGAACTGGTCAGTGGTTAGCTACTTGGGAGAGGGGGTGGAACCGTGGTTGGTGGAAGACAGCCGGTGAGAAAGAGAGGAAGGAAACTTCACCAGGCACCATTCACGCTTTATCACATTTGAACTGTGTGAATACAGCACATATTTAAAAATTTAAATATTTTGTAAAAGCCCTATCAAAAGTCCTTGGAAATGTTTTTTTTTTTGTTTTTTTTTTTTTAAGTAGAAACCATTCCAGAGATTCTCATAGCCCTTATTCTTACTGTGGAGTTTCAGAATCAATTCTATGCCTTCCCAGTTTCACTACAAATGAAACTGAAACCTGCATACTTCTCCTACACCCCAGTCCTGAAACAAGGAAGGACTCAGGAAAAAAAAAATTCAGAAGAAAACTTCCCGTGATAATTTCCAGTCTTGATTTTTGTGGTTCTACAGAATGTCACAGTTTTAGATTACATTGAAACACGTACTACTTAGGAAGCCCAAACAGATCATTGAAGATGCCCACCCCGAGGCTTGTGCTTACCTAACACTGATGGAACAGGGTCAGAGTAAAATTCACCTTTTTCTCCCACTGAGCTCTCCAGGGGAGCCGCCAGAGAAGCGGAAGGTATCTTACACAAGGATGGGGAAACTCCACTTAAGAAAAAAAAAGGGGGTATTCCTTCTTCACAGACAAATCAATACAGTAAAAAGTAATTGTATTTGTCTCTGAGCATCTACTATTTTGGGTTATCACTTACCTTTGTGTGTGTTCTATTACAAAAAGTATGAGCCTGTCGCCGTAGCATTGGCACTTCGCCTGGTGCAACGCGTACAATAGGTGGACCATTCACGTCTAACAGACACAATAACTCTGTGATTTTGCCAAGTCTAACATCCCCTCTCTGTCTTAACTCAATTTTCTCATCTGGAAGTGGAGGGACAGAGCCTAACTTGAGTCCCTCGCCATTTTGACACGGTGACCAAATACCACAATAAATGTAAAAGGTTTTGGAAAGCATACATTCAAAATAGCACTACAGCGATTATGTCATAACAGCAGTAACGATATAAAGAGGGCAGAGGGAGCAAAACATGATTCCAAAACGTGCTTCATGGAGTCCCACTTCTACAGAGGAGCACTTTACAGGTGATTGGACCTGGCCCGGGTGAGTCACTTGCTCACAATCAAGTAGCCAGTTGGAAGCAGAAGTAAGACAAATTCTACGCCGATGTTTTGACTGAATGTCTCATTTTTCTTCTGCTTCGCTGTGCCTACTCCGGCCTTGAGAGCTCGTGGAAAATGTGGAGGAGGAGGAGGAGGAGGGCCAGCCTGAGGTCTCTGGTCACGGGAAGACTGGAGGGACACTGAGGAAGTGGTCAGAGAAGGCACAAAAGGACAGCAGAGTGCAGGTCCCGTCCTGGTTGGGACAGTTGTCAGAAGGACTGTAAGCAGGGAGGATGCACCAGCGGCCTTAGAGCTTCCTCTCATTTAACCTTCAGTCTCATGGATGCCGTCACTTTCTGGTTGGGGAAACAAGAGGAGAAACAGCTCACAGGTGGCAGAGCTGTGACCACCTCTCGGACTGGGTGGCTCTAGTCAGGCACCTCTGTCATGCCACCTCATTCCACAGTTCTTTTTTTTTTTTTTTTTTTTTTTTTTTTGAGACAGAGTGTCACTTTGTTGCCCGGGCTAGAGTGAGTGTTGTGGCGTCAGCCTAGCTCACAGCAACCTCAGACTCCTGGGCTCAAGCAATCCTCCTGCCTCAGCCTCCCGAGTAGCTGGGACTACTGGCATGCGCCACCATGCCCGGCTAATTTTTTCTATATACATTTTAGTTGGCCAGATAAGTTCTTTCTATTTTTAGTAGAGACAGGGTCTCGCTCTTGCTCAGGCTGGTCTCGAACTCCTGACCTCGAGCGATCCACCTGCCTCGGCCTCCCAGAGTGCTAGGATGACAGGCGTGAGCCACGGTGCCCGGCCTCACAGTTCTTGATAAAGATCGGAGAGGATGTGAGCCCAATGGGAGAGTGTTATAGAGGTTTTTTTTTTAGGGAATATTTGTAATATACGTCCAAAATTTAAGCACATTGTGTTCCCCTAAATATTTCCTTTCTGAACGTGTAGGATCAAATATTAGCAAAAATTTCAAAATGGATTCACACTGGGTGTTTTCCATTTGGGTGTAAAAAGATGGGACCACTTCTTTAAGACAGACACCTTGAGGACCAGAACAGAGTCCATGAATATGTGCTATCCCATGGGACTCTTTGAATGACATTAGCCTATGACTTTTATTTCTCTGTCCCAACGAAGTTTCTGAATAATGATAATAACATACACACAGAACATTCTAAGTACCCATGCGCTGTTCTGTGAGGTTGCCCATGCATTCAACCCTCATAACTGCGTGAACTGGGTTCTATTGTTATCTTTATTCTGCAAATGAACACACTGAGACACAGAAACGTTAAATCACATGTCCAAGATCAAACAGCTAAAAGGTGGTGGAGCTGGATTCAGACCCCACTAGCTCAGCTAGCACTAATGTCACACATACGACTTTGTACACGTTGGCTTTGTTATATATATACTATTTCTGTATTTATATATACAATACGTTAGTTTGTTATTTATACAGATTATTATATACATAACTTTGCATATTCCCTCATGTAAGATTTAGCTTAAAAAGCAACTTTGCTGGCTAAACCACAACTCTCAAATTCTGAAGCTGGACAGATAAGGCTTCATTTATTAATTAAATCATTGCACCATTCATTCATTCAATGTGTACATTCATTCAATAATGCTACTATGTAACAAGCACAGAGATCGCGAAACATAAACAGGTTTCTGTGATCCTAGAACTTACAGTATAGTGGGGAGATACACTTAAATCAAATAATTACAAATGAATGTAGAATTATAACTCACAAGAACTATGAAGGAAAGGTACAGGATGTTAAATATGATAGGATTATAAGAGCATTTAAAGAAGTATATGTCCTAATTGCGGGTGGTAATGCCTGAGGAAGTGACCTTTGAACTGGAATTACTAATCCAGGGCTCTTGAGTTGGTTAACATTGCTAAACCTCAATCCCTACCTATAAAATAAGGCCAATGGACTGTCATAAAGTCTTGGTAAAATAATAAATGCAAAGAGGTTATCCCAGCACTTCATAAGTACTTAATAAATGATAATCATTGGCTTTGTTATATACATTTTATTTTTATATTTATATAGGAATATATTTTTGCTATTTATA
Organism: Lemur catta; assembly: GCF_020740605.2. NCBI lineage: Eukaryota > Metazoa > Chordata > Mammalia > Primates > Lemuridae > Lemur > Lemur catta. The sequence goes on from NC_059151.1 coordinate 1,589,212, forward strand.
TAGATTATATTATTTTTTCTCATCGCCCCTTGGCCAGTACCCAGTTAGAGAACAAGACAAAAGAAAGAAGAAGACTGAGAATAACAGCAATCATAACGTGAGAAAGGATGAGAAGGAAAAGAAGATATTTTGAAAATACTATTTTCATGTGTAAAAAAGAGTGATTCCAAAGGGTTTTCATTTTTTAAAAAATTGAGTTATTCAGTGAAATGAGCAATATGTTGTGAATAACCAAGTGGGAAAAATAAACGCATGTGGGGAACGTCACGCTCTGTTGTTTTTCTGACATTTCTCGAATTTTGTCATCTTAATTACGTCCACGGATAGCGTGCTTGCCTGTGTTTTTAAGTATTCGTGTCAGTGTTATTCCTGGATTGATTGACGAATACGCTCCACCTTTCACCCAGAGCTTAACACTGCAGCATAGGACCCGGCCGGGTTCCTGTCCCCTGGTGCACCAGGGCAGTGGGACTGGGCTGGAGAACCTGCAGCTCCAAGGAAGGAAGAAACCTCACAGCCCACATTGCATCACAGAGAATTTCCAGCCTGGTTGCTCTCTGCTCCAGCTTCGCGAGGAGAAGAAGGAAAGCCTTGTGAGCTGTCGTCATAGAAACTTATTTACTTTTTCCTGAAACCTGAGGCGTCTCCAGAGAATTGCCCTGGGGATCAGTTAAGTCCTGCTACATTTTTTTCTGCCAGAAATTTGCTTATTCCCCCTTGGGGTGAGCACTTCAAAGGCCCAGAGGATACTTCAAAAGACTGGAGGCTCCTCCCTGCTGGGTGTGAAGCTGGCGGAGGTGTGGGCCCTGGAAATCCCTGAGCACACAGCCCTGCCCGCGGGTGGGCAGGACGCCCCCGGGCAGGGGGCTGTGCGGATGTGGACACCAGCAGGTTCTGATCCAGACCCCAAAATCCCCTCCTGTCCAGCTGCGGGAGGAGAGAGGAGCCCTGCAGGACAGGAAGGGCAGTGAGCGAGGGGCCCCCCCCCGCAACCTGGCCCGGCTACGTCTGCACTTTAGCTTTCACCCCCCGCTGGCCCCAGCTGGCTCTGTCCCCATGGACACAGGGCACCGCAGCCGCATCTTCCAGGAGCTGCCCAACTCCTGCAATCTGGGAAAAAGTTCCCGTCCCTGATCCCTGGACTCTCGGGCAGCTTTAGCTCTGGAGTTTCCATCAGTGAAATATTTGCTTTTCCTCGACTCGTCTAAAACGAACTAACAAATGTGCCTAACATCCTCTCTTTGAGTCCTTCTGGGAGAAATTCTGAAATATGAAAGGGAGCTGTGTCACAACAGGGGATGTGGGACATCATTAAGAATAGACAGCCCTAAAAAGCCACCATTGACCACAAATGGAATTGCCATGTTCCCTTTAAATGTAAGCATGTTTTTCTCATCTCACGGATAAACACTGGAGATGTCTCATGTTCCCAGGGTCATTCAGAGGGGCCGACCTTTCATCTAAAAGGTAAGTTTTGTAACTATGCGTGCATTTTTTCTTGTAATTATGCGTGCGTTTTTTCTTGTAATTAGACCATTGCATCTGACTTTCGACTAACGACTAATGAGAACAGTATTCTTGCTCCCTCTCTTCCAAGCACACGCATACATAGACAGTCCCCGGCTTACGATGGGTCAACTTAGAGTTTTTCAACTTTACAGTGGGTTTATCAGAGTGTTAATGCATTCTCTGTTTATGATATCTTTGACTCATGATGGGTTAATCAGTACATAACCCCTTCATAAGTTGAGAAGCATCTCCCTAGAGGGATGGGGTAGAGAGTATAAAGACCAGGGGAAAAAAATGAGACAGGAATAGAGTTTTGCAGCCATCAGGAGTCAATAAATAGAATCACCCTGACCAATGCGGAACGAAGAGAGGCTTTGAAAGGGAAGATTGCCTGGAAGCCTCTTTCTCCAAGCCTCCCCCACCCCCCCAAGCAAGCAAAGAGGATGGCAGGTGCCGTTAAAGTTGCATAGATGAGCTACTACTTCATCCAAATTCTCACTCTTAAAAACCTTTTCCTTCCTAGAATTTTAAAAAAAAAAATGTGTTTTAAAAATGTTATTTAGCATGCCTAGCACACAGTAGGCAGTTGTCGGATGGAAAATGGCACGCACGGAAAACTGTATGTGTTTCCGCAGGACCAGGGAACCGACTCCGGCCGCCTGCCCGGGAAAGAGCTGGAATTATTTGTCTGCTGTCAGGAAACAAAAGCCCCCTCATCACCCAGCTTTTACGCTGAAGGTCTCCAGGAATAGGAAATACCTGCTTGTTTATTTCTTGACCTATGACTGCTGCATCTGTAGTTTAGCTCTGAGAATAAAAGGAAAATAAAATATCTCCAAACCATTTTTTTAAAAGACCTCCCCCCCACCCACCCCCCCTCGCTGTTTGCTGCCATCCTCTTTCTCTCTGCCACCTTCTTTTCAGCATGACACCCTCTCCAACGCTACCTGACAGACTGCGATCACCCTGTGACTGTAAGTAATTTCCTTATTGACAGCCCCCCATTCTCCCTGACATCTGCCAGCACGCCCTGACACTTGAATAAGCATTAAGACATTAACAGTCTGGCACAGGTATCAGGGCTGGAATCCTAATGCCTGGCAGGCCGGCTGCACAAAGCCACACGCAAAGAGATCCCCCCCCCCCCCCACGCAATGCCGCCATCCTTCTGGTCGGAAAATGTGGCAGAGCCCACGGTAAATGCCGATTTTGCGCTTGGCTGCTCTGGCATTTGGTGTCTCCTTCGACAGGCCCGGATCGTACATTAAAGGAAGATAAAGGGAAAACAAGAGCACGCCCGCTTGTGAGGCGGTGTGAGTGAGGAGTGAATGTTAATAAAAAGACAGGTCTGTGCTCAGCGGGATGAGTTAATATTTTAAAGGGATTGACTCAGAATAAGAAGCCAACTCGGGCTCCCCTGACTCAGGCACAGAACAATGTGCATCCCACTTTTGTCTGATAATATCAGATTCTTCCCAGATACTGGCTGGCCGATGCCATCTTGGTGCCGTGGAGTTTTGAAAGCCAGTTTCTCGGATCAGCCTACAGAAAATGATCAGGAAAGAACACCCTGGGAGTCTTTGTTGCCAGAATCTGTTCGCTGAGAAATGGAAAAGCTATTAATACGCTTGAAATTAAACTGTGAAGTGAGTCAGAGAGCTGCCTCCATTCCAGTCTAAGCAGAGCTGGTTTTGGATCAGAAACCTGTAAACCATGTAGGTCAGGCTACCGTTCACATCCAAATAAAAGGGGCAGAGTTCTTCTTAAGAACGGGACGCTTTTCTCGAGTGAAAAACGACTCAATGTGCACTTGGGAAACAGAAGAAGAATTAGGTTTTACAGAAGTTCAAGGTTGTCTAATGAAAGAGTCAGGCAAGACGTTTTCCTTGGGCTTTTTCTGTGGCTCGTGACTCCCTTGACGTCTTCCAGGGGCTTCGAGCCCAGGTCTCTCCCGTCCCTCTGTCTGGGCACTGGGGGGACAGGCAGAGCCATCGGGAGCAGTGGGTGGTTGCACAGAGATTCCTCCCACAGACTGTTGCTGGGTCTCAGCCTCAGGGCATTAGCTCTGATCTTCAAATGAGGAGGAGAAAGAAGCTCAAAAAGGACAGGAACTTTCCCCAAAATGACACAGGTAGTACGCGGTGGAGGCCCCAAAACCAACCTGGGTCCTCCCCCCTGCACTGGTGCGTTGCAATCACATAACTCCCAGCTCCGGGAAGCTTGGTCAAGATTACCGACCGGAGAAAGGGTCTAATAAACCTGGAAGAACAGTGACGGCCTTCCTGGGCCAAAAGAGCTGCCTGTCACTGTGATTCGGCTGACAGATCAGTGTCTGAGCAGAAGCAGCAAAATCTGCTGCAATCCAAAAAAAAAGGAAAGAAGAAAGAAAGAAAGAAAGAAAGAAAGAAAGAAAGAAAGCACAGAGGGCTCAGACGGGCAGCTCCCTGCAGGCTGAACTCATTCCCCGTAAGCAGTAAGGAGAGTCGGGCCCAGGCTGGGGGTGGGTGTGGAGGTGTCTGAGCTTGGGTGGGTGGAGGGAGTTAGAATCCTTAAACTAAGTTAAGTGCCACCTCTGGGTTTGCCCCTCCAAACCCTGAATGTTTTAAGACTGTGGGCTTTGGCGTCAAGGGGACCTGAATTTGAGTTTTGCCCCCCACTAGCTGCTTAGGCTGGATTCAGTTTAGTTAACTAAATCTCAGTCTCTTATAAAATAGTCATGATAACCGTATCTTCTTACAGGCTTACGGTGAGGATTAACTAAGCTAAGGCTTGTCAAATGGTTAGCACTGTGGGTTCATGGCGTCTACGATGTGTCACCTTATGCCACGCACCTGAGTTACACTATCTGCACTAGGTTCATGAGAACAGAGCCCTCGTGTCTTTCTGACTTATCTTTGTGTCCACTCTCTGCCTGCATTTCACGGCATCTCCACAGATGCCCAATATCTATTTTTTGAATGAATAAATGAACGTGACAATGCAGGGAAAAACGGCAGATGGCTGCAGTCTTGGTGCTGGGCATGAGGCTGACTCGACTCTACCGCTGGGTGGGGGCGGGGGAGGGCAGCCCGTGGGCCAGGGGGGTCTCCAGGCAGACCGCCTGGGTTCAGACGCCAGCTCTGCCTCTTGTTTGCTGTCTCAACTTTGGACATCAGAGGATATTTCTACCTGCCTCCTAGGCTTTGTTGGGAAGATCGAATGAGCATGTGAAATGGCAATTCCCATTGGGGTAGGTTACTATTTTCTTTCAAACGGTTTGTTACCTGTCACGTTAAACACACACACACACACACATCTCAGTGAGTTCCGGCTGCTGTCACCGATTACCACACACGGGGCGGCTCACACGTTTATGTCTCACCGTGCTGGAGTCTGGGAGGAGTCTAAGGTCACAGGGCCGGCGTAGCTGGGCCCTGGCGGGGACCCTCGTGTGGGTTGCAGACCGCTGACTTCTCACTGCACCCGGACGTGGCGGACGGAGGGTGAGAGAGCTCTGTGGGCCGTTAACAAGAGCACGAGTCCCCCGTACGAGGCCTCCACCCCGTGACCTAACTGCCTCCCAAAGGCCCCACCTTCCAATATCCACACTGGGGATTGGGACTTCAACTGTGCTTTCTGGGGGGACGCAAACATTCAGTACCCTGTCCTGTCCCCCACTACTGTCGTATGACTTGCTGTGTCCCAGTGGCACTGGAGTGGAAGTGACACATTCCCCGAGCAAACGCTTTCCAGGCCATGTGCCCTTCCCTGTCTGATGCAAGAATGACATATGTCACATGGGGTCTTCTCACTCACCCCGGACGCTGGGTGGAAGAAGCCATCTGCAGCCGACCTCACCTGTCAGAGCCAACCCACAGCCTCTGTGCTGTCGGCCACCAAGACTCGGGGTCACGGCTGCGACACGGCCTGGTGAAAGGTGACGACAGTCCAACGTGAAGAAGTGCTGAGTTCAGTGAAGCCCGTGGGACAGCAGCAGGGTGACAGCTCGGCAGTGACTATCAGGGCAAAGCACGCTGACTCGGGACATGACTTCCTGATTCGCACTTGCTTCTCTTCACTTCCTCCTTGGATTCTCCAAAGTGTCCTGGCCCAGAGCACCAGCTGACCGGGGGTGGGAGGGCGTGGGTTCCGGTCCCGCCTGGGCCCTGTGACCACGCTCACAGGACGCCTTCCTCCTGGGGTCTGCTTCCTCCTAGACAGTTGTCAAGGTCCCTTCCAGTTCAGAGAAGCCTCCGAGTCTACGCGCAAGCGGCTGCCAGAACCTTCCACGTCAGTGAACAAGTGTTAGTTCTCCTGGTGACAAAGCTGGGCGACTCGGGCTCGTCACTCCTCTGTCCTTTTCTCTCCTCACAGGGTTTATGTCGGGCTTCAGCCGCTGTCGGTGTTCATGGCGATGGCACTTTTACAGCCTCCTGCCGCCCAGCGGGGCTTTTTTTTAGTTCCTAAAATTAAGTTAGGTCACAGAACTCTTAGCAGAGAAAAAAGTGATTTCCTAGAAAAGGGCAAATCATGCTTTGCAGGGTGATGAAAAATCTCTGGCTCACTTAAAGCGCTTAAAATAAAAATCAGGGTGCAGAGACCGAGGTGAGGCTGCCGTGGTGGGCGGACCCCTGCCCTGACGGCCAGAGCCCCGGGTCCAGCCCCGGGTCCAGCCCTGCTAACAAAGCACCTCCAAGCTCCCACCTAGCACCTGCCAACCTCTCCTCGCTGTGATGCCATCAGAGTTAATTGACAGGGTTGTTTATCACAGGCCGTAAGTGGCAGTTCTCTTCATTTGCAGAGCAGGGGAAATACATTAAAGAAGGGAAATGTTTACGGGGGAAGCCCAGCCCACACGGACATTCTGAATCGCTAGTAAATTCTGATCCTGAAGGAGGGATGAAAGAAAGAACTAGATTTATAATCACTTAACTAAACGAGCACTATTTGTTCTGCTGGAAGAACAGGCGGTCTCGTCTTTTCCCGCCCACCCGCAGGAGATTCTCTGCTTCAGCTAGACAGAGCTGATCTCCGACAGACCCCTCGTGGCTCCGCGGAAATGCGTCCAGGGCGTGGCTGAGAGCCTCAGCGTCTCACATGGGGTCTGTCCAGTGGAGTCTGGGGACCGAAGCTGGCCCGTGATCGGTTCCAAAAGCCAGGTCCTCCTCCCACACTTGGGATGCCAGGTGCCTGCTACTCTCATGTCCCGGGCTGGGCAGAGTTGACGGAGTCCAGCCTCCACGCCCTTCGTTTCCCCAGATTCCCACCACCCTTCCCCAGCCTGGCCCACTCTCGCTCGCCAGCAGAGATGGCTCCAAGATTGGCCTTGGTGGACACACGATCTAAGTAAGAGCTTGTGCATCAAGCTAAGTCCCCAGGGATCCCCTACCCCACTTTAAAACCATATTGTCCCTTGCACGTAGAGATTCTGTGATTGCCAAAACTTAGGAAAGCACACCCCAGCCCCCAGGCTGGGGTCACGAAGGTGCCCTGCTCGGATCTCCCTTCCAGAGAGCCTACTGCACACACGTAGCTGATTGACAGTCTCCGCTGCCGGACTGGGACCTGCTACAGCGTCCCCTCCCGGGCCATGCTCCCCAGGCCGCCCCAGCCAGTGACTGGCTGCAGTGGGGGTGCCAGACGGAGCTGGGCCCTTCCTGCCCACAGGGGCTTTCCTCCAACGGGCCCCTTTGTCTCAGGGACTTCCCACCAGGCCGGCCACGGCTCTCTCGGAACTGCGCTTCCGTCTGAAGCTCTTCCTACCCGGTCCTTCCTTCCTTCTCTCCCTTCACAGGTCTCCGAACCGAAGCACGGGCTGCGGGTTCCCCTCACCTACTCCTGCTCCTTTTCATTTTAGTCTTTATCCTTCACAGGCTCTTCCCGCAGTCGACCTCTTGCACATCTAATGCCATTTGGCATCTGCCTCTTGGAGAAGCAAGGGCCTGACACTCCTGAAAGTCTGCAGGCCCACTGTGTTTGCCAGGGTTCGGAGAAACAGAAGCAATAGGAAACTCACGCACACACACACACACACACACACACACACACACGTGTAGTGTAAGGAATTGGCCCATGCAATCATGGAAGCTGACAAGTCCCCACATCTGCACTCGGCAAGCTAGAGACCTAGGAGAGCCGACATGTAGCTCCAGTCCCCAAGCCAGCAGGCTCAGGACCCACGAAGAGCTGGTGTTTCCACCTGGTTCTGAAGACGAGGAAAGATGGATGTTCCAGCTCAAGGCAGTCAGACGGGAGACCCCTCCTACTCCACGGAGGGTCCACCTTGGTGTGCTAGTCAGGCCTTCAACAGATTAGGTGAGGCCCACCCAGATTAGTGAGTACAGCCTGCCTCCCCCAGCCTCGCGATTCCAATGTTCATCTAGCCCAAAAGCATTCCCACAGCCACACCCAGAACAATGCCTGGCCAAATGTCTGGGCACCCCATGGCGCAGTCAGGGTGACGATTAAACTTAACCATCACAGCCAGGAGTGCAACAGCTGCTCAGTTAAATCACTTTTGCTAAAGTCACGAACACAAGTCACGTTCTTACAGTACGAGTTGCATTTGTGTCTATATCCGCCTCTCTAAAAACTCTAGGATGCCTTTGCCTGAAAGGTGGGAATCATGTATTATTCATTTTCAGATCCTGAGTATATAGTGGGAATTCAATAACTTCTATTTATTGAATTCATACTATGCGCCATGCACAAGGCGTTCGGGGGAGCAGTGAGGAAAACAGCCAGCTCTTTGTCCTCAGAGAGCTTGCGTTTAGGGGAGAGGCATAAACAAAAAATAAAACAATCGAATACATGATGTAAGGGGGCAGTGGTAAATGTGACAAGGTGAGAACAAGCCTGGCAAAGGGATACAGGCCGGGTGGAGAAGGGTCATTTGACGTAGGAGCTCGAGAAGGCCCGAATGGGTAGCTGAGTAGGTGAGAGACTGTATGAATGAAGCCATCGGGGAGCTGCGGGCATGTCGGGCAAGCAGGAGTCTGGGGGTGCACAGAGCGGAAGGAAAGTCTCCGCCCCGCACCCCGCCAGGGGTGTGGCTCAATTAAATTGTCATCTCCCCCAGGTACCGTGCTCTTCTTGGCCTCCGTGTTCCGATGCTCACAGCGTTTTTTACACAGTGGGCACAGAGTGCCTTGGCTTAAGGGACGTCCTCGCTGGAGTAAGTTTTAAGTCACCTTTAATTACTGCACTGACCTTCTTCAGCAGGAGGGCTTGGGGCCAGCCTCCATGTCTGGAGAAATTCCTCTCAAAGTCGGACTCTGGAGACACTTCAGCAAATGATGATAGACTTGCCAAAGAAATTTCAAGCCTACCGGCAGGTAATTAACAAAGATTTTCAAAGCCTAGCGGGGAATCAAAGACCGTTATGGATGTGTGGTTCGCTCTAAACCACTTTTATTGCCAACTGAGCTCCGTACAGTGTATGGCCACCGCAGAGGGACGTCCACAGCCGGTGAGAGGGTGACAGCCACACGGACGCCCACCTCCTAGGGTCCACAGAAGCCACACCTAAGGCAGGTTTTATGGCTTGTCCCAAGCAATTTCAGAAACCAAAATAGGTGACGTTATTGCAGTTCTAAGAAGAAAACGATGACGTAGCAAATGAGGGAAATCATTCGAAATTTCTCTTTTCCTCTCAGGCCTCTCCACCCGATTCCTTACTCTCGACAGGGACGTGGTAAAAGGAGGAAGATCTTGCGTAGCGTCATCTGAAGCCCTTGGGAGGTTTCATGGAACAGGCTGGGCTTTGGAACCAGGCGGGTGTAGAATTTGGTTCAGCCAAGGAAGCGCTGTGTGTCCTCAGGCAAGTTGCTCAGTCTCTCAGATCTCCCTCCCCTCGTCTGTGAAACACCTACGTGAGGCTGTTGTTGTGCTGGTCACATGGGACTGAGACGGGGGTGGGGACCTGCCTGCCAATGACAGTTGGTTTTCTTGGGAAGGAAGTTACTTAAGGAACTCAAAAGAGCATTTATCATAGTTTCTCTTTTGTAATTGCTAACAGAGATCACGACATCCAAACGGTCTTTGTCAAGAGCAGGGATCACAAAATCAAATGTCTGTGGTCAGCCGACTGTAGGATTTGCTTTTGGGATTTGCATCGGGAGAGGAGAAGGACCGTGGCAAACTTGAGGGCCCACATCTACCTAAAGGGGACAATGATGGATTCATGCCCGAGATAAAGGGGTCCGTCCCCTCCTATGGGGCTGGCTACTGGAGGCTTGAGTCTCATCTAGAGGGGACAGTTGTTACTAAGCTCCTACCTGGGAATCGTGCAGACCTAGAATTAGCAGATTTTGTTTTTTAAGAGTCTCCAAATCTATATTTCTGTGTGAAATTTTCAGGTGGCTCCTAATTCAATTAATAAAAAATAAGTAGACAACAGAAAGCAAACTGCAGGCTGGACATGGCCTGTGGGCCACCAGTTAGCAACGTCTGGAAGAGGAATATCCCGTGATTATTTTCTCCCTCTTTGTGTAATAAAATAGTTTTAAAATAATTCTTCAAATCGGTCAGCCGAGGTGGCTCACGCCTGTAATCCTAGCACTCTGGGAGGCTGAGACGCAGGATTACTTGAGCTCAGGAGTTCGAGACCAGCCTGAGCAAGAGCGAGACCCTGTTTCTACAAAAAGTAGAAAAATTAGCCAGGCAGCCGGTCATGGTGGTGTGCACCTGTAGTCTCAGCTACTGGGAAGGCTGAGGCAGGAGGGTCACTTGAGCCCAGGAGTTGGAAGTTGCAGTGAGCTGTGATGATGCCACTGCACTCTATCCAGGGCGACAGAGCGAGACTGTCTCAAAAAAAAAAAAAAAGAAAAAGAAAAAAGAAAAAAAAATTCTTCAAATAATTCCACACAGAACAAAGAAGCCAACATACAAATAAATCTCTTCCTGTATGTTTCTATTTTTAGGATAGCAAGGGCCAAAATAACCTTAAAAACGAGGTAAAGACAAGTTCATCCCTGCTGATGAAGCTATTTCCTAGGCTGTGCTTATAAAATGTGATGTCCCCCACATGTTCTACGGTAGCATAGAAGGGTCACAGCATTAATGAATAGTCCACGAAATTATCGCCTTCAGATCTTAAAAGTGAGGGCAGAAAGCACTTAGGAGAAACTATTTTGTTTTTGGAAGAAACTTTCTACTGGAACCGGATTTAGCTTCACGATGACAAAGGATGCCCCAGAGAAGAGCTGATTGGAAACCATCAGTGGCTGAAAAAGTATTAAGCAACCGGTATTTTAATTAACTTGTTCCACTCCATTTCTGAATTTGGTACAGAGGAAGAAAGGAAATCATATTTCAATATGAAAAGCCACAGCGAACGTGAAAGCCCGTTTTGATTGGCAGCTTCCCACACACTCACACAAAGCAAAACCAGCAACGGTAAATTTGGAGCATTTGTAAAACCCAAGAGATTTCTAGAGCATGTGACAATGCAGATCTATGTGCCTCATTTATCCACAGGCGCGGTCTCCCATGGGGGAAATGCACAGTGACATCATTTTGATGGGGAACAGGCACATTAAGACGGAACTGCCTGAGTTACTATGGCTGCGGTGACAGGAACAGAGAATGCTGGACCAGAACCACGGGGCATCTCTAAGGAACATGCTCCGTGCCTTTAACACACACGGGATTTGTTCAGAATTGGCTTGGGGGTGGGGGGAGTTGAAATTATTGACACCCCCTCTGCCCAAGGCATCTGTGTGTTCTGCAGACGTATCTTCAGCAAATAATTGCTCAAACTAGAACCATCCAAACAGTACTGGGCAAATATTGCATCTGAAGTCTGATTCAATTTATAAATTGGCAACTTTAGTGACATGTAACACAAATTAATTCAGTATTCTGCCTATCTTTCCATATATTTCCAATACGGCATAGTAAACAAATTCCATAAATAGATGTGGCTTAAAGATGTTCATGTTTCTATCTATTCTAGGCACTATAAAATTTATTTATTTATTTAGACAGAGTCTCACTCTGTTGCCTGGGCTAGAGTGCCGTGGTATCAGCCTCGCTCACAGCAACCTCAAACTCCTGGGCTTCAGCGATCCTCCTGCCTCAGCCTCCAGAGTAGCTGGGACTACAGGCATGCGCCACCATGCCCGGCTAACTTTTTCTAAATATTTTTTAGTTGTCCAGCTAATTTCTTTCTATTTTTAGTAGAGATGGGATCTCACTCTTGCTCAGGCTTGTCTTGAACTCCTGACCTCAAGCAATCCTCCAGCCTCGGCCTCCAGAGTGCTAGGATTACAGGTGTGAGCCACCACACCCAGACAAGATTTCTTTCCCTGTTAAACTATTAGGTTAGGAAACAGCAATAAGGATCTATAGAAAGGAACAAAAAAAATTATTCTACCAAAATGATGTTTCAGGGATCTGTTCTAAAAAAAAAAAATAATTAGAGGATTCTCTCTTATTACTGGGAAAAGGCATAGTATGGAAGTTACAAAATTTAGAACCTGAGACACAGAAATGATAAGAGGGTGTTTTTGGTAAAGTACAATGAGATCACAGAGAAGTTGGCGCTAAAATCAAATAGCAGGACTCTGAAGCAGCACACAAACAGAATTCCTGTTTGAAAAACTAATCTTCCTTTACCGCTGTTGTTTCCTACACCCTCTGTTTCTCATGAGTCCCTATCTCTTCTATTATAATGGCCTCAGTAATAAAAGTATTTGACCACAGAAATCTACTTTTTTGGACGGTAAGTATATTTCAATGGTGGTATTCAATATACCTTCAGTTTGAGAAAGGCTTTCTGGAAAAGATGAGTCAAGTTTAAGTACAAACTGGTATTTTTGCAATCATGTGTCCCTGGGATTATAATGTTCCCAAGGTATTTCACAATCTCAGCTGGGTCAACGCTACAATGGACTTGAGTGGCAGATCACCAGGGGGTTGCTGGGCTGGGTTTGGTACTTTCTGACGCTGGAGTTGTGTCTTCCCGTGAGAGCCCCCCACTGTGGAAACGGGACCTCCAGAGTGGGATTTAACGGGGTGCTCAAGACACCACTTTGCAAGGTCAGTGACGGTCTGATTGGCCAGTTGGGTAGAAGACACGACACAAACCCTAACTGGGATAGCGGCAATATTTCAACGCAGATTACTGCATTCTGCTCAAATTCCTGCTGTCATTTCAATTGGAATCAGGGGTCTTGTTTCTTACCAATCCCCTCAAATGTGTAGGTTGCTGTGACCTGCCAAGAACGTATTAGAGTTCCTTAATAAAGACAGATAGATCACAGCGGCGGGCTAAGTGATACAGCTAACAGTTAATTCTTGCTTCATTAAGCCAAACCAAATAATTCTCATTTAAATGAAGAAACCCATTCTGCTTCCCAGTAACTGTTTGGTATCACAGCAGCAATAAGAGCTCATGCTCTGTAAACCTTACTTCTCTTTAGGGGCTGCTAGGACATTTCTACCAGTATCCCCTTGAGAATGATAAACATTCAAAACAAAATACTTGTCCAAATAAACACCCAGAATACATTTGTATTGTTAAATCTCTTCCCAGAGTATGTGTTTTAAAAAAATGTACGTGTTCACTTTCTTTTTCCATCGTGAAAATGTGGGAAGCCTCCAAAGGCCTCCTCGCCATGAGTATGAACTAGAAAGTTCTACTGAACAATCTCCATAAATCATCTCGTAGAAAGTGCCCGGGCTTTTCAGACTAAGTGCACATTATACATATAAATCATGATCACTTTGGGGCTGATTAGAAAAGGGCAGGTATTTTGCAGTCCCGGCAAAGTGTGTATGTATGCCTGTGGCAGCTGATTAGCTCTTTCAAATTAATAGCTTGAAATTAAAACGAGCCTGGGGTTAGAATAAAGGGAAACGGTTTTCCTACATAAGGCAAGCTTCAGCCCCCCCCAAAAGCCCCTTCACGCCCCCTCCTCCCTCCTCTTCCTCTTATTAACAGCAGCCTCAGAATGATGTCTGCCAGCTCGAGGACGTGAGGGGCTGTGACCTAGCATGTGAGCTTCCGGATCTCACGGGCAGGAGAAACGGTGGCAATAACTAGAAACGAAGATGTCACAAAAATGTATTTTTCTGTAGTCATCTCACAAAAGGCGCCTGCAGGTTGCTCGGGGTGGGGGGGGGTGGGGGGGTGTCCTGCTGTGACACAGGGTGACTCCTCCCTTCCGTGGGCCACAGCTCTGGGCACACGGAAGGCCCTGTATGCAGCACGCCTGCTACACGGCACACGCGCCTCTTACTCAGTGAGAGACAGAAGAGCAAGGAAAAGCTCAACAGAGAGAAGAAGGATGAGAGGAACACTCTTTCCAGGGCAGGTGGGGGCCGGGAGCAGGGAGACTGGGGAATGCAGTTGAGGCTTATAGGGGAAAAAAGACCTGGGCTTTAATAAAGAATTTTAGGCCGGGCGCGGTGGCTCAAGCCTGTGATCCCAGCACTCTGGGAGGCCGAGGCGGGAGGATCGCTCAAGGTCAGGAGTTCGAGACCAGCCTGAGCAAGAGCAAGACCCCGTCTCTACTAAAAATAGAAAGAAATTAGTCAGACAACTAAAAATATACATAGAAAAAATTAGCTGGGCATGGTGGCGCATGCCTGTAGTCCCAGCCACTCGGGAGGCTGAGGCAGGAGGATCGCTTGAGCCCAGGAGTTTGAGGTTGCTGTGAGCGAGGCTGATGCCACGGCACTCACTCTAGCCCGGGCAACAGAGTGAGACTCTGTCTCAAAAAAAAAATAAAAAAAAAAGAATTTTAAAAATCTGCTTTTTTGCCATTTTGTCTTCTTGGCACGTTGGGCCTAGATTTTTTTTTTTTTTTTTTTTTGGAATGTATTAGAAATCAAACTTGTGCTATCTTAGTTTATCTTCTAAAGTTAAACAACAAAGAAAGGGAGAAAAATATCCGGATCTTTGAAAGACCCTTTTCCAGGCAGTAAAAATATACACCTTGATATTCTCGCTCCCTCTGCAAGAAGCCTGGGAGCCTGAAGTTTGTCTAAACTCAGGATTTCTTTGTGAGTTAATGAAGCCAGAGGAGGCTTTACTTCCCTATTGACTTCATTCCCCTAACGATTCCCCTCATGTTTCCATACCGTATTTGATAAGAGAAGCTGTCTTCTGTGCAGTTTTAATCTTATCTTAAAAGAAAGATAGCAATGCCATTTTATAGGCAGAACTGCTTTTTTAATCAAATCAGCCACTAAGGATGCACACTAACATTTTATACTCTTCAGTCTTAAAGCTGGTTACCATTGTAAACTATTGACTCAAAAGAGGGGAAAGCAGCTTTGACATCAAGCAGATGGGTTTCAAATTCCAGCTCTGCCACACACCAGCCACGTGCCACGGGACAAGTCACTAAACTTTTGTGAACTTCTGTCTGTTCGTCTCTGAAAGGTAAGGTTAGTAACGAACACCTGGCAGCATTTTGTGAGGATTACTGTAGACAACAAACACACACCCACCACAGAAGATATTTTGCATTCATTCTGTTCACTCTCCCAATTTGAAAATGCTTTCTGGAGATTTAGTTTACCTGGTAGCCTAAGAACACCTCAGTCCAGCCAGCTCCGTGGTTGGCATTACGAGAAACGACAAAGGAGTAGAAAACCACACCTGTGTCTCAGAAGAACATTCCTTCTGTTTGAAAGAGTCGAGAGGTACAAATAAAATGCAACCGGGAGGCAGTTAGTGCACACACAGACCAGCTGTTAGACGTCACGGCATGAACCGCAGGTGCCAGGAAAGGTGATGGGAAAGATGAGTTTTATTTAGGCTTTTCTGATACATAGGATTCTAACTGGCATAAGCAAAACAAACCACTTAAAAAAACAAACAGATCCGGAAAACTTCTTTCATGGCAAGAACATAGCTTAAGATTTGAAGGTGGAAATGAACAGAGCTCATGTCTTTAATAAACTGACCTACTCGGAGCAGAGAGCTTTACTGGGGGAAACGGCTCAAAAAGAGCATCTTGGGACCAGGTGAAGAAGAGCCTTGAATATTATCCTGAGTAATAAAATCTGACCTTTGAGCTCTTGAGAAAGGGAATGAAGTTTGCAGAGGTCATTGCTCTCCAGGTGGACCCGGGACAAAGTTTAGGGCCAGCAGCTCTGCTAGAGTCACGAGCCTGGCGGGGAGTGAAGCTGTTTTTGCTTCTTGAACACTTCTTTCTGGAGTGTGTGTTTCAAGCCATGGGCTCATTGCTCTCACCAGTTTACCTGTGCAGATGGTTTGGTCCACAGTCACTAAGCTCAGGAGAGACTGGTTCGTAAAAGCCAACGTAATAATTTAGAAAGTTACATGTAATTGTTAAGAGGAGTCAGGCGTACGTATGTTAAGTCACTCGGCCTATCTAGTTCCTCTCTAATGGCAACCCCATTCTGCAAAATTAAATCGACATCAGAAAATGTATTGGCCATTCCAGTTCACTGGTCATTCATCAAGTTATCAAATATTTACTGAGCATCTACTAAGCGACAAGCACTGAGGTGAGCAGGGCAGGAGGGGTGGAGAGTGGATATGGGAGTGGGAGAGAAAACAGAGTCACCAGCCCCCAGGGGGAACTGAACGTAAAGCTAGTTTAAAAACATTTTCATTCATTCCCTGCTCCCCAAAGATACACTCTGGCGGACTCATTTTTTTGTCAGCCGGATGGATAAGCTGTTAGTAGAGTGAATTAGCGATCGAAGAATTTAGATGAGGAAGTAGCAAGACACAAAGCCGTGGGAAGCTCCACCCGTGTGCACGTTCCAGCCCTGCCCCTCCTTGACTATAAACGTGAGCTGCTCACTTCAATGTCTGTGCCTCGACTGTCTCATTTACCAAACGAAGGAAATTATCGTAGCCACTTCGTAGTGTTGCTGTGTGGATCCAATGAGATAATCTAAGTAAAGTGCTTAGATCTGAGAGTATTGCTTTTATGAAAGCTTGCCTTGGATAAAGATTTAAGCAAACTTGTCTTACGTTGGAGAATTTTCAAACCAATGTGAGAGCGAGGTTTTAACGAATGTGGCCATGATGAGGGTTAGTCCTCTTACGATTCCGTGACGGTGCAATTTTACTCTGCGTTTGTCTGCCCAGGCTAGGAAGCTGCCTTCCTTAGGCATTGATTTTTCCTCCTTTAAACAACATCAGGATGTCACGGGGGCTTTAGATGACACCAGAGAAGCCCACCTACGTGTGATCGCAACACACAGCTGCAGGTTAGCGACCAGGGCATTTCTGGAAACCGCTTCTCTGGCAGCGTGTTGTTGGAAAGAACAACTGAAGCCGAAACGAAGTCAGGCAACAACAGGAGGGCTTCGTTTCTAAACTCATGAGTTGGCGAGCTGAAAAATTCACTCAGATCAGTTGGAGTTTCAAATGTGAGAACTGGCTTCTGATAGGAACGTCAGTAGCTGCATTTTAAGGGTCTGAAGCTCAATTTACCCGCCCACTTCCTAACTTTTCCAGCCAGAGTTTCTCGTGCCTTTTTAATAGGCGAGACGTGTAACCCGCGGGGAGCGGTGTACTCCTGTTGACACCATCATTAAAGTTTCAACAGACACAAGCTTTGTGGAAAGATTGGCTCTAATTATGATTTTACACCCTTCCCCTCAGTTTTTCTTAATAGCATTATTCTGAGTTCTTGATGAACATTTGGGGAAACTTCTAAAATCATAAATGCATTTGCAACTCTCACACACCAATGTAACTTGCATAAGTTAAATAACAAGAAGATGTAGAAGTTTTAAATGTCATTTTGATATCTGATGCTTGCGGTCATTTCAATACATAAGTGAACCTTCATGGTGATTCTTAAAGATAAATTGCTTATTATCATAATAGATACTTCATACAAGTAAATAACTAATTCTCCAATGAGTTTATCTTATTTTTAATGTACCTAAAAAATAGCATCTCTTGGGCTAGAAGAATCCTTAAGCAATGATTTTCAAGGACTTTCTCTGTCAATACGTACTAATATTTGAGGCCTACGGACAGATTTCAAAATGGCAGGTTAAAAATTGTACAGGCCGAATATTCCTTGAAATACTTGGGACCAGAAGTGCTTCCAACTTCAGGTTTTTTTTGAATTTTGTAGTGTTTGCATATACATAATGAGATATCTTAAAGATAGAACCCAAGTCTAAGCATAAAATTTATGTTTCACATATACCTTATAGACTCAGCCTGAAGGTAATTTTATACAATATTTAAATAATTTTGTGCATGAAACAAACTTTTGACTGCATTTCGACCGTGACCCCATGAGGTCAGGGGTGGAATTTTCCACTTGTGACATTATGTTGGCACTCACAAAGTTTGGGATTTTGGAGCATTTCTGATTTTGGCTTTTTGGATTAAGGATGTTCAAGGTGTCTATGCAATATAGTCACAACTATGTTTTTTTTAAAGCAGCAAAACTCATTGTATACAAAGATAAAAGGCAAGTCACCAAACTCTTATCAGCAGTTACCTATGGGAGATAAGAATAAAAGAAAGGTTTTAAAACAATGCTAATGCATCCCCAGGGATCCCTGATCCCTTTTTTATACCTCTCTTTTAGAATATGGTGTCAGAGGCCGTTGTGGAGAACAGGGATCTGGATTTGAATGCCGCCTCCGTCACTAACTACTGTGTTACCTTGTACAAGTACAAAAATCTCCCTGTGCCCTAGTTCAATCATTTGTAGAAAAGGAATAATAATAATACCTCACGGAGTTGCTGTGAGCTTAAACGAGCTAATGCATTTAAATCACTTAGAACAGTGGCGGGAACTTACTTGGAACAAATAGGTGAGCGCTATTATTTCGTTATTTATAATTCATCTGCTTACAATTCCATCTCTTCTGTTGGAATGGGACCTCCCAAGGGGAGTGATCACCTGTATTGTTTGTCTTCTATATCCTGGACCCTAAGACCATGTCTAGCCAACAAGAGGTGCTCAGTAAAGAGTTGTGAAAACGTGAATGAATGAATTCCACATGGTAAAGTGATGTACGGTGACACTATTTCATGGGTGACGATCTGATGGTGACTGTGCTACCCCTCGTCCGTGACCCTTCTTTCTTTTAGCCTTCACGGCAGCATAGCTTTTGCTCTGAAGGTATTCCGAGCTTATCTGCATCGATCCCGGTCGCTAGCAAATGGTTCAACTTATGGTGACACATTTATAGACCAACAAAGAGCACTTAGGAAGGGGAATGTCACTCTAAAACATATCAGCCTTCCTAGCACTGGAAACTGTCATCACCTTCCAGCTTCTCAGATGGGTCATAGAGACCAGATCACATATAAACTATGAGTTCGACAGAGTCAAAAGGCACTTCGTGCATGTGCAAAATCAAATTTTATAAGTCAGCCAGGATTTTTCTTTGGTACCACTCTCCTCCAGCAGCCCAGCCTAAAGCTATTGGGGAAAAGCTGCACTTGCCTCGAAAGTTTCCCGGGAAGACCAGGAGTAGATTTAAACAGCTGCCTACACCTTCCTTGGGAATGAGTTTGATCTTCTGAATTTGCTCCAAACTTCATTTTTTCTTTGATTTTTAAAAGGAACAGCATTTTCTAAAAGCGTAACACGTTTAAGGCCTGTTCAAAATTTCTTGTAGTGAAACAGAAATGATCGTATTCAATTCATGTTCAATCGACATACAGTAATTGCTAATATTTGTCTTTCTTTCCAAAGTCGTTAGTCGGAAGTAATCTCAGCTTCCTCTGTCCGTGTTGCGGTGCCAGTCCTTCCTACCTTGCTGTGCAGAGGACATACAAATATTCAACGCACACATCACACGCATGCCACACCTATATCTTCACGGGTTTGAGTAAAAAAGATAAGTTTTTTTTTTAATCCCTTTTTTAAGATGAGGCACCCAGAACGAGGACTGAACAAATCACCTTGCAGATCTTCAAAGAGCTGCACCCAGCATCCGTAACTGCGCTTTATTAACCCATTGTGGGTCATTACTTCATTAAAGGAAACTATTAAAATACCCCGGGGATGAGGTAGAAGAAACGAAATGGCTGGAATTCGTCAGGACCAAGTAAATACGGCGCAGTGGAGGGAATTCGGTACAGGTGAGAAGGGTTAGTGATCATGTATGTCAATTATTAGACGTTGTATAAATACTGACTAAATTGTATAAATACTGACCGTCTAATAATTTACAAAGTGCTCTCACCTAAAGGAGGAGAATAAAAAGAAGGAGCTGAGGACGGATGTGAATTAGACTAGGCAGGGAGGCTGCCTGACACGGACGCACGTGGTCTGTAGACCTTAAAATTGCCTTGTTTTAAGTCAGATGGAGAGAACAGAAACCATGGGGACTACCGAGATACCTCGATACGCCCTTAATTATTTTGAAATGTAAAACAGGTGAGTCAAAATCCACCTTAAAGTTTTGTAAACTTTGACGCCCATCACTCTTGCTATTATTATGGAAACAAACATTTATTCTGATAGTTCAGAATTTTTAAACATTTTTAATTATTATGGCTACATAATAGCTGTATATATTTTAGGATACGCGTGATGTTTAGATACAGGCATCCCATGTGCACGAATCAAATCCGGGTAACCGGGGTATCCACCACCTCAGGCATTTGTCGTTTCTCCGTGTTAGGAACGTGCCAGTCCCACTCTTTGAGTTATTCTAAATCTTGATACACCAAGCGGTGTCAGGAGATGGGTGTCACAAGGGCTCCCCAGCGCCATGAATGTGGCAAATTCAGAGATCACAACAGAATCGTAGCACAAGGGCAAGAATGGCCAAAGGCCCTCTGGAGTCTGGAGTCGACCAAGAAGAAATTCACATCCATCAACTGGATGAAGAAGCAGAGCCGTGTTTCTGCTCTGGAGACTCAGGCGACCCTCAGCCCTGTGACAGCTTTCAGCCCTGTGACAGCTTGTCTCTCAAACCACGACCAGAGCTCGGCCCACATCCCACAGGGCGCAAAATATTATTCTGCATGAAACTTTCCAAGAAGGAAAGTGTGAAAGTCTGAGAGCCCAGCCTGTCCCCACCCCGGGAGGCCATTATGTGCCATTTTACCGCAGTTTCTCTTTGCTTTGTTTTTCTCAATGATGCATTTAGCTGCAGCGTGTGGGGGGAGAAACCCTGTTCACGAGAGTGGGGTCATTATCCGCACACAAAAGGCCATTGAGAGAAAGAACAGCTCAGCCAGTTCAAGCTGCGGCTGCCCAGACCCATTAGGGAAAGGTTGGCTGTTTAAGTGGGGACGTGAAACAAATGCAATAATTAGGGCTAGCCGGGCCCCCCGCCCCCGCCGAGAGAGCTGCCTGGATCATAAACTAATTCCCTGCAAGTTCTGAGCTTGGGGGAAAGCAAATCACCAACACTAAATGACAGTTCAGTTGTTAACCTTCACCCTGGAGGCTGGGTTTTCTTTCTTTTCTTTTCTTTTTTTTTCTTTTTTGGTATGTTTTTAATAGATGTCACTTTTATATAGGGTTGGGCTGTTCTTTTTCTAGTTCACCACTATTGACGGTTTCAGATCACTGTTGTGTGTCTGTACGAGTGTGTATAAAAACAAACAAAAAAAAAACCATGAAAAAATAGATAGCCTAAAATTAACAGTGGTTGCCTTTAATGATGAAATATGAGAAAGAATTGGAAATTCTTCTCCCCCTTCACCCAATAATTCCTAATTGCTCTTTTATTAACATGCAATGTAAGAGGAAAAAAGACACAAATTTTCTACCATGTTTCACTTCAAGAAGGAAAAAACAATTAGAGTTTCAACGTGAATAATCACCAAGAGAAAGGAGGCGTAAGTCCCAGAGAAGAGGCAGCGTCAGGACCATATATGTCTAATCCTAATAGGAAACATAGAGTTTTTTCACCCAGAAGTCTCTTCTTCACCCCAAACAAAAGATAACTGGTGAGTCTTTCCTGCAAGTTAACCAGACGTCACCAGCCATGCCTGTTCTCCAGCAGCAGAGCTGGCCCGGGCCCAGGCTGTCGTCCCCACACTCCGCACAAATCACAATCTAATTTTGTGAGCAGGTAAATACGGAGGAAATTTTTTTTTTTTTTTTTTTTTGAGACAGAGTCTCACTCTTTTGCCCTGGCTAGAGTGCCGTGGCGTCAGCCTCGCTCACAGCAACCTCAAACTCCTGGGCTCAAGCGATCCTCCTGCCTCAGCCTCCCGAGTAGCTGGGACTACAGGCGTGCGCCACCATGCCCGGCTAATTTTTTCTATATATATTTTTAGCTGTCCAAATCATTTTTTCCTATTTTTAGTAGAGACGGGGGTCTCACTCTTGCTCAGGCTGGTCTCGAACTCCTGACCTCGAGCGATCCTCCCACCTCGGCCTCCCCGAGTGCTGGGATGACAGGCGTGAGCCACTGCGCCCCACCTAATACAGCGGAAATTGAGCTTTGAAATGTGAAACCAACAAAGAAGATACACAGGAATTCAGAAAGTCATTGAAATGGAAGAGTCTATTAATTCATCTATTCATTCTTTATTTTACTCAGCATTTATTTAGTGCTTTTGCAGGCACTAAACTAATAAATAAATGTTAAGCCGGGCGTGGTGGCGCGTGCCTGTAGTTCCAGCTACTCTGGAGGATGAGGCCGGAGGATCACTTGAGCACAGAAGATGGAGGTTGTGGTGAGCTATGATCACACCACTGCACTCCAGCCTGGGTGACAGAGCGAGACTCTGTCTCTAAAAAAAAATTTAGCCCCTGCCCTTAAAGAGCTCACAGTCAAGGCATGAAGGCAAATGTGTAACGTGTAAACAGGCAAATGGCACCTGCCATAAATCCTTTTCCACAACGTGGGCATAACACATTTTGGAAAAAATGCAACATGGTGAGTGCTATAACACATATGTAAAGCGCTGTGAAGTATAGGGAGAAGGATCAAATAATTTTAATATAATCATTAGACAGTCCTTAAATTGGAAAGATTTGTGAACATACAAAAGATGGTAAGTACTTAGGCTTAATTTTTTTGACACTACACATGACTTTTCCAGGCCTGGATTTCTATTACAGTATTTGTTTAATGTGCTTACATTTTGGTTTAGTTATGGCATTCTCATAGTAGCACTGACCAGGAATGACCTTTGGGTTAAGAAAATAGATCTTTAATAAAGTAAACTCATTTACTGGGAAACCACTGGAACATCTTGGTCCTGTGGAAAAACACAGTTCTGTGTTTACTGATAAATTATTTCCTGCTTATGCAACTGACCTGCCATGTCACAGCACCATTCCAGCAACATTTTGGAAAATCAAACAAACAACTTTCTACAAACAGAAAGGATTAATTTCAAAGTTGTTAAAATTTGTTTCTTTATTCAGTTATCTGAGATAAAAACTAAAGAATTAAAATATTTATTTTAGTTTACAATTTTTTCATTACGTGGAAGTCATCGTAGCTCATTTGATCGATATTATTTTTCTGGACAGGTGGGACAAATGTCTACAACCATTCACAGAGGCAGTTCCTAAATATCAATAGATGGAAAGATTTGGGAGTATGCTCTTCTTGATTCCACCACGCTTCTTCTCTTCTTACATTGCTTTTCTTTCCTTTTCTTTATTCCACTTTACTTACAATGTAGTCTCTTGTTTTCAACCTTACCTGCTCATGCCTTGGGCTCTTCATTGGTACGTTTGAATATTGCTCAGCTTTCTGATGGACATCAGTTTCGCTAAGTGATTCTGTGTGTCCATCTTGAATAACCTAGTATAGGCCTCTCCTTACATACCGTATTCAAGTATAGAACAGATATAGTTGGTATAAAGTAGAAATTGATATAGACAAAAGAAGTCATCGAATCTTATGTTTATGGGAACTCACGTTTAATATGATTGGTGATGGTGTATGGGGGACATCTGGTGCTTCTCCTCCAAGTAGCACCCTGAGTTTTCCTTGGAGACTCATCTATCCCTGACTCTGTCTGTATGATTAGGTAGCCAATAAAAGTGGCATTATCACAGGAACCACAGTGCTTGGGTCAGGAGCAGACAGGTGCCCCAAGAAGTGTTAATCAGTGCCAGCCCTGAGACTTTTGTGGGAACTAGTAAGTTGGGGCTTCTATTTTGGTAAGAGTAAGCTTGGGCTGCTGGGACCAATCTGATGCCCAAGAATGACACCATCACCGAAAAAGTGAAGCTGAGCAATGGAGAGAAAAAGACACCCTGGTTCCTGATAACATTATTTGAGACCCTGCATCTAGCTGGCCTTGAGGCTAGTCTCACCTTATACACTTCAGAAAAATGGGCCCATAAATTACTGTTTATTGTAGTGTATTACCCTTATGCTTGAATTTCACACTTACCATATTGAATTCCTATTGTCTCTTGTCTGTTTCCCCTACAACATTCCAGATGTCTTGAGATCAGAATTCCCCACTAACTGGCCAATAACAGATGCTAAATAAATATTTCTTTGACAGACAGTCCAGAATCTATTCTTAAAACAAAAATCACACAGCTAGATATTTAACAGCATTGATAATATATGTTAGCAATTCTTTTTTTCATTGAGGTTAAATTTTATAATGATCAAATGACCGTGTTTCTGGGCCAAAAATATAAATAAATAAAACACTGGGATACTCCTTGATTTAAAAAGATTTGGGAAAGACTTTGCACCAATAGAAATTCTGCTAATATCGATAAAGGGCTAATATCCAGACTCTACAAAGAACTCAAACAAATCAGCAAGAAAAAAACAAACAACCTTATTAAAAAAGACATGAACAGAAGCTTTTCAAAAGAAGACAGACACATGGCCGATAAACATATGAAAAAATGCTCAACACCACTAATCATCAGGGAAACGCAAATTAAAACCACAAGGAGGTATCAACTTCCCCTGTCAGAATGGCTCTTATTAAAAAGTCCAGAAACAATAGATGCTGGCATGGATGCAGAGAGAAAGCAACTTCAAACTACACTGTTGGTGGGACTGCAAACTAGTAAAACCTCTTTGAAAAACAGTACGGAGACTTCTCAAAGAACTAAAAAGTAGACCTTCCATTTAATCCAACAATCCCACTATTGGGTATCTATCCAAAGGAAAATAAGTCATTTTATCAAAAAGACACCTGCACTCAAATATTTATTGCAGCACAATTTATAATTGCAAAGATGTGGAATCAACCCAAGTGCCCATCGATTCATGGGTGGATTAACAATATGTGAGATATATATATATGTATATATATATAATTCATTCATTTTTATGGCTGAGTAGCACTCCATGAATTACTAAGAAAGATCAATAACTCACAGAACATATAGTCTGTCATTCAAGACAAGCAATGTTTAGAATGGCAGGAAAAGGTAGAGACAAATCACAAAACTTTATTAGAGTGAAGAACTATACAACTAACCTATGCTCTACTTCCTCTATCATGAAAGACTCATTCCTGAAAGGAACAGCCACACAAAACGAACAAACATATTACACCACATGTCCCTGGCACACCCAGCAGACCCCCTTGTCCTCAGTCAGCACAATTTTTCACCAACAAGGGGTAAGGCTCACCCACTAGCAGGGGTGGAATTGCTGGATGTGGAATTGCTGTAGCTACCCCTGGGTTTTCTTTCTCTCACCTGGAGTTCTTGTTTAACCAAGGTCTGACCCAAAGTTCAATGTCTAATGGCTTCTTGCCAACAGAGTTCAGCTTCGAGATTGCTTGGCTTCATTTTGAGAAAGAGACATTTTATCTCGCCACTCAAAATCTAAACCAAAATCTAAAACACAAAGCGTTCTTTATTATATCACTGCCTTTATCCTTCCTGGTTTAGGAAGGAGTTGAGTTCTGGGGAACCCTCTGTGGTCTGACATTTGGCGTGCTTTGTTCTTTCGTGGTAAGTAATTATTCAGCAAGCCTTTCTATTGTTTATTTCCTGAATTCTAACCACTAAGAATTTAACTTTGGAAGGCAAGACGAGCTTACTCTTTTTCTGAAAGTTTTTGCTTCATATGCTCAACCTTAATTTTTATGAATCTTTTTTTTTTTTTTGTAAAATTCTATTTGTTCAGTTCTTCTAGTCCTCTGGGATAAACCTCTTTACTAAGAGGCTTCTGTGCCACTCCTTTGCAATGACAGACTATTCTTTTCTTAATGGTGGGATGATAATTTTAATGAATAAGCAACACAGTTTCTAACCACTGTTTTTACTGAAGTACAGAGAGATGCATGTGGGTCTCCATGATCCAGGCAAAATTACCTTTGAAAATATTCCATGGAAGATGCTTTTTTCTACATGAATAGGAAACAAATGCTATAGACATCTGTCTTATTCTCCCAGGTATTTACGCATATTGCTTCAAAGACTGAAGTTTTCTGGGGGTATTTAAGCCCTCGACATTTTAATTATAATCCACTTTTCATTTCATGGTTATATCAGTAGTTGAGATGACTTGATACCAGGTGATAAGAACTGACATAAAAGTCCCCGAACTCCATTCTGATAAATTTTCAGCTGTGTTCACTTTTTTATATGACTTTATCTTATTACGTAAGATACATGCTTACTGTGAAAAAGTTAGAAAGAATCATAAAATAAAATCTACCTGCAATCTCACCATTCCCTCTTTACATTTTAACATTTACACATCTAGATTTTCTTTATTTTGTAATCTATCTTTACATTTAAATTGTGAACGACTTTGCAAAATGTTACGTTCTTTTAAATAGACTTGCTGCTTACAGAACCTGCCCCACGACTGTGAATCTAGAAGCAGAACCTTGGTGTAAACCCCTCATGGCCTAAAGTCATGGCTACAGTTTTTGGAATAAACCCCACTTGTTTTCTGTTGACTTCAGAAGAACACACTTTCTCCATATCATGGAATAATTTGGAAGCTGTTCCTTAGATTTATGAGTCATTTACAAAAGTCTTCTCCCCAGCTCAGGATTTTCCTGGATCAGTAAAGTTTTCAAAAGTAACTGATTCAGCCAAAAAAAACTCCCAGAGATCTTTACACAAGACTCCGCATGCAAGAAACTCTGTTGAATATCGATAATGGTACTCTGGATCCACCTGTGATTCGACTTTGTAACAATACTAGTGCCTGGCATAGGGTGAGCCGGCAGTAAATCCCGAATCAAAATCAAAACAAAACAATTACATAAAAAAAAAAAATCCTAAATTTCCAATGTCAATGCTGGGCTCAAGTCCCATAGGCTATCGACTGTTTTTCAAATTTAAATCTTTGAATAATGAGAGATACTAACGAAAAATTATTATTGTAATAATTTTAGAAAATAGCCTGCAAGTAATACTAGCAATAAGCAACATTTAAAAGCGTTTACTATGTACCTTCCATTAATCCTGGTTGACAGGTGAGGTACCTGAGGCACAGAGGTAAACTGCCCAACCCTGCCCAGGGGGGAAACAGCAGCAGAGGTTAAATCAAGCTTCGATGCCCTTTGCATCATCCTCACAATGCACGGGGCATCCCGTGGACATTCCTGACTCCAGCACCCATTCAGCTTCTACCAGGCCTCACCTCTAGCAGGGCAGGACAGTGAGACCCTCTACCACGATTCATCTTTGGGTTCTGCCAATGATCTGCCCAGAGATGTCCTTCCTGTGTCTTCCAAGACAAAAGGAGACCTCTCGATATGACTATGAATCCCAGAATGAAAATGGACTGATGTTTAGGTTTTTCACTGAATCCATGAAAATAAATGCCAACTTCCTTCTCCTTCCTTACGAGGGTCTCTTCCCTGGCTCTGAAAACATTGTCAGCGGGGTAAACGCAACACAGGGAGTAAAGTGAACTGAAATGAATTGATAGAACTTCATGAAAGCTAACACATGAATAACTAGTCTTAAAGGATAAAAAAAAAACAAGAGAAAATTAGCAAAGCAATAGAACAAGAGGTTTCCAAACTGGACAATATCACAGCGGCGGTGAAACCTCTGCAGCAGGGATGGAAACGGCGCTTCTGAGGCTGCCTGGTGAGTCTTTGAAACAGATTCCAGCGGGCTCTGACCTTCTAGAAGATGGTTTTTTTCCTAAAATGTTGCTAACAAGCTCATATGACTTATTCCCCACCAAAGATGAGCTCGAAAGAGCAACCTGACTCTAAGAATAACTTCTGATGTCCCGGAGGAACGACCGTGGCTCTGTTTGCTCACTGTCCCCACGAAGTGTCATTCTCTCCAGCGGTGGACGTGGCCTTTCTCTCAGATTTATTTTCTTCTTGTTTTTCTAGGACGCTGTAAACCGAGCACAGATCAGAGCTCCCAGCGCCACCCCCGGTGCCAAAGCACCCTGGGCACCTGAGCTCCAGTAGCTCTCAGGCCGGCTGAGAAGGAAAACGTGAGCCGACAGGGAGGACACGATGACAAGTGCTGCTGGGGGCCACAGTCACTCAGGGCTCCACGGACGCACAGTGGAGGAGCTTGGACAAAGCGCTGGTAAGACGACGTCTCTCGAGAGGTTTCAGAAGGGACATGTGTGGTCCAGGTGACAAGGTGGTGGGGGGGTGCTCTGGGCTGATAATGAGCCGAGGCACAGAGGGGTGACACGGCGTCCTGGAGGCAGCAGAAATGGTTAAGCACGGGTTACGTGTGACGATGCAGAAGCAAGTGGTGGGACAGCAGGAAGCCAGAGTCTCTGATTAGCCCGATATCCTGTCCCCTCTGCAGCTCGTCGGGTGATGAACCAGCCTTTAGGAATAAGCGTCAACACAGCTCTGGTTTGTTCACGCGGCCCCGCAGCTCGCCGGGGACTGAGCGTGTGTACAACTGTCACCACTCCTACCTGCTAAGCGCTTGGCTCCTTGGGGACAGGGCCGCATGCATCAGGGGACATTTCAGGCTGGGCAGCATCCTCGCAGCTACAGGCAGCGCTACGAAGCGGTACCCGAGAGGGAACGCGGCCCGTGTAACCCTACCTGAGGTCGGCTAGAAAGCACCTTGCAAGTCAACCGCGGAGGAAGAATGGAAGGAATGGAGATGATGTTTGGAACATGCAGGGACCACAGAACAGTGTTCACTAAAGACTGTTTGCCAGAGGGGTAGATGCGGGACTTAAAAGAGAAACAGGAACTCGCAGCGAGGAACATCTGTCAGTAATGGAAGGGAAGCTTCCCCACCACACGTGGGTGACAGCAAGGGGACCGACTCACACGGCAGCTTGTGACTCCGTCCAGAGACAACGAGAATGAAGATAAAGTGACTGGATTAGTCAAATAGGTGGAGAGGCCGATCCAACGAATGCCTACCGGGAGCTCGTGGGATATAAATAATAAATAAGCAAATTGATAGTGGAAGATCCTGATCAACTGACAGAAAAGAAATAATTGGTTTGAAACCAAAGTAGCTCCTGAGATTGTGAGAAGGGAAAATGATCATACTTAATGTTTGAGAATGACAGTTTCTGGCATAATTTCTGTCCCTCCACAGCATGGAGCTACTGCATTCAAAATATAGAAGGGGCCTATACGCCCCCTTTTTTATGACCTTGGTTTTGACATAACCAATTCCATATTAAAAAACTGAGTCTATGGAAGCTATGGAACTAATGGACCAGAGGCTTTGAGTTCTACTTTTTTTTTTTTTTTTGAGACAAGGGTCTTGCTGTGCTGCCCCGGCTAAACTACAGTGGCCTGATATAGCTCACTGCAACCTCCAACTCCTGGCTTAAGCGGTCCTCTGGCCTCGGCCTCCCAGAGTGCTGGGATTACAGGCATGAGCCACCGCGCCGGGCCTGAGTCCTACTCTTGATTTTCCCTGGGCTACTACTTCCCCATTCTAGCTGGCCAATCTGGATCTCTTTTTTCCTTCTCTTTCTTTAAACTTCTTTTTGTCTCTCCTTTGTTATACTATCAAGTCCCATCAGCTCTCTGGGTAATCAGATTCTTCAACTGTAACACGAGGCAGAATGTCACTAAGGATGTCTTCTAAATTTAGAATTCTATAAAATCGCACGAAGTTCATAAAATACAATCTTCGATAATTTTCCCTATGGATAAGAAAACCCCCATCGGTCCTACCAAGGGAAATACAGGGGACCTAGCAGGCTTAAGGCAAGCCTCCAAGTGAGTCATTAGTTCAGTGTTGGTTTTAACATGTATGTTTTTTACACATTTTGCCATGTGTGTTACATGTCATAGAATTCATGGCATTTTACATTTATAATTCGCAGCATTTTTTTCTCTCTTAGCAGCTCATAAAGCAATGGTGTGTTGTACATTTGAGTTTTCTTTTAACTCTCGAGGCTGGTTAGTGTCAGAGCGTATAATAGAAGCAGATCTTTCCAACAACCAAGGCAACAGTAGCTAGATGAATCAGGAACACAGGTGAAACGAGACAGTGTCTCTAAAGTGGTTGTCACAATTTTAGTAACTGTCATCTCAGAAAATGTTCATGTCCTATAAGATAGTTCTTTACATATGCTCAAGGTCACTTAAATTACTGATTCTTCTTAAAAAGGCTCAGGGTTCTGGTGGAGCTTTTTATTATTTATGACTATATTAGTATTAGCATTGTCATAATATTATTAATGTAGGCCAGTGTGGACTGAAACCTATTTGTGAATTGCATAGTTAATGTAGTGGGTCATCACAGCATCTTAACAAAGAAAGCAACATAGACTAAAATAGAAAATCTCAGACTGCTTCCCATGTGGTGAGCGTATCATTTCCTGAGACTTTTTCAGGACGTATTTGCTTATATGCATACATGCGTACGTTCACATATGGGAGTACTGGTTCACGTTTCAAATGTGCTTCTACTGTGAGCTGGGATCAAAAAAGATCTTAAAATGCTATTCGAGACCCAGCCTTGGAGGGGGCTGTGGCTACTGCAAATAGCCTGGAGCATGGGCAACCGTGCAGGGCGATGCTGAATTTGGGGCAGAGTCTTTGCCCCTCAGGATCAGCACGTATGGAACCACAGCAAACACGCACTGGGCAAAGTAAAGTTTCCTGTGCATGGGCTTGAAGCAGCTACTCATAAATAAATCTTTGGAGAATCTGTTCTCTTTACAAGCCATCTCTACTGCCAGCCTCATTCAAGAGCTTTTCCACTGGACGGCCACCTGTTTTATTTAATTAGTAAAACTGGTAGAAGTTTACAATGAAAAATTCCCATGGACCTCTGACAGTTGGTGAAAACATTTACTTCGATCGTAAGAAAATTCCTGGGGAGGTTCTACCTGGAAATTTTGACTCCAATTTAGTATTTTTTAGGCAGGACAATCCCTTAAGGAAGGCATTATCTGGGGAAGTGGACATTGTTAAATACCTTTCCTTCCAAATCACTCAGAACAATAAATAGCTGGGCCTCCCTGCAGGCTACAGGCTCTCACTCTGCGCTTCCTATATGGCCTGAGGTTTCTGCTTTCGCTTCTATTTCAAGCATCCTTCCTGTACGTCAGAGCAGGGGGTTCCTACAGAGGAGGAAACGAAACCAGCAGCTGTAATAATGAAAATGGGAAAGTACTTTTTTTCCCTCCAACCTCTCTAGGTAGTAGAGTCGGCGTCTTAACTGAAGGCTATTCTTAGCCCTTAGCTTTCAGATCAACCTTCTAATGCTGACTTTGAGATTCCATTCAGGGAGAGCGTTCTGTGATTCTCTGAGATTTCATCACACGCCCATTTTATTTTACAAATGAAAAAACCAAGGCTTAGCTAGACAAGCTAGTCAATAGTCCAAGTGCAAAAAGTCTGTTACTGGTAGATCCGAGATGACTAAAATCTCAGATGGCAGATTGGGTGATGTTACTTTAACTTTTTATATTTACACTCTTTCTCAGGATGTCTTGCATTTCGGAAGAGGTGTTATCATACCTGACTCAAATATTTGAAATCTAGTATTGAGTTTCCAAATGGAAGTTTCTTCTCTTGCAGAAATTCATGCTAGACGGTTACAACTAATAAAGTCTAATAAATTTGATAAGTGATGTAATCTGATTTTAAATTCCTTGCTATCTTTTCCATGTACTTCAGAAGCAGAGGAATAGAGCTATATTTTCTTTCTCAAGGTATTTGTGAGGAAGATCAACGGTAAGCAAGTAGATGTCCCTCTAGCAAGGAAATTCTAAAATAGGAATTCTATCTATTTGGATGCTGTGAAGTAATATCTTCTATTCCCAAAAAACATAATATACTTTAAGCATGAGGACTGAGTTACTGATACCTCAAAAGGAGTCAAAAGATTTTATTTATAATTTGGAGAATACAGGAGATTCAGGAAAGGAGGGGCCTTTAAAAAAATCAGTATTTTGGATGAGGAAAGGAAGGCAGAGTTTAAAATAAGCAAGATGAGCAAAAAAGAAAATACTTCTTAACATCTGAGCGAGCCAAACAACCTCAGATGTCTTTGATTAGGGCATTTTCACAGAGTTTGCTGTCAAGAAAGTTCCCATCCAAATGAATTCTGTTTTTTTAGTTCATATCTTTGTAAAATATGCTTTGACAGAAAAACAAATTTATCTTGGGTAGTATGGTTAAAATCAACAAAATAAAATATTAAAGTAAAATTATAACCATTGGATAAGAGAGCAATTATGTTAAAATATCAAAGTATGTAAATGCATAAAATAAACAGAAAAATATAAATACACTGGTATGTAAAATAATTGATAAGTATGCACATTAAAGTACATCCATTCAATATATTATACAATAATTGAACTCTTAATGGAGATTATGTGGTGAGGCAAAAATATTTATGATGTATAAAGTAGCGACATTACAAACTTGTGTCATAGATACGAAATGACTACAGCCCTGAGATTCCTGACTCATTACTCCCATTTAAAAGAAAACCAGCCATCATTTAAATGGTGGGTCCGGAAAGACCTTCATACTAACAGTTGGTATCTTCGGTAATATTCCTGAGATTTTTTTTTTTGTTTTTCTTTATTTTTAAAATTTTGTAAAACAGTCATGAATTAGAGTTTTCGGAGTAATAATTGTGTTTCGATTTTATGGAAAAAATCTGCCCTCCCTTATCCACAAATATTATTTCCACTGTCAAGTCTAAGTTCAGTAAAGCTTTAACAATTGGCTAAGATTTTCTCAATTTAGGTTGAAAGGACTTCATTTTTCCTGAATTCGCCTGGCAGTCTCTCTGTGAACAAGATCGTAGATGAGAATACAAAATAAAACGACCACAACTATGAGCATGCAACTGACGCCACAAATACAATGACACAATAGAAACACGGGGCTGGCAAAGGTGACACACTGAAGTTCAGGTGTGAGTCACAGCCTGTTTCCTGTGACCTTATCCGTAATTTTTGTGCACGTGGTTCTTTGACTTCTGAGTCCTTGGTAGATTAGAAACAGCAAGCTGGGGCAGAGGGTGGGGAGTTAGGGAGGTGGGGCAGCTACTGATAGCACAAGGGAACAAGGAAAGGGACAGAAAACCACAAAAAGAAAACTCCAAAAGCCTTTAACCCCCAGCTGATGTCGGGATTGTGCGTAGAGACAGACAGGTGTAGTTCCTTTGGCAGGTTGTGGACCATCGCTATGTAATTGTGCAGGGAAATAATTGTAACGCCAGCTAACTCTGAGTATTAAAGACACAAATTTAACCAGACTGTACTTTTTAAGAAAGTGAAGAATAAATTGTGTTGTTTAATAGGATTTCCACCTGAAACAATGACAATAAAAATACTGTAGTGCTTTAAGAGATAAATTGTCAATTGTCTAGGATGACTCACCCCGAGGTGTTTTAGGATAACTTATTTTTATGGTCATTTTTAAAACTTTTGCTCACTTTTCCCATCACTTGAGAACACTTGCTGCTTGTTGGGTGTCGGCCCTAGGGCTGTGACGTTAATGGTGCCTCTGGAGACTGACACCATATTGACAGGAAATACTGGCCCCTCAAGACAAGAATGGGACCAAATCGTGCTGTCCTTGCTCGCTGTGGATCGTGGTCCTGAGTCCGTTGTAGGCTTATAAATGTCTTACACGAACAAATGGCTTAATTACTCCTGTGTGGTTAGTTCTGTCACTGCCTGGTTGAACTCGCTAGTGTCCTTTCTAGGACATGACCAGCTGCTTGCAAAGAGTAGGTCACGGGTCGACCTAATCTTGTTGCCAGAGCTCAGCCTGCAAAGATAAAATTGGGGGATCTAGCACCCAGGTGACGGTGACAACACGGACAAGTTGCTGACACAGAACCTCAAATTCTTTATAATCTCAGAATAAGTCATGCTCCTTAAAATGAATATTAAGCAAACCCTGAAGTCAAAGGCCAGTTGGACGGATGCTTGACTTGTTTGTTTGGGAGCGGGCTCCCTTTCCTACCCTTGTTCCCCAGTTTAAGTACTCAAAGATTGGGAAAGTTTCACTTTTGCTAACGCCAATCCCCTCTTTCTCCTTCTCTCTCGAAATTTCCATTTCCCTAATATCCCAGTCGGAGGTTCTGCTCGCTCCCCGCCGCCCACGGCTCCGAGGCCGCGTTGGAGGCTGCTGGCTGGAGCTGCTGGCCGGGGTGGCCGGGGTGGCCAGGGTCAGCAGGGGCTGAGCCCACGCACAGTGGAGGGACAGACATGCAGTCTCCGGCCGCGTGGCCTGCGGATAAAGGCCTCTTTCAGCACCCCTCTTCCTCCTCCTCCCAGGATGAAGGGCCTCAGAAGTTTCTTTCTCCGTCTCTGCCCTTCGCCCGCCTGCCCCGCTCTGTGTCCCCTTCCCTGTGCACACCCTGCTTCCCAGATGGACATGGGGACAGACAGTTGGGGAGACCCGTCATTGCACCCGGCAACTCTCTCTGCAGAATTTATATTTAAAAAGAAAGAGTCTCATCTAAATCGAAATGCTTGCTCTCTCATCCAGTGCCCCGTCCCACGCAATTTCTCAAGTTCATTGAATTTCTGCCTGGAGAGTTTCATTCCCATTATTGCTAAAGCCAAAATCAGCATCCCCTTGGCTGGGCGCCGACGGGGCCATTTCTCTGGGGTTTTTCCATCTCAGTTTCCCCTTGTTTCGATTTCTGGTTTTCCTCCCTCACTCCCAGTCACCTCCAGCCGCTTCTCTCTGACCCTGCACTAATCCCGCCTCCTCTCCTGGTCTCTTTCCAGATGGTTCTTCGCCCTTTCTCGTTCCACTCTTTCCTGCCTCTCTCCCTCCTACTATCCCTTCATCATCCGAATTCTTCCCCTTATTCTGTTCGGTCATTTCTGCCCCCGGCCCCCACTTCGATCCTTATCTTTTCTGTCCTTCACGTTCTGTTTGTCTTTCTTTCCTTCTGATAAACTGAATCCAGTGAAAAGAAAAGACACTTCCTGCCTGTGAAATTTTGCCATTCCACTTTAACAAAAATAAGCACTGCCGGGACAATTGCTTAACACGAAGGAAAAATAAATGTTTGCAGAAAGATAGGGAGCAGGACAGAAAGTGCTTATTTGCCATGGCTGAGGTTAAAATTTGAAACTGTGAACGCACAGACCTTTTTTAATAGATACTGAGCCAGAATAGGGAAACTCTGTGTCAGTATTCAGTATTATTATTAATTCTGTCCTATTGAGTATGTTATCTAATATCGGACAATTTATCACTTCTTTGTATAATTTTTGGTTTTTAAAATCATTAAATAATTTTTAATAGCATATATCTATTGCAAAAACATTTAAAAATACAAAAGGACATACCGTGAAAAGTGATTCTTCCATCTACCCAATTCCCAGGCCACTTTCCCAACTGTAACCACAATTTATCCCTAATAATGTGTATGTGTGTGTGTATATAACACATACATAAATAATATGTATATGCATATATATTTCCCTATGTTTATTCCTCCCTTTTTATACAACAGAATACTATACATATAATGCAACTTGCTTCACTAACAATATAAAACTGAGCAAATTCCAGAGAAGCACTTATGATTCTACTTCATTCTTTCCCACTGATGCATAGAACTCCATATATAGATATTAATATACCATAACTCAGCAATTCTAAAATTTTTTGGTCTCTGAAAACTTTAGTCTTAAAAATTACTGAAGAGTTCTTATTTATATTGATACTTACATATCAGTATAAATGTCTATGTATTAGAAATTAATCCTGATAAATTTTTAAAATATTTTAATTACATTAATTTATAAGGCCATGGCATATTAAGATGAATAATATACTTTGTGAAAATTAAAATTAACTATTTTTTCCAAAATAAAAAGTCTTAATGAGGAAAAAATGCCATTACTTTATAAAACTTGTCAATTTAATGTTTGGCCTCATGGAAGACAACTAGATTCTCACATTTGCTTCCATATAATCAGTTGCAAAATGTTGTTTTCATTGAAGTATATGAAGAAAGTCTGGGCTCACATAGATATGAAAGTGGAAAAGGGAGGAGTATTTTAATAGCTTTTTCAGATAATTGTGGGCGTTCTTCTCTGACTACAGTAAAACTCAACAAAGTGGTAGTTTCTCAAAGGTTAGTTGCAATATAGAATCTGAAACTACCTCAATAAATTTTTCTACTTTGTTACCTAAAAATATACTGGTTTATCTTATACTTTGAATGAATCATTTACCCATGTGTGATTTTATAGTATTATGCATTAATAATTTGGAAAATAGGGTTCACTGAGTTATACAGATCTCCCAAATGTTGACATATTTTATGACATCATATCACAAAATTTTATTTGTTCATAGCATCACCAATCTTCTCAGAAAGTTTTCCGACACTGAGATCTTGTTAAGTTCACCGGGGCAGGTGTAAGCACTCCAAAATTCTGCTTTTCCTTTGAAAGATCCAGTTTTACCAATGACAAGAAATGTGGTCCATTGTTTTCCTGGAAGTGACAAGTTCACTTCCTTTATTTTTGAGAAAGTATCTTTCAGATACTCACGTCTGTCATTTTGCCTGCTGGTCATTTTTTTCCCAAGAAGAACGTTATTCCGTTGCAGTTTAGTTTGTGACTTAAACAATTGCAGAAGTGCTTTTCCTCAAGATAAGCCCACACTTCAACGTGCCTTGGGAATGCTTTTGCACGCTTCCCACTTTGTCACACCGAATGTTAAAAGACAACTACTCAAGGGTCAAAATTTAATGAAATTAGTTATCTGTACTGCCTCATCAAGGACATTCTTAAGTAAAACTAGCTTTTTTTTTTTTTTAAATGAAATTGCGTGGTGGTGCGGAATGCAGTGACTACCAGTGTAGCCTGGAGCCACTGTTTTGATTCGCGCTAAGGCAGCGGGAGTTTTACCCACTGTTGCTTTTGTGTCATCGGTGGAAATGTCAAAACCATGAAGAAGGTGAATGATGTGTCAGCGTAACTAAGAAAATAGCTTTGATCTCACCGTCAACTCCAGGGGTCTGTGGACCACATTTCGAGAACTGCCACCATTACTCATTTTACCAGTCCCACCCGTTCATTGTTTCTGGTCCTTTGCTAACACAGACTTTTCTGCCATCAATGTGCTTAAATCAACATTTTTTGATAATCTATTTTCTCTATGTGTTAAATGGTTTCAGCTTCAACGGTATCAAAGTAGCTCAAAATCTCTTGTTTTCTGTCTTTCTTCTCACGACTACCGAAGCATCTATGATCAGTGAGTGTGACATCCTGTCAAAGGAAAGACCAACCAGCTCTTCTTGTTAAAATAGCACCCTTGGGTATACGAAGATGTCAGTTGATCCGCATTCAAAAATTCACACACAGAAAGGATTTTATTCTATATAACTCTTTATAGAACCAAAAATAGAGGAATTTGAACAGAATTGTGATATGACCCTCCTCATTTTGATTCTTTGGAAATTTTCAGACGTGACGGAAAATGGAAATTATTTAGATTGCCTTTTATTTGAGAATAATTGGATTAATGCAGAAACTAAATTACCAATGATTATCTATTTAGTCATTCAAGTGATTATCTTAGGAACCTACTATGTTCAGTGCTAAGCACTAATACTAGGCATTGCAGAGACAGTACAAGTGCATTAGGGACAGGTTCTGACTGCAAGGGGCTTACCAAGCATGGCTGAAAAGCTTTTGCAAAGTCAAGTGTAAAGACCAAATCCACCTCTTTCAGTTTAAGAATCACGTCGAGTAGATTGGGCTTGGGCGATGCAAATATGTGGTCTCTTATCTTACAAATAATTAAGGTGACTATACAGTCCTGGGTTTACACTAGCTGCCTTGGTGTAATTATTAATAGCACTGCCTTTCATTCTCAAAAATGCCTCAGTTTAGATAATAAATTGCATGGTCACGTACTAACAGCGAACTTACAGTTCCCCTCCAAGTCTCACCTTGTCATCAGATTTTTTACATTTAATTCTACCAAGAGCCTTTGGAAGAAAACTAACGTTTACTGAGCACATACTATATGCTCCATGAGCTTTCTATACAAATTTCCTTCTATATTTACAAGAACCCTATGGGAGTATTATATCCTCATTTTATAGATGAAGAAACTGAGACTCAGAGAGTGCAATAACTTGCCTACGGTTTCAGATAACTGATTAAACTGGGACTTAAAGTCTTCCTTCTACTTTGAAAATCCACGTCCTTTCCTCAATTTTTCAAAGTTGCACCAGCATCGAAATCACCTCGGTGCTTGTTTTGAATGCAAATGATGGGGCCTCACCCCGAGCCTAATGACCCAGAGTCTCCCCCGCAGGACCCAGATATCCGCCCCTGCAGTAAGCCCCTAGCTGACCCCCATCCACTGGAACGCGTGAGGACCACTGCTTTAATTATACCACCCGCAGAGCTTACCCACCAACTACCTCTTCAAACAAAAGATATTTTTCTAATATTCAAGTAGTGAATTAGTAGGGTGACCCTACCTGTAAGCTCTAATTTTCTTAGATAATAAGCAGGTAATTGTATCTGTTGACCACTTTGCACAGTTGGTCTCTTCTAATGATTAAAATGACCGTTCTCCCTTTGAACGGGTTCCCTTCCTGAGAAAATTTCCAAGGACCCTCACAAGGTTAAGTGGAAGATTTTTCTGTGAAAAAAAGCCAATTCTGCGTGTTCAACGTTGCAGTTTCAGCAATGCCCATTGTGGTACCATTGTCTCTCGACTTCAGCAGAAGACCTTGGGGGGCATTATTTTTCTCATCATTGAAAAACTACAGCTAGCATCAACTTCCGGCACTCACTGCAATAGAATCATTGAATGGCTCTTACTGAGTTTTTTTTTTCCCCCTTTGGAGACCTATTATCGGTCTCTAGTTGCTGAAAACATCCAATTCACATATTTTATATTAGAAAATAATAAAGATCAACGTGATGTGACTTGCACAACACGCTCCAGGCTTACAATGTAATGGATTTTGAAAGAAATGTTTTCCAAGCTTGCCATGCCCTTGAATCTGCAAACAGAACGTCAGCGGCTGCCTTCTGCAGCCTCTCGTCTGGAAGAAATCTGAAATGCTCCCGATTGCTGTGCCTTCGGAAAGCCCCTTTACGTCTGTGCCACTAAATGCACTTCTAGGTCTCATACCTGGTGTAGCCGAGGCCACACTGTGACGGTGGCATTTGCCTGGGAGAGAAGACTGAGGCAGGACCGAGTCAGGGCCCTGGGCAAAGCTCCCTGGACGGTAGGGAGGCATCGCTAGGTCAAACAAGCGCTGAGAGAGGGTGAGAAACCCCATCGAATCTGGGCCGGACTCCGTAGTCAAAGAGAAGACAGATCTGAGCAAAGCCAGGAAGGCTTCCTGCCTGGATTCGCAGGTGTCTGCCCTCATTCGCCGCGGCAGGATTGTCCCATTAGTCCTGGAAGCCAGGATGGGGCGAGTGGGGGAGGCTAGAAGCAGGTGCTTGCTTGGTGGAAAATGGTTCTCCAGAAACGAGGCAAGAAGGTGAAAGGAGGTCACTGGGCACCAGGGACCTAGGTAGGAGATGGACCAGGCACGCAGAGCCACCTGCTCATGAAGGGGAAGGGAGGCCACAGCTCAGGGCTCACACGGCCACCAGGCTCCTGGTCACCCAGGGTGCAGAGGAAACGTCGCTTCTAGGCTCCACCTGTGAACGGGCAGGGGTAGGGAGCAGCCCTAATGTGACATCCATGTGGCTCTCACTGGCCCGTGGCCTGGGTTGGTCTGAATGCAGACGTAACACCATCATTAACGGCTGTAAATTCATTTGCATATTTAAATCTACTCTCACCAGCTAGTGCATTTTCTCTGGGTTATTATCAACGTCCCACTAGGTTCATCATCGAGCATGCTAAGCTGGAGTCTCTTGCTGAATGCTTTATTGAGGCTGGAAGAGCTGTTATGTCCAACGTTGCTATCCTGAACCACCTATAATGGTGGACCTCAGTTTATTGCATGCCGGCTCCAACTGATATTTTGATGTTTGAAACCCTCTGGTTCATCTTGTAATTACGGTAAGACTGTGCATTTAATCTTTAGGAGCTTAGAGTGACCCACGTCACACTGGGAGAGGAGGGCAGTCAGAGCCTCTTGAAATAACAGCACGATTTCCTCCCTGGAATTCATCGTGTGTGAGCAAGACGTTTATGCCGATGGCTTGCGAACAGTTTGAATTCCTCAGACATGCATATTTCATCTTGGCCCCACTATATGTGGGACTTTGGAAAACTATTTTTAAAAAAGCAAAGTTTTAGCCAGAATTGATGCCTAACAGTCTGGAACAGAACTTGAGAACGTTCTAAAGGTGCAGCGCGGCGGTAAAACCTCAGAAAGTGATAGGGAATCTTTAGGCAGGAAGCTGGGCTGAGCTTGCAGGACTTCAGAACTTCCTTAATAACGATACAAAATAACACCAGTGCCCCTTGTTCCCTCGCTCCAGCTAATGTCGCAGCTCTGGACATAGAGGAACGAGTGGAGCTTGGGAATTTGCAGCAATGACTTTTGCAGTTCCCGCAGGTGGCTTTCGGAAATCTACGGCGTTGAGACTTATCTGGGTTGACAGCATCGTGCTGGATGATATGACAAAGGATGGGACAGCCCGGTAGGGACATCAGTACTTAGCACGTTCCACGACATGCTGAAAAAGAGGAGTCAGCCGTGGAGACTTATGTACATGGACCGTCTCTGTCCTGCCTTAGATGAAAACTTATGAAACAAAGATACTATGGATTCTTTGGAGTCTGCTCTTACTCTCTGCTCATTTTGACACAGCTGTTAAATACCGCAGGGAACAATGACCAGACCAACGTGAGCTCCTGCTGCTGTCAGGGAAGTCACAGTCCCGTGTTCTGCAAGGACCGGGGTCCAAATGTGACCGCAGGGAGGACTGTGAAGCTGTTCTTTACAAGGTCACCGGGCCAGCCGGGATCAGTAGAAGCAACTCCTCTAACGCCACGTGGCGTGGATATTTGGCCAACCCCACCTGAGGATCACCAGGGCTGGGGAGACGCAGGTTAGTGATTCTTCTCGGATCCCGGCAACTGCCGAAGACATCTGCTATTTCTGTCCTTGCTAATATGCACAGACACAGCTTTGCAAAGGGGTCCCTGCTGCATTTTGCGAGACTGCATTCGCCAAGCAGGAAGGAGAGTGTGGTTCGCGGCTGTGCTCTGTCTGGTTTCCTACACTTGCGCTTTTGGTGATGGAGTCTAACTAACAGCGGCTTCTGTTTTAGTGCTGATACATGTTGTGGAAACAAAACCGGGAATTGGTTATCATTATCATTTACAAATAGATGTTAGACATTCTGGAGTAAAGTAACCTACATGCAACCGTGCTGTCCTGTCTAAGGAGACAGGTATTCAGAAAAGTGGATATGAGTCTTTCTAAGAACATGACTCTTGTACTCGAGTCCTCAGAATACAGATGCGCTAGGTAGCCAGCTCCAAGCAACCAGCAGTGATGAAGATGTGGCCAGTTTGCTAAGCAGCCTGGCTCTTCTCCCTAGGGGGATTAATCTGCCCTTTCTTTTGCCGGAAAGGATCACATTTCAGCTCCAAAGGTAGCAATGCAGACGTGGTCAAGGCCTTCTCCGCTGGCTGCACCCCTGAACCTACACACTCAGATGGCAACGCGGTAGTTTTACAAAACTGAATGCAAGTTAAAAGGTTGCTTTTTTTTTTTTTTTTTAACAACTTGATGTAATCTGCAAAAAATACAAAGAAAGCAGCTTGCTGCAAAGTAGCAAAAAACACTGGAACCTAATTATCCAGTTGCCTCATGTCTAAGCAGACGTCCAAAGAACCGGTTGGATACCACTGAAGCCCTCTGCAAACTCACCTCCTGTTTAACTCTTTTTTGATCTCATGCTGCATGCAGGCCAACATCTGCTCACACATTAACTGCAGAATACTCCAGATCAAAGGGCCTCTAATTATCTGAGATTTCTTCAGAACTTAAATTTCACCACTTCAACTAGTAAGATAAAAAGATATTAGGTGTAAGTACTAAAGAAACCTGCTAGATTTTCCAAGCCAGCCACACAGAGTAAGATGCTTGTAACGAATACTGTACAACTTACTTGTTTTCTAACTTCACTTAAAAAAAAGGTAATAAAGTCATTTTTCTTAACTGGCAGACAATAAAGGGTTTCTCACCTGAAAGTTACTAAAATGTTAGAAAGTTTTCGCTAAGGTACACTTGAACAGTTTTCGTCTAAGGATGTCAAAGTGTCTAACAAAGTGGAGGAATGTTCAATTAAGAAAAGTTGAAAACAGAAGTTCATTTTAGCCTTAGGAACATAGCACCCTGCACATTATTTGGGTTATAGCCCCAAAGGTACCCGAATCCTGAGAAACCAGGTCTTTTCCGTATTTGTATCTTGGATCTCGCTACAGGGCCTGCCCGGCTCCTGGCAGATGCTTGGTAAATATTTGTCGAGAGAATTGTAAGAAATATTTTAGGGGTCTCACAGCACTGCCACAGTGTAGGCAAATGCTTTACTTATGGAATGCATAGGGCAACCTTGACTGCTGGTGTTTTGCTATTATTTTTAAGTCATTTTAATATCCTAATTTTCCCAATATCTACTTTTAAATAACAAGTGCAGTGATATCACTAAGTTCTTGCAAACGATGGTATATAAGAGTAAAGAACCATTAAAATAACTGTTAAGTTTTTAATACAGATTCATATAATTACTCTTAGGAGAAACCTTGCTATCATCTAGTACATTCTTTAACCTCTGTTTCAACTCTTCTAATAATAGAGAACACACTATCTCAGACAGCAGCTCCTTCTGGTTTGGGGATAGCTTTGATCATCATATAAAGAGCCTCCTCATTTTGAAGTGAATTCTGCCTCCTGTAAATCCAACTCTTTGGTTCCATATCAAAGCTCTCCAACTGCATGAGGATCCTTCAGACATTTGAAAGCCATTATTAAGTGTCCCTCCTCTCTATTCTCCCAAACCGATTATCCTCCTTTAAGATAAACATCCCTAGTTCCCAAGCCATGGTTTGCAGACCCTCTGCCCTACTTGGGGCAACTTCCAGTCTGCTTGTGCCAGTTTTATTTTTTCTTTTCTTTTCTTCTTATTTGAGACAGAGTCTCACTCTATCACCCTGGGTAGAGTGCAGTGGCATCATCGTAGCTCACTGCAACCTCAAACTCCTGGACTCAAGCGATCCTCCTGCCTCAGCCTCCACTGGGCCTATGGGTGCACACCTCTGTGGTTCTATTTTTGGTAGAGACGGGGGTCTCGCTCTTGCTCAGGCTGGTCTTGAACTCCTGACCTCAAGTGATCCTCCCACCTCGGCTTCCCAGAGTGCTAGGATTACAGGCGTGAGCCACCGAGCCCAGCCATGCTTACTCCATTTTTCTAACGTGAAATACTAAAACCTGGGAAAAAAAAAACTGTCAGGCATTTTTTTCCCTGTATTCATCATCTTGGACATACTTGGACTCATATTAAGCTTGAAATGGACTCATGCCTCACAGATGTTTGATGTCAACTACCATTAAGCTACGTGAGCCCATCCTTTTTTTGTGTGGCTAATTTTTGTTTGCTTGTTTCTCAGTTGACGACTTTAAAATTATTTATATTTAAAATTTTTCGGCTCATTTTTTTTGGCATGATGCTTTAAGTTATCGTTACAGTCTATTGAGACTTTTTCAACCTTGGGCCTGTCATTCATGGATGTATGTCCTATTAGCTCATTCTCGTCTAAGCCAGCAGGGAAATAAATACCAGATAAACTGAAAATCAAGTCTAGGGGCTTCTATCTGAATCCCATCTCCAGCCTCTGTGCGGCTCCAGGCAGGGGAACCTACACACCCTGAGTGACTTAGAACCCGGATTATCTCTGAGCATTCTGATGCTCAGAACCAACTATATCTTTCAGGGCTTCTGTTTCCTCCAGGTTAAGCAGGAGCCAGTTTCAAACTGTGTAGGAAACTTTTCCTGCCAGGGATGGTGTTTCATTTCAACGTGAAGTCCTGCATTTGAATGGAACCTTAGGAGACTTCTAACTTTTTTCTTTCTTTCTCTCCCATAGCACAGATTTGACTTTGTGCCTCTCCCAGCCTCTCCTTCACCATGACCCCAAAAGACTTGATTCTCTTCTTAGGAGATCATGTTAATCCATCAAGAGGAAGCACGCTGGAGGGACGGAAGGCAAAACCACCCGGGGGAGAGAGACGGACACAAGGACAGAGAGCGGCTGGACTTCACATCTGGAAATTTCCTCCTCCCTCCATTGCTTCCCCGCTGCTGGTATCATGTTACCATGAAGCAGAGCTGACAGTTTGCAGTGAGTGGAAGCCCTTCACAAGATGTCGCTCATAGCAAAATGATTGAAACCTGGGGCCTGGGGTTCTGTTTTAAGTCAACAGGGTGTTACTTTGACAAACTTCGCAGTTCTAACCCCTCAGAGCACAGTTTACGGATGGTGGTGGCAAACCCAACGCTTCGCTACCTGCAGGCTCTGACTTGTCATCAGGGAAACTCCTCTCACTGGGTTCAGGCAGGACAGTGTCGTGTGTCACTGAGATCCTTCAGGAACAAGTGTCGGGAAAGCCACAGCTTGGCTATTCCGTTGCTCTGTGACTTTGGCCAAGTCACTTAATCTGTGTGGGTTTGTTGCAACTTCTGTAAACTGAGGCGGTGATGAATTATACCATCCTGAGGTCTCCTTTAGTTGTAACATTGTCACTCTTTTAAAAATGTTTTTCTGCATACTGATGTTTATTATGTTTGTGACTATAAA
This sequence comes from Lemur catta, assembly GCF_020740605.2. Taxonomy (NCBI): domain Eukaryota; kingdom Metazoa; phylum Chordata; class Mammalia; order Primates; family Lemuridae; genus Lemur; species Lemur catta. The sequence continues at coordinate 1,633,751 of NC_059151.1, forward strand.
ATAATAATATGAATTCACTGAGGAAAAATGATACAAAAATGAAGAAAAAGAAATTTGTAATATCACTACCCAGAGACACCTGCTGTTAATATCTTTATACACTTTCCTAATTCCAATTTCCATGCATACACACGTCTACATAGTATCTAAGCACCAGACACACTTGTGACGCTTGCTCCCCCAGCCTGAGGGCAGGTACCTTACGCCCAAGTGACCTGAGCCCTCTGGCCACTGGACTCATCGGCAGCCCACTCTTGCGCTGAGGACCTGGGAGCTGTGGTTTGACTCAGAAAGATGAGCTGAACCAATCAGTGAGGGATTTAGAATTGGGAGTCTGAGAGATGAAATCAATTAGTAACGAGCCTGAGATGAGCAGAAGCAAGATACAATAGGAGCGAAGGAAAACATTTTGGACAATGCGCAAGCTGAAATTGGGAGGCGGCAGCAGGACCTATGTTTAGGGTCGGGGGCTGACAGGTAGAGGGAAACCTGGAGCAGGTGTTGGGGGGAGACGGCAGCCTGAGAGCAGAGACTTGAGCTCAGTCCCTCTCCGGGTTCAACTTCCAAGAGGTCTCTCTGTCGTTGACTCCTGTGCTTCGAATCTCTAATAATGACAGTTCTGAAACACACTTAAAATAAAGGCTCTCTTATCCGAGCTGGGTCAATGTTACTGGCCGCCAAAAGAGACCTCCCTCAAAACAATTTAAATTTGAATTGAGATTTCTTATTGACGATTATAAAATATTTCCCCAAGTGATGACGTATGTTTTAAATACATAGTTTTTAATGACTGAATAATGTTTCGGAGTATGGATACACTGTATAAGAAACCTAAGTGACAGAGAAGTTGATTATTCTTCATGCTGTCAAAATTATTCTCCAGGTATTAAGAAATCCAAGACCTGTGGTTGCCTAAATGATTCTGTGAAAGTTCCAGCATTCTTCAGGAATCCTTTCACCCTCCAGAAAGGGCAACACACACACACACACACACACACACACACACACACACACACACACACACACGCACGCAGCTTTATCAGGAGAATGTAGCAAGGAGAAATTCAGCCTGCCTTCATAAAAGTCTCTTGAGTACTGTTTTCCTAACTGGAGCCATTACAAATGTTTTCCTGAGAGCACAGCAGGTGTTTACCAGCGTCCTCCTGCCACTGTAATTAAGATTAAAACAGACCTTGCCCCACCCTCACCTGATCTTAGTCATGGGACAAAAAAATCTGGGACAAAGGCCACTGCTGTGAAGTTCCGACGAGCAGGTTTTGTACACAGGAACAAGGCAGGCATCTAAAACCTCAGTCTACATTTCCTTTCTAATAGACAGAAAGACTATAAAACTCCATAATTGTCCTTTATAAGAAAAGTAGAAATAATGTCAGCTCCTAGATTGGCCCCAATGCTTGGTAAAACCTTCATCGAGCTAGGAGGAATCTAGCCTTCATTCAAAATATAATATCAAATACGCCCCTCTGCGAGTTTGAAAATTGTTTAGGAAAAAAGTCTACCACCTTCCCTCACCCAAGTCACCGTGCGGATGGTAACTTGGAAACTCCTCAGTAGCTCTCCTCCCCCGACATAATTGCACAATCAGTCCTTCCAGTCCGGCCTTCTCCCAAACCCCTAAACTCACACCAGTCTTCTCACAAAATTACACCAACTCAATGTCATCACGTACAAGAGAGAGACAATCCACAGTTTCAATTAAGACATCAGAGGCATCTTTGAATATGAATGAGTTTTCCTTTGAGTGCCTTGCCTTATGTTTTTTCAGGGAACATATGACAGACCCTACGATGTAGCAAAATCACCTCTGCGGTGAGGAACGTCAAGTTTTAGTGTCTATCTAGTATTATTTAGGAACGATCATGGGCCTACTTAACTCAAAAGTTAATTCTGAGAAAATGGGAGGTGAAGTACGTAAAAGCATTTTGTAAAATCTCAAGGTACTTATAAATGGAGTGCGTTGCTTATGCTGGAAGGTCAAGTGAGCAACGGTGTCTAGTGAACAGAACAAACTGGAATATCAGAGTCTCGGGTGCAAATCCTACCATCTACCTGACCCTCGGCAAGTTCTTCCCCACTCTGTGATTTGGTTTCCTCATCTATAATACAGCATTACTGATGCGTTATGTATTTAATCACATGTATTCTGTATTAACAATGCCTTCCTCACTAAGTTAAGGAAAATATTAAATGATATTTGTACTGTGTCTGCAATAAAAGTCATCTTCATGGACATTCTTGTCCTGTTTCAGAGTTAAATAGGAATGTCTCTGGCTTTCCACAATGATCTAGGAGCTGGCTATTGTTTTCCAATATCATAAAAATTTTCCCGGAAAATTCTCCAATCAAAATATAAGCAATAGAATTGATTTTATCCCAGAAGAAAATATCTATTTAAAAATATGGTAGAATTACTTATATTTATTATGTGAGTTGAACCTAAATAATAAATCTGAGCTTTCTTAACCATTCTTAAGGCCGATCCTAGCCTAAGGACACATCCAAACAAAACACAAATCCAAGTCCATGACCTTGAAGAACACTGTAGATACTTTATTCGAGATGGTTTGTTTGGTTTGGAGGGGCAGAGGTAGCAGCAAACATGAGGTTTCACTACATGAAACACAGTAAAATTTACCAACAATCCCCTTTGCCTCTCCTTCTCATCAAAGCCCCATTAGTCAGGGTAGCTGCTCATTTTTCTTACCATCTTATCCCCAAACTGTAGCCGATTCTGGCTCTTTCTTATCTCCCTCTCACCCCTCTGGAGTGCCAAGTGTCTCCAACTTCTTGCTATTTTTATAACTTCCCCCGCAATCCGGTATCTCTATACTTCTACATCCTATTTTGTAAAATACACATCCAGGCCTTTTCCTCTGTGCGAGTTACCCCAACCCCACCTCCCTCCAGTCAGCAGAGCTACAGGCTCAACACTCTTCTTTCTGAGTAGAGAAACGTGGAACAGGACAGAGAGAAGGGGACAGCTGGGGTGATGACAACCATCCAACAATTACACAAACACAGAGTTTCATACATCTTTCTTTTATCCTCATCACATATGTTTTAAAAATCAGTAAAAAAAACCAAAAAAAACTAAAGTTCCAATAGAAAAATGGATCAAGGATATGAACACATACTATACAGAAGCAGAGATATAAAAAACCATGGACGCAGGAAAAAAACAAATAATAGCAAGTAAAAATAATGAGATATCACGGTTTAACCTATTGAACTAGCAAAGATTAAAAACTGTAATACTCAATGCTGATAAAGGTATAGTGAGATTGACATCCTTATATATTGCTAGTAAAAATACAGAGGGAACCTTTTGGAAATGTAATTAGGTAGCACCTACTGTAAAATTTTAAGTGTTAAAACTTTGTCATTCATTTCTTGGAATAATTATAAGTAATCGTAGAAACGTACACATATCTATGTATAAGTACATTTAGTATTTATTTTAGCATGATTTACAATGATAAAAGTTAGAAACAACAAAAATGTCCAGAATTGGTTGTTGGTAAAAATAATTTAAGCTATGATGATATACTCAAATACAGTTGTTAGAATTCAGATTTTTGAAATCTATTGAATGACATTGTAAAATGTTCAAGCTATAATGTGAAGTTAAAACATATTAGGCAGAAAGCTGCACATGTTGAATAATCTAAGTTACATAAGGCAAATGTACCTGTATATAGGAAGAAAATATACCAAAATATTAACTGTGGTTACTTCTGGGTTGTGGAAATTTTTGTTTCCTTCTTGATTTTTCCAAATTACCAATAATGAAGAAAAGTAAAGAAGTACTACTTCTATAATCGGCAAAAGAGTTTTGGGGTTTTAAAACCAAGACAAGACAACCAAGTTCAATTGTAAATAATCAGATGTCATTCCTATTGGTCATTGACATTTCAAACTCATGAATGAAATTTAAAGATTAAACCTCTTGTCCCTGTATGAGACTTTCTTGAGGATATAATATAATACTCAGGTCCCAGGTAATTTGGTAGAGTTGGAGGAGATTAGGGAGAGATGTGGGGAGAAAGAATTACAGAACCTACCGAGAGTTGTATGGTTTCAGGAAAAGCCTTAATTACTTATTCTAAATGATAAAGAAGGCATTTAGTTATTAAAAGCCATTAAAGATTAATTATTATTGTATTTATATTTTCCCATTTGCCTGAGACACTTAATGGGCTTTTTAAAAAGCACTTTTCAATAAATCAACTCTCACAAATAGTCACATCTTTCTTTGATATTTTGGGGTTGTATTTTTTATCTTTTTTTAATGTATGACCATGACCAAATCATCACTGTCGAGCACCTGATACTAAGAATGAATTTGATAATGACCAGATATGATTGCTTAGCACACAAGCCTTCTAGACATGTCAATCACAAGTTGCACTCAGCATCACAGATGGAAAAGTTAATGTTGAAGAATGAACTCGGTTGATTTTTTTAAGGTCATAGCTTAATCAAATCATCCACTCCTCTATCCCAACCTTCTACCTTCACCTGGGGGAACTGGGTAGGAAGATAAAAATAATTAAGAATAAATCCGTCTTCACTATTAGAAAGCCATCTCTGAGTCTGCCCGGATGACAGTAACTTAATGTATTATGATACTTAATATCATACACAGGGAGTTCTTCTGGTCATTAAAAATATCCCATCTGGATGGGATCCGAAAAAGAAAAAAAACAGCTTCTCAAGAGATCCTTGGGTTGGTTCTCCTGGGGAATTCTAATTTTAGGGTAGTTCCAGAACTGAACATTCCCCCAACAGCAAATGATACCTTGGGGGAACCCCTAAGAGACAAACGTGTTGAGTTCCCCTTGGGAAACAGTTTCAACCATTCTAGAACCGCAAGCCTACTCTTAGGCTAGACTCCACTCTAAAGCAGTTATGTTCTTGTTGGTCATTGAGGGTGATTTGAAGCCAACCACCACATAAGGCAACTTGACCACACTTGTTAGAGTTTACTTAAAAAAAAAAATGATTAGAAAATATAATGCATTTACCAGAAAGGGTATAAAATTGATATGTACAGGTTTAGAAATAGTTATAAAAGAACATCCCCATGGCTATCAACCAAACTAAGGACACTGTCAACAGCCCTGGAAACAAGTGAAGCCCGTCCTTGTCACAGCCCACTCTCTGCGTCCGTTTGACTCATTCCCTCTTCAGTCCCCACAGAGATTCTTGGCCAGTATTTTGTCAGCACCGGAGAAGCGTCAGAAAGGCTTTCCAAAAATAGTCCTTACTGTACAGCAGCACATGACACTTTTTGGCATTTAACCAAAAGGCTGCTACTATTTTCAAAAACTTCATATTGATCCTAGGAAATAACTGTTTTCCAGGACATAAAAATGCATAGATGTTCTACAGGATAGCTCGCTCTAGCAGTTTAAGATAATTCAACTTGCTTTTTTAATGATTATGTCTGAAAGAATATTGTAAGCAATTTACATTTCCTCTTCTGAAGTCTATGTTTATATCACTTAGCAATTGGTTTCTTAGTATTTTTCCTATCAACCTGCGTATGTGCCTGGTTGTATATAAAAATGCACATGCATGTATGTGTATAAAAATGGATGCTAATTCTTTGTCTGCCATATGTGTAACTAATATTTTCCTTAGTCTGTTATTTAGGAAGGCATAAGAGTTCTTAAAATTTTATTTATGGAATAGAATATATTGACCTATTCTTTTGTGATTTTTCCCAATGTCTTTCAAATAATTTAAATGGACGTTTCCAATCATACAGAAAATGAGTAAGAAATATTATAATAAACCCACATGTACTTATGACCCAGTCCAATAATTCTCGACATTCTGCAGTTCTTGTTTCATCAATTCTCTCCCCTTTCCACATGGTTCTTTTGCTGAAGCATTTTAAAATTCATCTCAGACATAATATCATGTCACACATAAATACTTCAGATTATGTCTCTAGCTAACAAGAGCTTTTAAAATAACAAACAACACGCCCATCAATATTAACAATGATTCCTTTATATCTAATATCCACTCAGGCTAAGTTTTTCCTCATTTTTTTTAAAAAAAATGCCATTTCCAATTGGTTTTTTGAACCCATATTTGAATAGGATCCACATGCTGTGTTTGGTTGATATGTCATTTAAGCTCCCCCACCCCATTCTACTCCATACCATTTATTTGTTGAAGAAAGTGGGCCATTTTTCCTAAAGAATATCCTACGTTTGGGGTTTCGATGATTACATCCTTGTGATGTCATTTTCTACATTCTCTGAATTTTCTATCAAGGAAGTTTTCTGTCATGAGAGCTACAGATTTGGTAAGATTTAGGTTTACTCTGTTTTAGGCAGAATACTTTGTGTCATGAAACACAGTGAGTCTGAGTATCCCGTTCCACTTTAAGTCATATCAAAAATCAATTAGTGGCTTCAGGTATTGTCACAGCCTGATCTATCCTTTCCATAATTCCCAATGAGCTGGTGGTTTCAACAGTCATTGATAATGGTTGCCTAGATGTATTAGTACACTAGACTGCCAATACTCTTAAGCTAAGAAGGTCTTACTCAACATCAGATCATTAAATAATTGCTGGTAATTTTTCTAAGATTTGTTTATTTATTAACATTCAGTTCTTGGATCCATCTAGAATTCCCTTCAGTGCATAAGGGAAACGAAGATTTAAACTGATTTCTTCTAGAAAGTATGTCTTTCGAGAATAACTCAAGTAGTCAAAATGGTACCTGTATTGTACCCTACACCTAGTGAAGGAATTCTGACTGGCTAGAGTGCTTTTCTAAGGGGGATGCCAAACTTTTTTCTAAACATTTTCCTGACACTCTTACAGAGATTTCATTATTCACAGAGATGCTACAGTGGGACAGTTTGAGAGAATATCCCAGAAGATTGGGTGTTGATTGCATCTTCCTACAGTAAGGAGCCCTTCGATACCAGAGTGGAAAACTAAGGCTTTTGTGATGACTCAGGGTTTTGTTCAACCCCTGAGTTTCTGAATCTTGACAATGTCAGCTTTTTATTTCTGCAAACCATCATTTTGCCATGGAGGGAAATAACCTTCAAAAATCCATACACATAGCACAATGACTCAGTTTTAAGCAGAAGTAGTTACATTTCCTGTTTCCCTTCTTTAAGACAAAGGACACAGTTACCTCTGTCCAAATGTTGGCACCTTGAGTCTGCTCCTTAAATTGTCAGAAATGAAACTCATTGGCAAGGTAATTCTTTAAGCCATTTTTTTTTCTACATTAGGGGGGAAAAAAGTTATCAGACACTTGGTTTTAATCAGGAATAAAAAGCTGTAAGTCTTATTGTGAATGGTTTCTCTGACTCCAAAAATGTCCCATTCAAATGAATGCTAGACTAGTCTTGCAAAAATTTTAATCACATTATTTTTTGTGCTCAAGAACCAAAAATAGCTCCCTGCTGCCTACCAAATCAAATCCAAGTTCAAGTTCTTTCACCAGAGCTCCCCTATCGCCTAGCTACCCTTTCTTTTCCCACTCAATATTGTCATCCTAGTCCCTTCTCTAATCCTGTGTGCTTTTACACACGCTCATCCCTAACCTAAACACCTTTCACTTTTTAAAGAAAAAAAATAATCCAGATCAAGTTTAGTCTCATCTGTGAGCATTTTCCTATTGGTGGCCCTTGCAGATCTTTGCTTTAAATGATGCCTCTTTAGAAACAGGATGTTATAGGGTTTTTTTTTTCCTTTTACTATTTACAGTGTATTCGTTATGGTTGCCTAACTATTAACACATTGTAAGAGCAAAAGTGGTATGCTATATAGGACTTTATTTTTAGACCTTATTGAAATAAAAATTTCCATGAAATTTTTTAAAGAATAATTTTGAGGGTGTGCTGATCAAATCCACAAATGAAACGATCCTAGGAGTATGACAGATTACAAAAACGACCACAATTTTCATGTCTTCCTATAAGTAGGACCTTCCAAAGTAACTTTGAATGTCTTCCCATTAAGGGCTACAGTCTATTTTTCCAGTTATTTTGGCTAACAGAATGCAGGGCAAGTCACGGAATGGCTGTTCTGAGCTCAGGACTCAGGGGGCCTTTCTTGATTTCATCTGCCATGTATGTGGATGAGCCCGGGCTAGCCTGGTAGAAGATGAGAGACTGTGTGGAGCTGAGACCATGTCGACCAACCCAGCTGAGGTTCTTCTAGGCCAACCAGCTCCCACCTGACCCAGCAGCTGACCACAGACGTATGAGAGAGCCAAGTCAAGTTCAAAAGAACCACTGAACTGAGCCCAACCGAACTGCTGACCTGCAGAATTAGCAGCAAGATTGTTATTTCAATTCACTAAGTCTGGGGTGGCCTCACATTTGGCCAAAGATAATGGCTACAAAGGAGTACAAAAAATGTCAGAGGGCAGAATCTTGATCCTAAAAGATGTCAGCATTCAGGAATAATAAACCATACTGTTAAGACAAAATATAACTGTGGTAAATGCAAAGCTCTAAATTCAAATTCAAAAACCCAACTTGCAAATACAGGACGGCAGAAATAGAGCTCAGCAACATATATGCAAAATACTCAGTGGCTTTGATGGACACGAACATCTGGCTCAAACTTCCATACTTGCAACAAAGCTAATGTTACATAAAATGTAACTCTATACATTGTATTGTCTGTAGAGGAGCCTAACACAGAGTTTGTCCAGAGGACATTGTCAGAGACCGTCTCACACAGGAAAGTGTTAGCCAGTGTCACTGTCAGCCCAGCAGAGACACTGAGGGAGTAGAGTGGATTGGGGAGCGACCTTCAACTGTTTGAGGGTGACTATGTGCAACAGAGCTTGGACACGTTTAGTGTCAACCCACTGAAAATCAGGACCCATGAATAGAAGCTCTAAGAAGGTAGATTTCAGGTCTGCGTAGGAAAGAAGCCGAGTTAGAGAGGCTGCAGGTGTACACTGTTTAAGGGAAAATCCACGTAGTCAAAGCCAGGCTCTCTGCTGACCAGCTGTGCGATTTTGGGCAAGTTGCCCAACCTTCCTAAGCCTCGGTTTCTTCATCTCTAAAATGGAAATAATAACCATCCCATTGTATAAGGTTGCAATGAAGATTACATAGGATTTTTGAAGACAGAATACGTAGCTCAGGGTCTGGCACAGAGTGAGCATTCAATAAATTTTGTTTCTTATCATTAATAATAAGAGCTATAGAAATACGAAATGAGCTGCCTTGGGAGGCAGAAAGCTCCAGCTCCCTGGAGATACGCATAGAGGTGGGGCAGATGTTCGTAGGACAGATTTAAGCATCAGATGGGACGCTGGAGTAGGTGATAGTTAAGTTACCTGCCAACAATGAGCGTGCCTTTCTGTATTCCTTAACAGTGGAATAACGTCTTTGGTATCTTTCAGAATACCTAGCACTACTGACCAAATGCTATTCATCAAATACATCTGATAAAACTTTTTCGATTATATTATTAAATGGACACTTTCCTCATAGTAAGATCTGTTCCATGCTGAAATGAAGGTGTGTGCAGATTTTGATTTTTTTTTTTTTTGGATCTCATGTCCTGTAAAACGAATATATCATTAGAGTTTGTTTTTGTAATTCTCAGTTTTGACTAAAACTAAAGAGTGCAAATTTTGGCGCTACGAGCTCCTTTTTGTGTGGAGCTTAAATGCATATGTGCAAAGCCCTTTGTTTTCATACCTGGCATTCCTCACCAGAACGTCTAACTTTAAACAGGTCAGATATTTTCAGTGCACAAGAAGCCTAACTCTCTTCTGTGATTAACCTCACGTCAAAAGTCCAAGCTGGCGGAGCAGAGAGGCTCATATCTGTAATGCCAGCACTTTGGGAGGTCAAGGCAGGAGGATTGCTTGAGGTCAGCAGTTCGAGACCAGCCTGGACAACATATTGAGATCCTGTCTCTACCAAAAAAAAAAAAACAAATTAGCTGGGCACGGTGGTGTGCACCTGTAGTCCCAGCTACTCGGGAGGCTGAGGCAGGAGGATTGCTTGACCTCAGGAGTTTGAGGCTGCAGCCAGCTACGATCATGCCACTGCATCCAGTCTGGGTGAAACAGTGAGACTCTGTCTTAAAAAAAAAAAAAAAAAGTCCAAGCTGGAATCAGTAACCATTTTTCCTTCTCTTTACGCTACAGCATCTGGAAACGCTAATCACAATTACTCCTGCCTTCTAGAGGCACAGCAGGCAGTTCTAACTCCCGTTTCAATTCTGTTTAATAAAACAGATCTGGTAGAGTCACCTCAACTGGGTAATATGCCTATCTTCCCCAATTATCTCATTGTTATCAGCTAACAGAGAGAAATTCACCCTGGCCAAGGCTCCCGTCTTTACGGTCTCTGATACAAATCTTTCCTTTTCTTTCCATGAATTCCAGCGTAATGATGAGCGTGAATCATCTGTGAGGAAAAGAAGTGTTTTGCTTTCCTCATTCATGAAGTCGAGAGTCTGATACTCTGGCTGAGAGAACTGCAGAAACGTGCAAGTGAAGAGAAGCGTCCTCAATTCCGGGTTTGAATGAGCTCTGGATTCTGAGTGTGTAGCGAAATGAAGAGACAAAGGTTTTCAGAGCCACAAGCAGGGTTTCCGGACCATTCTGTGCCTAGTGTGTCCCACGCATCCTGCCCCACGCTCAACACAAAGACAAGAAACACACTCCATCACTAAGAGGAGACAAATACAAAATTTCAGCCAAGTGACAGCAATGCTGTAATAGAAGAAAACGCAAAGTACAGTTGTAACTCAGAATAGAGGCTGCAGTAGGGGAGGCAAAGAAGTGGGAGTGAATTGTAAGATCGGTTTTGGGAAAGAGGAGGGACTTGGGCAGGAACAAGAGAAGGGACAGCATGCACGGTGGCATTGCAGTGTGACCTTGCAGGTCACGGGCAGACACATCACATGCGCCTCACTCTGCCAGTCGGAAAGATCTGGACTAACCCACATGGACCTAGAACCGTATGAATTTGGTGGCTAAGCGAATGGACGAGAGAGGAGGAGGAGGAATCAGGGATGGTGCCCCAGCATCTGGCTGGATGGTTGGGCAGGAGGTGGGAAGGGACAGAGGAAAGGGACATTCGCAGAGCGGGACAAGCGGGAGGGAAAGAAGCCAACGGCTGCAGTTTCGAACATGTTGAGTAACCAGCCAATAGCTTAAAGACCATTGCTCCAAGGGAGTTGATCTTTTTAAAAAGTGCATTCTGGGGAACACAAAGTGAAAATTAGAACAGTCTGCTCTCTAACAGCCGAGAGGGGAACGACTTTCAAGAAGAGGGAAGTGGAGTCAAATGCTGTGAGATTAAGTTAGAGAACTGGGACGTATTCTCTGATTTATTTGGCAGTTGGAGTTTCCCTACTGATCTTGGCAAAACCGCTTTCACTTGTGTGGAGGAAGGAAACGGCTTCCATGCCACAAAGCATGAGATCAACATTTTCTCTGTTTTTTTCTCTCTCTCTGGCTTCTACTTTGTTTTAATCTCAGCATAACGTCTCTTATCGCTGATTCCCTTAGAAAGGCCTTAGTGTAAAAATTGTCCGTTCTGACTTTTGCAAATCAACAGAGCCTTTTAAGAGTTATCATTCTGTAAGCAACTGCCTTGTAAAATTTAAAGTTAAATTTTCCACTAAAGAATTTGTTCCAGAGGTTTTTGGGAGGCGTTTAACAAAAAGCAACCTGAACCCAGGTAACGAGGAAACACAGAGCTCAGATTCAACAAAATGAAAATTTCTTTCCTTTTCTTTTCCTACCACTCCCTCCCCTTAACAAGCGGCTGCCACGTGGAAAGAATTGTACTTGGTGCTTCGGAAACATAAATAATCAATAAGGCAAAATCCTTCCCCCACCCCAGCTCCTAGTCAAGGAGTCTCGAAGCCAGTGCAAAAGATAGATGTTCCATCAACCAACTTTAAAATAAGGTGGGCTGAGATAAACGTTCATCACGGTACAAACCATGTTCCACGGGAGCCTAAATGTAATTCCCCCATCTTTTATCAAATACAGGAAATGACCTTTAAAAACACAGACAGAATTGGGGAGTTCGTCACACCACTAATCACCTCCCTCGTCTTCAGACCATAAACTTTTACGTGATCCGCTTTCTGTTCAACTCATTTGCACTCGTTTATTTTAACAGGCATCCACACTGCCCACGTGCACAACCTTCGGCGCTGGCGGCGGGTAGGTTTCAGCTCCACCCTTGACTTTCAGATTCTTCCACTAAACTGAACTTTAATGATATTTAATAATATCACTTTGACTCTTTTCACGGCGAGTTTTAAAGTTCTTGAAATTAAATGGATGGCCTCGTGGATCTGGGGAGCACTCAGCCTGCTTCTCCCAGAGGGGACAAACTGGGACACGGAAATACACGGAACGGCTTCTGAAGAGCACTGCTCCGATCCGAGTAACCTCGCGGGGACATCTTTGCAGCTCATGCCCCCTTTAAAGTTCTTTGTAAAGCAACTGCCTTCAAAGCATCAGTCTGACGCTGTGTGCTCAGACTTTATTTCCCATTTGTGCGGGGGCTGCTATTTATAACCGAGGCCTTTTAGAAAACGAAAATCTAAGGTTGGTTAACTGTAGCCAGAGTGACCCATGACATAAGCCGGGTCATAATTTTTTCTGGCAGCCTTCTGTGTCCGCTCAGGAAACTTTGATTCTATTTCAACCAGGGATAGGAAAGAGATTGTCCAAATTAAAAAAAAAAAAAAAAAAATCCCTCCAGCAGGTGGTGAAGGCTCAGGTTCTTGAGTCAGCACGGCTGGGTCTGAACGTCACCTCCGCCATTTATTAGCTGTGACTGGAACAAGCCGTTGCTCACTTAGGCTTAATCTGTGAAATGATTAAATGAGATTCTGCTTATAAAGAACTTATTTAGTGTGTGGCGCAGAGTCTTCAAACAATGGTAACTGTAACAGTTATTACTGCTGTTATCATTTGTACCAGATTTCCCTGAATCTCTGTTTGTAGCACACCGCCTCCCGCAGGGTAGGCACTCGATGCCTGTTTATTCCTTAGCAGGTGTCTGGCTGGCCTTTAGCTTCACATGCAGTATTTCCAAGGAGTGCTTCCTCTGGCTTTCTTAAGAGCACTCCGAGTATCGGGAAGGTAGCCAGACTGCCTTCATTCTGTACTAGTTCTGCTGATAATTCTGCAGTGCAGTTTCTCAGACCTCAGTGATATTATTTTTTTTCTGATCTACGTGAAATGAGAGTATACGTATCCTATGGCAGCCTTAGGTCGTGTTTTTTCCTGGCTCTGAGGCGGTACAAATTAAATTTTCTTTTTTTCTCAATCATATGCATTTTTCTCTGCTTTGCATTTTTCTATCAGAAGTTCCACTTGATATTTTTCAGCTGCGTTCTGGGAGGGACACGAGGGTGGTGTTAATGGGAAAGCATTAGCGTATTGAGACGAGGAAAAAATAAGCAATATCGCTGTGACACAGATATGACCCCATGCAGTGGCACACGCCACACTAGCAAGGGCCTGGGGAGTGTGTGTATGCGTGTGTGTGCATGTGTGTGTGCGTGTGTGTGCATGTGTGTGTGCACGTGTGTGTGTGCACGTGTGTGTGTGCATGTGTGTGTGCATGTGTGTGTGCGTGTGTGTGTGCGCACGCGACTGCGGGCATGTGCTGTTAATAAGACATTTATTGTATATTTGAACATCAGTAGATTGTGTTGTGAGTGCTCATTCAGCCCATGCATCTTGTACCACGTATTTTAGCCTTTACAGATACAAGCTATAAAGCAAGATCAGAAGCACAAGAATAATTTTCATTGCTTCTATTTGTTTCCCATCTTTATGAGGAAGAGGCCTCTACATGCTTCTGAAATTAATGAATGTTATAAGCTTAATAAATATATTCCACAGATACGGTTTATATTTCATTTATTTTCTATGGCTTTTGGGAGCTGGCATTGAATATCTTGTGCTTATAAGAGGCCAGAAAACGAACGATAAAACCATTGGTGTAAACATATCTGTTAAGTTTATTACGACACTTCTGAGCTTGTCAAGCCTGTGCGCAGACCTCTTTCCTGTTGGGAGTGCTGGGGTGGGCAGACTTCTTGCCTTTGTGCATCAAGCTGTGTTTTTTTTTTTTACCCAGACGATCTCCTCGTACGGATGGAAGCAATGTAGTAAACGTCACCCTCGGTGGTGCTTGGGTGGCAGTGAGAATCCAGGAATCCAAATTTAAGAGGGACATATTCCTACCTCTGGTGATCCAGTATTTATGGGACAATGCTAATGACACTGGCTTTAAAATTTCCTTGTCGTTAGTCAAAAACAGGAAGCCAGTGACATAAACGACCACTTCGACAGGCATCATGAACGAGGATAAGAGGAGCACGTCTGACTGAGCAACAAACGAAAATTCCAGGTTCGTTTAACCATCGGCAGCCGGGCGGCCCCGGCCACGTGCGGACCACGGCGTCGGGCGTTTGAGGAAAGGACTCCAACGTCTGGCAGTGGGACCGGTTGACTTTTAGAGGCTTAATTTATCGTCAGAATAATAAGTGTCATTTCACGTTAAATAGAAGGCGAACGGAGCTAGCATGCGGTGAGAGGTGGCAATGCCCTCTCTTCCCGGAACAACCTGTGTGATCAAGTTACAGCACACACACCCACGACATTTGCCCCCCGGAATCCGAACCTGCTTCTGATGGTGACCGAATAGAATATTCTGCCAAATACAGACATAAGGGTATTTATGGACATTTCTAAACGAATGACAGTCTGACACGTAAATATTAATAGAAACGTTATCCGACAGACGCAGGCTCACGGCAGTGCTTGAGTTTGAGTGTTTTCAGTAGAAAGGTGTCTGCCTCACCCCAGGGAGAATTTGCTGGAACCTAGACACCGGGGTCTACTTCCTTCGGAGCTCAAAGACAGGGCTGTCTGCTAAGCAGGGTCCTGCTTGTCACTTTGATCTCTTAGCCGAAAGTCAGCTTCTTCGTCGCTTTTTTCTCAGCCAGGCTGACTCTGGGAGATGGGTGTTAGCAAGTGAGCATCTTCGTTCCTTTAACTGATGTTTATTGTGCCGGGCTCTGCCAGCGACCTCCCGTGGAGCGGGTGGCCTGTTCCCTGCTCTGTGTGACCGTGCACTAAGCTGTCATTGCGGCTGCAGTGACAGTGGCCACGTTCTCAGCAGTGGTGCAGGCAAGGGGGAGACAGAGCTCTGTCTTGGGCCGTCCTGGTTGGGCACAGCAGCCAAGGGCTCTACGGAGCCAAAGACCCCACTCCCCAGTGCTCCTCCCTGCCAGCCTCCCTTGGTCTAAGGAGGCCAGTCCAGCTGCTGCTCCCACACCTGTGTCCCAGCCAGCAAGCAGGGCAGGACTTTCCTACGAAGGGTGTGACACGTGAATTTTCATCACACATCATTCCTACCCACATCCCATTGGCCATAATCTCGTCAGTAAACACACCTGGCTGTGAGGGAGGCAGAAAAATGGTGTCTTTAGCTGGCTGGACTAACGCCCAGCAAAATCCTCCATGATTTTAGAAGAAGACAAAATAGACTCCTTAACATGAAGCTTTCATTCACCTTGTCACAAAAAGCCCCAGAAGAAAAATACTGGGCTTGATGCATTTTTCCCTCAGTGACCAGAAGCTAAATATATACAGAGAGGGATCCAGGCAAATCAGGGGTATTCACACACAGAAAAACTCAGATTATGTTTATCCACAATCATAAAATGGCTTGCTTTGCTGAGAATTATCTTCCGATGCTTCCACTCATGATTTTTAGTGTTTTTTGGAAGCAGCAGTGGGCCACAGACTAGTTGTTGGGTTGGCTTCTCCATCTTGCTGGGTCACTGAGAGCCCTAAATAATGAATATTAAGTCCTGAGGCACTTCCTATAGAATTGCTGCCATTCATCCAAACTTACTCATATAATAATAGGATATTCAGCGATTTTGAAGGGGCTATGACTTGAGACTACTCAAAACAGCCCCCAGTTGCTAAGCTAAACGTTCCTTTGCTAAGGAAAATTATCCAGTGGTAAAAGGAGCTAAAGATCAATTTGTAAAGGGGACACCTCTGTTTTTTTCTTCCCACGAAGGCCTCCCGGCTTTGAAATACAGCAGCTCGGCTTTGCCCAGTCTGAGTTCGCCGGTTCCTTTCTTCCTATCTGCTGTTTAAACAGCCACTTCCACCTGGCCCTTCGGCTTCCCCTCCGCCCCCTGAGACACAGCAGGCTTAGGGAGCTTATTTACTTTCTTAACTCCCTTCCACTTAATCACACCGCTACCCTTCAGAGCACTTGATCCCTCCATTTCCTTCTGGCCAAATGAAACAGTGCATTCAAGTTACATTTCTTTCGACTGAGGACAAGTTTGACTGTCACCTAAACTCTTTTGAGACAGGCAGGTCGGCAGTCACGGTCACCCCCTAATTCAAAACAGCCCCGCCTGCCTGTGTGTCAGGAGGGTCCCGCACAGCTGGCCAAGGCCGTGGCGCTGGGCTGGGCTATTTCAACCTGGCACAAGCAGCTCAGTGCCCGGCCAGAGCTCCGGTGAGAATTTTGTGGAAGAGCCTCGTAGTTGAGTTTTATGTCATCCTCTTTATCTTCCTAAATCCCGGCTTTTGTCTCCGTCATCACTGTCTAATTCCCTTGCAGCAGTCCGCTTTGGATCTCGGGGCAATTAACTGAACTCCTGAAATCCTTCCTGTGTTGGCCGACCTCCTGGGAGCCACGTGTTTGCTCCCGGGTATGTTAAAGTCGCTCTCTCTCAATGCGTCCTCCAGAGGATCTCCGATACGTCAGAAAGAACAGCCCTTCGGTGGTGACGTTGTGGGATTTGGCAGAGTAAGTTCAGCCAGAACTTTCTCAACACAACATCTAGCAACTGCAGAGGACAGGAAGACAAAGCTGCCAGGTTCTTCCCAGGAAACCCTAAGACACATAATTTTGACATTTGCATTCTTATTTACGTACATCTGTATGTGTATGTTCCGTTCAAAAGGCGCTGACGCCAATCATGTAAAATAAAGCCCTCAATCCCTCTTTGTGGAGGGTGGATAGGCTCATAGTCGAGGCTCGCTTGTCTGGTGCCCAGAGTGACGGCTCTGGTCCCTCCGTCTCTGCTCCAGGACTTTCTCTCCTCTGTTCCCACCTTCCGATCACAGACATTAAGGAAAGAAGATGTTATTTAGCTGTAGGATTTGAGCTGGCTCCAAAATATTCTTTTTTCTATTAGGAACTCACATTGGAATCCTCTGTTTTCCACGTGGAGTTTTCACGTGATCCTCCCTTCTCCCACAGCAAGGAAGCAACACTGGTCCCCGATTCACCCTGGGGCATCGCAGTTTGGGTGATAAAAATCCCTTCTGGGTCCAGTTTTCAGCCTTACCCTCAAAAGAAAGTTTCTTGGTAGCCGGGAAGAAAGTGTGGACTCCAGGCAGATTGATCCCAGGTTTCAAACATCCGCCCCAAATGCCGCCTTCGATGGGCCCCTATAATGGGAGGTTGACTCTGCTTAGATTTTCAGTGGCATTTCTCTTCTTCCAGGTAGATGGATGTCAGAGCCGACTGCGAAATGAATTCATTACAGTAATTCTCAGCAAGTACAGGAAGCTCAGAAGCCACAGCGATGAGGAAAGAGAACAGAGAGCAAGAGCATCTTTTGGGAGGGATCTCACTCGACCCAAGACAGTCCTAGAACACGGGGCGGAAGATCTGCCTGCAAACTCCGCCCGGTGGAGGAGAAGGACGCAAGAATCGCAATATTACAGACAACATCACAAACCAAGGTGGTCGAACTGCACCAGACTCACTCCCACCCTCTGAAAAGCCTTGCAAACAATCCCTCCCCGACGACTTCATACTGCTGTTCCCAGTTCCCAACCAGCGAGTAACTCAGCACTATCTATTCATTGGATTGAAATGAAGTTTAGCCAAGAGACCCCTCAAGCGTTCATTGACTTATGACCTCAGCCTTTGAAATGGCTTCTCTCGGCCCCCACAAAGCAGTGGTCGTTCCAGACCCTGTATCCACAAAGTCAGAGGCGTGGGGCTAGGAGGGACGCTGGTGCCACAAGGCAGTGAAGGCTGAAACGGTGGCCAACACATTTTGTGACATCTAGGGTGTGCTTTCTGGGTCGGTTGGTTTAATCTTTGGGCCACATTTTACTCCCCTCACTGTGACCTGAAGTCAGCAGAGGGGAAGTGCAGACAGTGCCGAACACAAAGTGCGGACACACGATCCCAAGAAGCTCGGGCCGCTCCCCTGTGACGACAGCCAGACGTCAGCCCCGCGGACAGGAAAACAGCTTCCCTTCCTGCAGAAACTGCAAGAAACTCTGGTTCCGCCCACATGTGTCTAGAAGTTGGAGAGAAGCCTATTTCAAGAACTGTTATGTGTTTGGTTTTGGCTTTTCCTGGCAGTGACTGTGTTTCATCCTAGATGTCGGCTGTGTGTGATCCCGAGATGCAGCACAGCAGCGAAGGACCGGACGGCAGAGGGGACACCGGGGACCCCGTGGTCCCTCTGTTAACGTGGCCTGGAAAGTGTGTTTGTGCTTGATCGACTCACCTGAGTTCCGCTTCTCTTTCTGAAACACAACACCACCTTCCCCCATTTCCTGAGCTAAGCAAATAGGGGGCTTGGTGTCTCTAAGCTCACTAGTCAGCTTTCCATTTATGCATTTATTCCATTCACTTGTGTAACTCCTTGGTGCTTGGATACACGGTGAACAAAATGGGTAAAAAATAATCCTTGCTCGTGTGGGCTTGTATTAAGTTATTTCATCCGTGCGACAGCCCCACGAGCCAGGTACCATTACGATGCCCTTTTCACAGGGAACTTGCTCGAATCACACAGCGAGCGAACGGTGGAGCCGGGATTCGAGCCCAGGCAGGCCGGCTCTGGACGACCCACACCCTCCCCAGGAGTCTGTGCCCCCCGCTGGGACCCACGGCTGCCACTGCGGGTCCAGAACAGCAGCAGTTCAGGCATAAATATGCAGTTTCTAGAGGCAAAGTCCTCAATGCCACCGGAACGTTTAAATAAAAAACTACTTTAAAGTTAGTATGGTGGCTGAATTTAACACCAAGACGTCCATGGCTAAAAGCACTCTCTTTCCTTCTAGCAAGGTCTCGTAGGCAGGGGAAGGCGTGTCAAAGAGCTGAGAGACCAGAGGGAGGGACGGCCGGGAGGATGTCACCAGGATCGGGAGAGTGTCACCAGGATGGGGGTGGAGGCAGGGGCTGAGCCCAGGGAATCTCCACGCTTTGCCCAAGGCAAGTCCCGCGAGGGCCAAGCGAATACTTCAAATTTTGGTTTTCACCAGCCTCTTTTTTTTTTTTTTTTGGAGACAGAGTCTCGCTCTGTTGCCCGCACTAGAGTGCCGTGGAGTCAGCCTCGCTCACAGCAACCTCAGACTCCTGGGCTCAAGCGATCCTCCTGCCTCAGCCTCCTGAGTAGCTGGGACTATAGGCATGTGCCACCATGCCTGGCTAATTTTTTTCATATATATATATATTTTTAGTTGTCCAGATAATTTCTTTCTATTTTTTAGTAGAGACAAGGTCTCACTCTTGCTCAGGCTGGTCTCGAACTCCTGACCTCGAGCAATCCTCCCGTCTCGGCCTCCCAGAGTGCTAGGATTACAGGCGTGAGCCACCGCGCCCTGCCTTACCAGGCTCTTTTAATGAGATCAATTTATGTCACCCAAAGAGCTCAAGACAAGAAGAAACAACAGCAAATCAGCTCAAGTCATCCTGTCCAACAAGAAAGGGATCCGTTCCTACCTTGCCTGCCGGCTTCTCAATCAGAGGGCTCGGGAAGCAGACTGGAGTCATGCTGCTGCACACAGGGGACTTCCATTGCTGCTCCTGCAAGAGGGAGACACACACAGGGAGAGATTTCAGGGACCTGGCTGGCTCCCCTGCCGCCTGGAGCCATCCCCTGCCACTCGCAGTAGTGCCTCGAGCACTTGACAGTTGTCACTCGAAATACCTGAGTCGGCGTCTTTGAGTGGCTGCTTCAGTTGCAGCCTGTGTCAACCCGTTAAACCTCGGGCACGGACCCCACTTAGGACATTTCGAAGGAATCCGCACGCACATGTTGACATAAATTGAGACTATTTTCAGCTTCATCTGTTAAGGTATCTTCCTAGAACATAGATCGGACTCTGTGAATCTTTTTTAAAAAATCAACTTCAGTAATATCTCATTGCATAGAAACAACGACCACATGTAAACCTCCGGTTTTCAAATCTCTGAATCCATATGGGATAATTTTCAAAGTTCTCTGCCTGCTACACAGAACCCTTCCCAAAGGGTCCTGATTACTTTTTCAGCTTCAGCTCCAACTCTGTCCCAAATTTATCCTAAATCTCAGGCAACACTGGTCAGTGCATTTTTTGTAACAGTCTCCAATTTATGCCTTTCTCTGTGCTGTTCCTGATTCCTAAAATAGCCTTTCTTCAATATCTGCCTGTGCTGTAAAGCCCAGCTAGGAAACATTGCAAACTCACTGGGAAACATTTCCCTATTTTCTTCTACTTCCGACTAGAGTCAGAATAAATTTCTCCCTACCACAGGGCCCCATGAGACTATTATCAGAGCATGCTGCGGTTTGATTGTGGCCCCCGTAAGTTCATGTGTTGGAAACTTAATTACCATTCTAACAGTATTAAGGGGTGGGGCCTTTCAGAGGTACTCAGGCCACCGGGGCCCCATCCTCATGGTTGCATGAATGTTACATTGTCACAGAGGTGGGTTAGTTACATCAGGAGTGGGAGCTGGATAAAAAGGTATATGCAGCCTCTACTTTCTCTGTGTCTCGTGGACTTGCCTACCCCCTCTCCTCCTTGCCATGGGATGACCCTCAGCAGGTGCCAGTGCTGTGCTCTTGGATTTCCCAGCCTCTAGAACCGTGAGCCAAATAAATCTCTTTTCTTTATAAATTACCCAGTCTGTGAAATTTCCTTACGGCAACAGAAAATGGACGAAGACAGAGTACACTTGTCACTCTCTGCTGGGAATGTGAGCTCCTGAGAACAAGACCCACGTCTTAGTTATCTTGCGTCCTTCACAGTCTAGCACAGGTCTTATAAAACACAGGTGCTCTTTTTTTTTTTCAAGTAAATTTTTCTTTTGTCAGTCAATTTTTTCTTTAGGTCTTCACTCATTTCCAATACACCCACTAGATCCAGTTCTCTCCTACCCACAGCCCCGGTTCTCACGACACACGTTTTTTACCCTCTCTTTTCGATCTTGTTGGAGAGAGACATGAACAGACATATTGCAAAAACTTTACTTGTAGGCACCATTAAACCCCGTAAAATGAAAATGAACTTTAAAAATGATTCAGCAAGGACTGACCCCTCCCCACCCCCTGCTGTCCACTAACGGGCTGTGCTTCTTGAGTAAGAGGAAGATGTTTCGGGGGTCTCACCCAGGAGTGGAGTGTGACCCTCTGGAATCTCTACCCCTGCTGTGACTAATTATCTTCCTCCCTGCCCCCAGGCAAGTCACTTGCACTCTCCACCACGTGGCCCTGAATGCATATGTGGTTTGCGTTATTTACACACACCTTGCAGGGCATTTTGAGACTGATTGCAGTAGTCTCTGTGGTCTAGAAGGCAAAACAGAATTCCTAGGGAGGAGGCCCTGCAGTTCACCCTCAGGAAAAGCCATTCAAACTTCCGACTTCTTCCCAGGGTCTGAAAACAGGGGGTGTAGTTGGATTCCGAGCGAGGTGGCTGTCTGTCATGAGTTACAATGAGTTACAATGAGTTACAATGAGTTACAATGAGTTACAATGAAACCAGCAGCTCATTGCACAGGCCACGTCCCAGCCGTCACAGCCTAATGACCATGCAACCCCACTGGCGCAGGCATGAACGGAAGCCCCAGAGGATCCCGTAACCAACTCCCACCTTCCAGAGATAAAAAGACACTGACCGGCACCAGGAAAAGGGCCCGGCTCTATCGACTGGAAACTGCAACTTTGTTTGTTTGTTTTTTTAAATGAAAATAACACTGTCCGTGTCGATGATTGGGAAATAGGATTCTGTTTCCAGGAAGCCGATCTGCAGACGCAGGTAGATGAATCTGGAGAACTCCGCCCTCCATCACAGGCGGGCCCGGCTACCACGGCAACGGGGGACGAGCTTTCTTGGGGTGTCACCCAGCCTGGTTTTCTCCAGGCCAAACATTCCCTCGATACCTTTACACTGGGTGTACTCGAGACTCAAACAACTCCGCAGTTGCAAAAACGTAGATTTCTTACCTAGACATTATTTGTTTGGTGGGAGAACATGATGCTGAGCCACTCACAGAAGGGAATTTCTCAACTGATGGGTTCACATGCAAAACACAGGGTAGCGGGGCATCAGGGGCATCGAGTTACCACCAGAGTGAGTTTCCCTTTTCCCAGCCCTCACCCTCATCTCAGGCTTCCCCGCAGGATGCTGTTGTTGTCGTCTGGGGTGACTGAGGTTTGCTGTTGTTTCACACTAACTCAGTATTTGCGGAAGGTCAGGGTCTGGCTGCTGAGAATAGACTTTAGAGACAAACTGCTGAAGCCTCAGGCCAAACAGCCATCTTCTGCAGATCTCTGCAAAACGAGGGCAATTAGTGCCCCTTGTCCCTCTTCCCATAATAACCTCAGAGCCCCCCAAAAAGCTACAGAACTTCTCAGAGATTTCCCCATGAAAGGTGCCTGGTGTTACTCTCTAAGACTGGACTCGTGAAAGGAGACCAAAGACATTGTTAAGGCCTTGAACTGTGCTTGCAACTTTCAGTGTTTATCCTCGTGCCTTGAAATGTAAGAGCAACTCCTGGTGCAAAAGGAACGAGGTGAGCTGGGTTTTTAAGGAGTGAAGACATGGGGCTCATTTTGCAGGCTCCGCCGGTTGACTGAGCAGTGAGATCAGTCCGAGTGGCATCGGCTCAAGGCTGCCTCACTGGGTCGCTCAAATGACCCTAGTATCTCTAGAGGAAAGAATGAATCCTCCCTCAGAAATCCGATTCTATACTCCATATAAACACGGACGTTCGTGTCCAGCCACTGCCCGCCCTTCCTCCCGTACCTCAAGGCTAGGAACACACGAGCTGTTTCTGGGACATCGGATTTTGAAGCAACTGGGACCTTTCAAACACTCCATGGGAACAGAGGAAAGAGAACGTTCCTGAACCAGGACGTGACTGCAGACAATTGTCACTGCCCGGGCCCCTGCTCTCTCTGGCCCCCCAGTCTGGCTGTTGAGGCCGAGCAGTGGGGCCCCGACCTCGCCCCACCCCTCCCAGCTGGAGCTCCTTCCTGGAAGGGTTGAGCACACAGACAAGCTGAGGTGGCCTTGGGAAGGGAGGGCCACTGGGCAGAGGGCGATGACCTGTTGACTCACTCGGGCTTGACCAGACTTCCTCCCTTTTTCCACGCTCCAGCACAGCTTTGGGTGGACTCAAGTAAACCGTGCACACTGCTGCATTTCCCCCTTCCTTCTGGGCTACGACCACAGACTCACAAGCGGAGGAGGGTGGTGGGGAGATCAGGCTCAGGAGCCTTCTGGTTTTTAGGTTTTCTAGGCAGGATCCTGCCAGGGCCTGACCTGTTGATACAGTCTTTGCACCTCCCTCACTACCCATTTCTCTTAAACAATCTGCTAAATTTTTGCATTTAAACATCCATTTCCTGGTTGTTTTGCATGCTGAGTTTAAAAAATGCCCCTAGTGTGTTTGCTTTCCTCCCCTAAGGTTTATGCAACTTCAGTGGCACCTGTACCTGCCACAAGGCTCCGCTTACAAAGGAAAGAGGCACATTCCCTTCCTCAGACTCCCATGTGTGAGTTTTCTGCCTGCGTTTACCCACACGCACGTCCATGGAGCTAGACCACTTTGCATCGCATACTTTTATCCACTCAGCAGCAGCAGTTACCTATTTTCTGGGTTGTTACACAGTTTCTGGGTTTATAATATTTACTAGCTACAGTGTTCCATCAACATTCTAAAGCATCACGCATTTGATATCTTAATACATATTTTTATTATTTCCATTTTCCTCTGTCATTAAGTATACTTTTTTTTTTTTTTGTCTTTTGAATCATTTCTTTAGATTATACTTCTAGAAGTAAGATTCCTGGGCCAAAGATATAGACATTTTTATGGCTCTTTTTATTTACTAGCCTATTATTGCTTTTCAAAAGGATGAGACTGTTTTGCACAGCTGTCCCTAATGTGTACATGTATATATACACACACATACAGGTTTATAAATGTACATGTGTATGTACATATACGCACACACACACACACCCAACATTTTTTTTTCTTAACCTCAAACCCCTGAGGAAAATGCCATAATTAACCTCATATTTACAGATGAAGACACATTAAGGATCGCAGAGGTGAAGTAACTCAGTGTCAGATGACCAATGTCCTTTTTATGGGCTTCGTTGCCTTCAAATGCCTGTTCCCAACACGTTCCTGGTTTCAGTGAGTAATTGCTGACTCTGTCTCTGTCCTGTAATTTCAGCTGCTGTCACAGGGAAACCATGACCATGGAGTCAGAAACATGTCAGTGTCATAACCTACTAGGTTTGAAACCCGGAGTAAGTTACTGAACCTTGCAAAGACTCAGTTTCCCCAAATGCAAAATGGGATGATTCCTCTATCGTAGGCTTGTTTGGAGGATTTATATTGAAATTCAGCTCAGCAAAGGAACTTACATAATAAGGGCTAATATTATTTTTCACTGTAATAAAAAAATGTTTTATTGTTATTCTTCCTGGGTGTCTTCCTCAGAGGAGTAAAATAGCAGGTGTCTACAAATCTCTATTGTAATTTAGTAAATACATACCCGCCCATACTGTCAATCAGCAAATTATTCTGTAAGTACTGTAACTTAGCTCTGTGCTAAGTGTATAAAAATTTTTATATAAAATGTTCATAAGGTAAGTAATATGAGTTCATTAAAGTATTTAAATAGAAATTATAACAATTATAAAAACTACAAAAGGTATAGAATATTTAGACATTTATTAAATAAGCTTAAATAAATGTTTACTTTAAAATTTTAAACATTCAACATGTAAAGCATAATTATAAATATAAATTTTAAGTTCACTTAAAACTTATACAATTAAAGTCTCTAAGCAAATGTTTTTTAAAAGTAATCGATTATGTGTTAATAAAATAAGCATAGGTTTATAAAAGTAAATGCTTACAAAATATGTTTATGTCGGCTTTTAAAGAACTTGTAAATATTAATAAGATATTGAGTGGAAAACACATTGGCCTGCTAGTCTGAAGACCTGAGTTTGAAAGCTGGCTTTGACACTTGATATGTGACCTTTTGGGGTCTCCATCTCATCAGCAATAAAGAGTATACAGCATATAATTTGCTTTTTTTTTAAAAAAAAAAAAGATCCAACAAGGCAATAGATCTGAAAACAATCAACAATCTTTTATGCATCGCTTTGGAACGTCAAAACCAAGACATGATAGTCACACCATAAACCGGGCATCCACTGGTATGATAGGAACTCCAGATTCTCTAGGAGTTCAGAAAAGATGAGAAAGGAAATGAGAAATCATCTATTTAAACATGAGAAAACTTCACATGGGAGAAAAAATGATTCTCCGCAGTTCTCATATTGTCCCTGGAGGTCAACTTCCTGCCCTAACAGGTCCCAAAAGTCATGAGGAGGAAAGAGGGCGGCAGGGACGCTGTCACTGGCATCTCTGCAGCGGGGCTGCTTGGGGACCTGCAGCACATTCAGGGCAACGTAACAATGGCTAAGAGACATGTTATGTCCCCCCAGATTTCAAAGGCTGAATTGTGCACCCCCCCCCCCCCAAATGTGCATGTTGACGTCTTCACCCTCAGTGACTCAGAACATGACTGTATTTGGACGCAGGGTCATTAAATAGGTAATTAAGTTAAAGTGAGTTCATTAGGGCGGGCCCTAATCCAATCTGACCGGTGTCCAAAGAAGAGGAGGAGATTGAGGGGGGGGGTACAGAGGAAAGACACAGGGAAAACGTAGCCATCTACCAGGACTCAGGGGAAACCAATCATCCCCATACTTTGATCTCGAACTCCAAGCCTCAAGTCTTCATGTTAGGAAAAAAAATTTTCTGTTGTTTGAGCCGCCTAGTCTGCGGTGCTGTATCACGACAGCCCTAGACTATGGATACAAGGCATCCCAGCGAAACCAAAAGCCCCCAAAACCTCAATGTCAGTGGGAGGGACTTTCGGGCAGAAGGCAGTCGGGTTAGGGGAGGTTTCCGGATGAGCTGGGCAGAGGGTGCCGCAGTGACCATGACAATGACGTAGAAGCTTGAACGGGCAGAGTTCTCTGTGCCAGGACTGTGCAGGCACTAGGGATGGCAGTGAATAAGACGCAGTCTCACTGTCCAAGCTCCCTCGAGTCTAGTGGGGAGAAAGGTAAACAAATCATGTCTAAAAGGAATGGGGAATATTGAGGACAATATTTGCAGAAGATGCAGTGGGAGCAAAAGGAAGAGCATCCAGCACAACCAGGAGAGGAGGCTGGAAGGCTTCCCGGAGGAGGTGATGTATGAGCTGAGCATAAGAGGGTAGAATAAAACGTAGGTGGACAAAGAAGAGGTGTGGGATGGTCCGGGGATACGAAAAGAGGCTTACGGTGCTTGAGGAAGAGGAAATACCGTGAGTGCTAAAAAAGAAAAGGGGGTGTGGAATAAAAAGAAATGCTGAGCTTTTTTGTGAAGCATAAATACTCTGGTGCTGATTGAGACTGGGATGGCGAGAGACGGTGCAGGAATCACTTTTGTAAGTTATTTGAATGGATTACTTGGCAAGCAGAGAGGACGATGCATTTGCAGGGAGGAAGGAGTGAAAGCCAGGCGACTATTTAGGCTGCTGGTGCCACAGCCAGGAAGGACAGGCTCGTGCCTGTGCAGTAGCAGAGTGGCTGGAGAAGAGGGGACAGACTGAAGAAACAGTGTGGGATTAAAATCATCAGAACTTATCCATTGGCTGGAAGTGGAGGCTGAGCGGGAAATGATCCCTGGCAGGTTTCTAGGAAGTGGGGCAGAAAGGCAGTCGAGACGAGGAGTCCGGACTCTCGCTAGGATTACGAGAGAAGAGAGGACGTGGCAGGAGCACGGTGCAGTGCAAGGAGGGACAGTTTGTGCAGGGTAGGGTGTGTCTTGACATCAAAAAGCGCAAAGAGCATTCACCATTTTGCAACTCTGGTTTTGAACACACTGTTCTTTGATGTGAATTTTGCGCTACATTCTGGCCTCAACCTGTCTTCCTATCTCAACCTGAACTTTTTGCTGCAGCTAAAATTTTCCGCCATCAACCATGCATACGCTAAGCTTATTTATTCCTCGGTCCCTTCTCCTTTTTCTCCAGTTC
Source organism: Lemur catta (assembly GCF_020740605.2). NCBI lineage: Eukaryota > Metazoa > Chordata > Mammalia > Primates > Lemuridae > Lemur > Lemur catta. Next base: position 1,661,154 of record NC_059151.1, read on the forward strand.
TGACTGATCCTGGCTCCACCCTCTACTAGGTGTGGGAACTTGGGCAAGTTGCTAAATCTTTCCAATCCTCAAACCTCCTGGTCCACCAAATTTGGATGATGCTAATAATGCCCATCAAACAAGGTTGCTGTGCAGGTTAAATGAAACTAACGCGGGGTTCCACGGGAAGACAGGAAGAAGGCTCTCACCCAGACGTGAAGGTGGAAAGGGGTGAGGGGTAGGAAAGCCAAGGAATGTCACAGAAGTGGGAACCCCAACTTCCATCTGCTTCCACTCATAAATGTCTCTTCCGTGGACTTCTGGAAGATCCTCCACTCTTGCTCCCCTCCGACCTGTTCTCTGCACTACATCTGAGAGATCTTTCTAGAAAGAAATCGAATTGTTGATCCTCCCTCTCTATTCTCTTCCCCCTCGAAGCAAACACTCCAGAGTGTCCCACTGCTCTTAGGCGCAGCCTGAAATTTCATCTTGGCCGACGGGGCCTTTCTTGGTCCGGCCTCTTCCTCCCTCTCCGGACTCACACTGCACCTCTCGCCTCCTTCTGTTAGAATCTTGAATGTCAGGTTTTTTCCTGCCATGGAACCTTTCCTTCTGCTCTTCTCTCTTCCAGGAAAAATACTCTTTTACCTCCCAGCACCCCCACTGCTCACGTCTCTTTCTGAGTTAATCCAACCTTCCCTTCAGTAGGGGCAGCTTGACTATAATTTCCATCGGGTTACAGTCACCCCTTTCTGTGCCTTCATTCTACAAAACGTTTCTGCTTTGTAACTCCCACCAGCATTGCAATGATTTGGCCATTCCTTTTTTGCCCATGTATTTGTGTGGCTTTTAATAAGAGAGTACATATCATCTGTCACCATTCCACATGACTCTAAGCTCTCTGTTCTTGTCCATCACTGCGTCCCCAAACTCTAGCGTAGCACCTGGGATATCAGAGGCACTCAACAAATATTTCTCAAATAAAAAAACAAATAGTTAAATAAACAAATGGATGGATTCCTACGACAATTCTTCCAGTAAGAAGGGGGTAGGCAAAGAAAACGGGTAGAGTTTTCTAGGCACATACATAGACAGATGGGAGAGCGAATATATCTTGAGTAACTGCAACTTCTGTGAAAGGTCATCGGTGTGCAGCCGGCTTGAGCTGGGCAGGGCCAAACCACGAAGGACCATAATTATGAAGATATGGGAAAGCAAGGAAAATATTTTAGGCAAGAAACATCTGCATTGGCCACGTGCTCTGCAAGAATCGCTTTGATGTCATGGTGAAGAATGTATTAGAGGAGCCTGAGGCTGGAGGCCCGGAGATCAGACATTATTCTGGGAACAAAAATAAGGGGATATAGAGAAGAGGTCAGATTGGGGAGATTCGATCTGTCTCCCTCATCAAGCCGAGCTGCAGGATGATGCTGAGGTCTCCTTTCACGTGACTTGGCTCTGTGCCCGTGCTTGGCGAATGCCCAGACTTCATCTTCTACATGTATCCAGATCCCTGTTGAGATCGTGTTGTGTCTTTGTGGTCCCAAATAAAAGAAGAACAGAGTGGAGGTGCCTCTAGAGTTCGGGTGGGGAATGGGAAAGGAAAGATGTCAACCAAAGGCATAAAAACCTGCTCATTGATCGGAGATGCCGGGTCTCATCCTAACTTTTAGAGTTAGGTGTACTGCTTTCGATCCCGGACAAAGGAACAAAGTGTGCACAGGTAGTGTGAATAAATAATCAAGATATAAATAAATTATGGTAGATACCCTTCTGGATGACATTTTGGCAACAAATTACTTTCGTGATAGCTCATTCAGGACCAGCTCCATGGGCGTACGACTGGCACAGTACACAGGACTCAGCACTCAGAAAGAACCGGTGCTTGGTGGAATGCTATACTGTCGCCATTTTTAAATTTTTCATAACTTTATCTTTACACTCTGTTTTATAAGTGAAGTCAGACAGGGCAACAGAGGAGGTACACGGCAGAGGAGATGAGCACAATGTCCGTGTCTGTCTCTCCTTGTCACCCATTAGCATGTAGTGTTTGCCGTGACCATGAGCACGGCATTCTAGTGGAACCGCAACGTGTGGGGGTTCAGGGACATTCAAATCAAGTACGAGATGAGTATGTTGCGTCTTCAGCTGAGTGAACAAGAATGCTGACAGCCCTGAGAGGTTGTGCTTTCCACTGGGACCAGAACTTGCTTCCGACGCACCATGAAGGCAATGGTGTTTTAAGAAACAAAAACAATCAAAGAACCCTAGGATATACATTTTATTCATCTTAATTTTCTATTAGCTAACCACTTGTGCTGAAAACAATGACACAGGAGGTCACAGAAGGTCCTAGAAGAAGAAGAGATAGGGACATCACCGTCCTTTTCCCTTTAGTCCTTCCTCACTCATCAATAAGTCCAAAGCAGGAAGTGCTGGTGGAATGTGTGTGTTTCAAGAAGTCGCATGAAAGCTGTTGAGTCGGTTGTGCAGGGTGTCCGCTGTTCTGGTGAGAATGGAACACATATGCATGTACGAGCTGCTAAATATAAATTGCATAATCTCAGCGATTCTGAGTATGAATTAAACGCTCTTGCATTTGCCTTTAAGGCTGACATTGCACAATATAAAGATGAGGGATAAAATTCATAGCAATAATTTAAAATTTAATTTTTCTTTACTTGGAATGACAACAAATAGAAAATAAAAAAACACCATGGCAAGCTGAGAGAGAGAGACTACGGAAGACAGGAAAACACTACTTTTTAGCACACTGAACAGCAGTTTTTCCCTACTTTTTTGGACAAAGGACCCTCTATCTACATTTTTCACGGGCCTCTGCAAGTCACGAAGCTAGCCTTGCTGCTAAATAAAGCATGTCCAGGTCCCCAAGCACAGCCAGGACAATCACCAATCCTGTCCACAAGCAGTTAAAAAAAAATAACTGACAAAATTCAGTATTAAAAACCGATTTGTCTATATAAACTGCCGTGGCATTTATGGCCTAAAAGATGAAACTTATAAGCAAATTCATCTTAATATAATATTTGAGTACTATGATAAACTGCACTTCATACATTGCATCACTTTTCCCAAACCAGGAGCTCAGGTAAAATTCAGAGACAGTCAAATTGGATTCCAAAATCACCAAAAACAATCTTGCAAAAACTTAAGAGCTTTATGTGGTCCAGGGTGAAGCCAAGCTTTGGATTCTGAGACTATATAGACAAACAAAATTTCTGTTCTCAAAGATGAAATCAATTAATATTAGCATAAGTTTTATGGAATGCTAAAACAATAAAAACCCCCAAATATCCATGCATTCTTTACACTTGAATGCAACTTTTATGGAAAAGGGAATAAGCTTTTGTTCTCACATTTTCTAGGGCTTTCTCTGTTTCACGAGCCCATGCATTTTGGCTGATACTCTTACATCTTCCTTATAGTGACTCTTGGATCCATTTTTACCAACTTCTGGAAGACAGACCACCCTGAACAGAGTAAAGTGGAAGATTCCTTAACCTCCTCTCCTTGCAGCTAAAAGATTTCTCGGAATCACTCTAATATTTCTAAGAAGTATTAATACTTCTTAGTGGTAGTAAAATTACTACTATATTACTACGTTAGAAGTATTAGTACTTCTAAGTAGTAATAACATTTCCAACAATATAGGCCTTAACTAGTCTTCCTAAAAGTTTGTGCTACTAGAAATTAAGTGGGGTCACCTGGCAGATGACATGCCCAATGGAGTGACAACCCACAGGCACGATTCCCAGTAAGCAGACAGGTGGTACAATTTCAAGTGCAAAGGTTAAAGAGGCCCCACCCATTAATTGCCTGAACTGGAACTTTCTGTCCAGGGAAACATTCATTCTGTGATTAATAATTAGCAGAAGGCTTAATGTATAAAATTCCCTGGGAGAGACGGCATGTTGGTTTTAATTCATGATAGGGGGGACAGTGGCTGAGAGCAAATAATCTGTCAAAATCAGGTTTTGGTAGGAAAGAGGGCAGAGAGGAATGACAGTGACCGCGGCTGAGAGTGGGGTAGAGTGAGGCACGTGAGATGCATCTGCCCTGTGACTGGGTTTGGGGCCTCCATGACTGCATGTTCCGCACCGCAGTGATTTATGAGCCAACAGCCATCCTCGCCATTTTAATCTCGGTGGTAACAGCAGAGCTCTTCCCGGGCTGGACTTCAGAGCAAGAGCGGAGGTGCCGCCTGCGTGGCAACGTTGGACGCGGAGTTCGGAGCACAGCATCGCGCGCTGCTCGTGTTACTTTTCAATTGTTAAACCAGCTGTTTCATTTCCAGCACTGGAAAGCGTGACCCATTATCCAAACTCCATTCAGACTGAAGAGCGCAGCATTTAGCATGAGAAGATTTACTCCTCAGGAGGAAAGTAAAGACACTGGGACCATTTCTCCTACCTGCTCTGCCCGCTTCATGGCTTTGCTGCGAGCCGCCACTCTGGTCGGAAACTGTGACAGAGGCACCCTTGACATTGTCTTTCATCTCCAGAGCAACACTCCACGCGATAAAGCATGTGAACGTGACTTACAAGCTAGAACACACGCAAATGTCAGTTTATCTCTCTCTCTCAAAAAAATAATTTACAGTATTATTTATTTTAGTAGAGAGGGTGCAAGCCAATAACCTTTTCATTTGGAATTTTATTATGAAAGGTAAAAATAAAAAAGCAGACACAGGGCGTGTTTCACAACACGGAGTCATCTCTGCCCCGTGTCCCTTAGTGGGCCAGACTGTCCTCTCATTTCTCTAAGCCAGGCAGGGTGTGGTATCCCAGACCCCTCAGGCCAACGAGGACAGAAGTTTTCTCTCCCTGCCTTCGGGCAAGCAGCCTCCGGCTCAGCAACCTGAAGGCCAATTAAGACCCCACCCTGAGATTCATTGTGCCATCGTGTATGGCTATTGTTCACTCAATGCCACTGTTGTGTAGAATTCCATTCTGTGACTATATGCAATGCATCCATTTCCCTGTTGATGGACATGTGTATTGTTTTCAACTTGGGGCCATTACAAATAATGGTGCTATGGACATCCATAGCCAGGCCTTCGGGTGCACATATGTACATTTTATCCTGTGGGGTGTATAGATGGGAATAGAATTGCCAGATCCTAGATTCTGCCAATATTCAATTTTAGTAGACAATTCCAGTAGTTTTCTAATACATTTCTTTCCCTGCTTATACTGGCCAGAGCTGGATTCTGTTGCTTAAAAATACGAAGTACGTGAAAAAACTGGAGAGGAGGATTACAGGTTGAGAATAGCAGGAAGAAAGGCCCTGGGGCCTTTAGGTAACCACTTTGTGCTGACTGCTTACTCCGCAGATACTGTTCCCACATGTTTACTCACACACGTCTAGATAGATAAATAGATAGAGATGGACAGATAGGTAGGTAGGTAGATAAAGCCAGAAATAATCTCAGTTAATCATTCTTCCTTACCCATTGTACACAAGGCACTGTTAGGCAAAACTCTATGAAATAAGTATTATTAATATTTATTTAGGTTAGAAAACTGTCCTTTATTAAGTTTAGATAACTCGATTAAGACTAAATATTAAATAACGACAAAGCAAGAATTTAAACCCAAGATTGTCTGTCTCCAATGGCTATACTGTTCACCAATGTAACACACTGATAGAGACTATTTTTAAAGCCAAGAAAAGAGTTAACAATCTCATAAAGGGTATTTAGAGCGGATTCTGTTAACTCTAAATAATACGAAACAGCAGCAACCATGTTCCAGGGTTCTTCCTTTTTTCCACCGTCTGTGTAGATCATCCTAGGCAAGATGTAGATGTGTCATGAGAAAGACAGAACATTCCAGGGAGTGGAGAACATGACAAACTGTTTGTGAATATTCTCCGTTTACTGGTGGATGCTGACGCTGCATTCCAACTCAGCTAAAATCAGAGTCTTAGGTAACAATGGTAACTCATAATTATAAAATATTTTGCATCCCTAAAACATTGCAGGTCAGAATGCTGCCAGGTCATAAAACATGACATATTTCTTTACCATCCATACTCAAGTCTTTCTTTAAAAGATGCCTTTTTTTCAGAGTGAGTGCAGACTAGAGAGGGAATATAATTTTGTTTGCTATTATGATTTGTTTTATTTCATTATCACAGATAAATACTAAATTTGAGTCAACTTATCAAAAGACTGTACAAATTTAACCTGTAAGAATTTTACTGATTGTAAGATGGATGTATTTTCATTGGTTGGTTAGCGTGGAAAGGCTCATACATGTACAATAACATTCAGGTAATTACCCTTATTTAGTTGTAATCCCATATTTCAAGGAGTGTTGCTGTCATTATGTGGGTGGTGGCTTATTGATGTTTGATTGTCATAAATTGTCACTGGTTCAGGGACCCTGATACATGTATCAGGAACACTTCATTCAAATAAAGAGGATCCCATCCTTGGATAAGATTTCCCTCAATTCTTGTTTTAAGTTTCTATGATTCTAAAACATAGATAACATTAAAAGAAAATTTAAAAAGCTGGCTACTTTTGGCACACACTTAAGGTCATTTCTGCCTCTCCTGTAACTGTCCCTATAAAGTTATGTCACATCAAAAGGACACATCGGAACCCACTTGGAAATCAGTAGTAACAATCATCCCCTAAGAAAGGGCTTCCCACGATCAAATAGGAAAGGATAGAGTAGGCCCGTAAGAAGAGTTGAAATATTTCCTCTTTGCAGCTTATTTAATTACATTGTTTCATAAGCCAATTCTATTTTGAAAACCTCTCTCTGAAAACGACTCCTGAGCAGTTACAGTATCATCTGTTGCCTGCTGCTTGTAACTTACAAGTGATTGCTGGATGTAAATTGTATAATTAATCAGCCTTAAAGAGAAGCAATAGCTGTGCCCTCCATCCAACTGCAAAGCTAATTTTTGGTGCTGGTACTTTCTATTTTTGCAGCTTGGGCTGATGTGAGCATTTAGCAGCCACGTGCAGGCCAGCTGCTGCTCCCAGCGGTGCCCTTCAGCCTTCAGAAAGTGGGCAGCGGCCTCCTTCGTGAATGGCACCAGGTGAGCCTACACACCTTGTCATACTTCACCCTCAGTCGTGTCCATACCCGGGGAGAGAAACGCAGCCTCTTCTGCAAAAGGGCAGATGCCCACAGACAACCAGCCCCCCTGTGCACCTGCAGGAGAACGTGGCCCCCGTGACCCAAGTGACACTCCTTCCCACCCCCAATGCTCTGAAGGAACAGTTTATTCTTTGTGAGTGTCCCTAGCATTTAATTTATAATCATATTTTCAAAAAGATAACTCTGGAACCGTGAAAATGAACTTGACAGCTAAAGACACATTGAGGCAGAATTAAACTCCTGATGGAAAACTATCAATTTAAGGCTTTGCAGTTTTTTCAAAACCCAGCTAAGAAACTCAGAGGATGAGCCAGCACTGCGGGTTTGGAACCTGGCATTTAGGTGTCTCCACCTGTCAGAGGTGTCTCCAACCTGGTATTTAGTGTCCCTGAGTCACCCTCCCTCTAATCTCCCGTTCGTCAATGTAGATTTTAATGGATTTTTCTTGGCTTAGGAAAGCTAAAAATACAAACTTAACATGGCGACACAGCTATTATATTTCTTCTCAGCATAGTATCTTTTAATATTAGTGTATGCATATAAATAGTAAAAAAAAAAGAAGAAGAAAAAGAAAGGAAAGAAGGAAAAACAAAAGTTGATCCACCTTAACTTACTGCTATATCTGTTCTATATCTGCACTCTATGTGACCTGGCATGATAAGAATTGAGAACTTCTAGTACTGACCACCAAATAAAATAGAGAATAACAGAAAACATTATGACAGAATTCACAGAGTGGGAAAGAACTGTCTTACCAACTTTATTCCAGGAGACTCCCCCTGCTCTTTGGCTGAACTTGAACTCTGGTCTCTGTGAAAACTATTTGTTTTGGCTGAAATTTGGAATCCAGCTAATGTCAGCATTAGTTTTATCATTAACTACGAATTCAGCTTAATATTAAACTTTAGAATAAACTGAGAGGATTCCTTGGCTTGCTTATTTTTTATAGGTGCCATCCCGACATGTGAAATGGAGCTATGAATTATGTTAAATTAGTAAAAATAATGTTGCAGATGTTTACTTTTTGCAATCTATGATATCCGCCCAATGCATGTGTCCGATTTGAAGGGTCCGGGGCACCCTGAGAGTGACTTTGGTTTGAGAGTATAGGCTATGGCCAAAGCTGTTGTAAACTGGCCGGGCCCATGTGCTTCAGTCTGCTAGAGTTAAGTGTGTGTGTGTGTATGTGTGTTTGTACACACAAATGAAAGAAGGTCCCTCTTCTTTACAATCAGAATCCTAGTCAAAGGACTCTGATTTCAGTTTCCCGTGTAAATGTTTCACAGCGATTATCTCTGATTTGTAATCCATGGGGACAAGGATACTATGTTTTATTCACTGTTGTGTCCCGAGCACCTACCATCCTGCCTTGCACAAAAGTGACAATATATTTTTGAGTCCTTGTTGCTGAGTTGTGTTCTGAGTGCATTTCTATAACTGCTAAAATCTTTTTAAATAATGAACCTACATTTATGACAATGAAAAAGAATGTTATTTCTATAATGCTTAATATTCTACTTCTTTCACTTATATGAGCCAACTTGTGAATTAGTCTATCCAGAAATTAAAATTTTGAAAATTTGAGAGGAATAGGACATGTGTAACTGTTTCCTTGCGCTGCCTTCCCGTACGACCTTCTGCAAATATTTCCCACGAGGAACGGGGGGAATTTATGAAAACTGGGTCTGCTGACACCATGCACAACTCCGCCTGCCAAGTCTGAGCGTTCAAGGTCAGTGGCTGAGCTGCCAGGATGGAATTTCCTTCACAATAAGATTAAAAAAAAAGCCAGAATCTGTTGTTTTCAGAAGATCGGAGCACTTGCTTTCCCTGCTTAATGGGCCTTGGGGGTCGGGTCCACACGGACGTCTCTATTCAGAAAGACGGATTCCACGGGAGCAACTTTTCAGTAATGGGAGGTAAAAACAAATTTCCTTCCGATGAGGGAAAAGGGAGGAAGTACCGAAAGGCTCTGGTTCATGTAGGAATGTTCAGGGCAGGCCAGCGAGACTTGACCGAATCACTGGAGTGGACCAATGACTACTTCTTGCCATTCTACTGCTATTTTTTCCTTTAATTTACCGGAAAAAAAAAATTGCCTTAAGTGTTGCTCATACTTGTACAGTAACATTCATGTAGTTATCATTGTTTAGTTCTAATCCCATATTTCAAATC